>NC_088284.1:18311129-18647067 GCF_036013445.1 Caloenas nicobarica
CACACACACCCCCCACACACACCCCCCCCCCACACACACACACCCCCCCCACACCCCCCCCCACCCCCCACACACACACCCCCACCACACACACACACACCCCCCCCACCACACACACACACCCCCCCCACCACACACACACCCCCCCCACACACACACACACGACCCCCCCCACACACACACACGACCCCCCACACACACACACGACCCCCCCCACACACACACGACCCCCCCCCACACACACACGACCCCCCCACACACACACGACCCCCCCACCACACGACCCCCCACACACACACACGACCCCCCCCACACACAACCCCCCCACACACACACAACCCCCCCCACAAACAGCAGCAACAACAAACAACAAACCACAGCCCACAAACACCAAAAAACATACAGACTCCCAAGTATCACATTTCTTTGAAAATTCTGAACTCAAGCTTGTTACAAGCAGAATTTAAATTCATAGTAATTTTGTTCCTAATCTCTGCTAATTTGCTCTAAGAGCAATAGTTTCACTGTACCATTAGTCCCTCACATTTCCTGTCTGATGCTAATAGGATGTGACTGCTCATGCTCTAAACTGGTGAAAGCACTTTCCTCCCCCTTCAAGTCTTTCAAAAGGGTGTTTACCAGTTACATCAGCAGCAGGCTTGAAACCGAACCAGCCATTTATACAGAAAGGCACGAACTAGGCACAAAAATATCCAGTCAGGTTCTTTTTAGCCCACTTCACTATCTACACCCAAGTTCAGAATTATGGAGTCAAGGATATGTAAACACAGGAAAGGGAAAGGGAAAGATCATGTTGGGGAACACGTAACCTAACATGCAAGCTGACAAACACAAGAAGGCTTATTTGGCCAACTGAAGTTGCAACATATTCCTGTTGAAACAAAGAATTATGAAAAAAAAAATACTGTCATTTATTAAGAATCTTAATACCAACTAAAACCAACTAAAACGAACAAACAAAAACAACAACAACAAAAAGAAGAATTAATTGCTTCCTCTACATTAAAAAAAAAAAAAAAAAATCAGTAGAAAATGAAGCTTCCAATACTGGACATAATAACATGAACCACTCTGTCTTTAGAGATGTTAATGGTTTTTCTCTCCTTAAGCAGCAACACACACCACAGAAGACACCAACACACCAGCTATTTGGCTTGTTGATGAAAGAGACTGAATTGTCAAAATTCACAGCACAATTTAAATGAAGCTTTTCCAGCAAACAACAGCACTAGTCCTCATGAATTTAGGGAAACTGTATACATCTTAATACTTTAAGGAAAACAAAACATCCTCAGCTCTTACAGTAAAGTAAGAATACAATTATCCTTCATTCTTTAACCTCATACATGACTTGGCACCTCATGCTCATCAGGAAATCATGTAAAGAAGATGGTGTGCAGTGAGCTAAGAGCTGGTTCAGGCTTCCCCTAAAATCAGTCCAATCCTCTTGGATGGAAATGGCAACCTCTTAATTTAACTGACAGCAACCAGCGCCTTGCAAACCCTAGCCTGGAGGTTTGTTTCTCTGCAATCCTTTTTCTTGTTCTCTTTAGGAGCAGAAAGTATAGCTGAAAAATGATGGCCATGACAAGGAGCTGAAACATAAAAAGACAGCACATACTGTGGAGAGACTGCCTCTTTGTAAATGACACTGGCATTCTTTGCTTGAGTTGTTGAAGCCTCATTTGGTGATAATGCCAAGCTAAGGTATTTTCACCTCCTCCTCCCTTTCATCCAAGCTATGACTTTCTATCTCTTCTAGCAAAAAACCAACCAACCAACCAAAAAACAACAAAAAAAATCCACCTTCACAAAACTGGACCAGTTATGCCATTCACTTCACTGAATGAGACTGGTAAACACTCAGTTCAGTACAAATCAATGAACCGCAGTGCTGTTCTCCACAGGGGAGAACAAGCTGTAGGAAATACACGGGATTTTGGAACTATTCCACCATTTTAACGGGAAGCTGTAGTCTGGGTCTCCCCCACTGCTCCCCATGGCTGCATGTCCTCACACAGGCAGAGGGCACCAAAAAACACATTTTACCTGCTCACATACAGCATTCAGAGCAAAAGAAATAAAAGGCATTAGTCATAAAACAACAATGGTGAATGGTAACCACAGGAGGAGTAATATGTTAGTAAATATAGTAGATAATAACAAATTGTTAAATGCAAAAGTATTAAGGATGCTTGCTACCCTTTTTGAGAAAATAGAGGAAATAGAGAAGGCAGAAATCAGTTTTGCTTTTACTGATTCAACAGCTGCTAGGACATAAGCAAAATCAGCAATACTATACTCTTAGTTTTCTGAAATACAAAACTCAAAGCTGGTAACAAAACTCTAAGCTTCTCTTGGTGTTAACAATTTTCCAGCTCTCAATGCCTATGAATGCATATTAAAAACAAACAAACAAAATGCCACAAACAAACAAAATAACCACCCATCTCCAAGGGCCAGGAGAGCAAGATCACTTCAGGTAACTCCCAAAAGATCAATGCCAGGTGTGAATTCTACAGACATTTGCTTAAATTATCTGTTTCTTGTATTCTATGAAGTAAATTCTAACCAGATTTCAATTTATTATTTCCATTTTGTTTTGCTTTAAAATATTCAGAAATCCTTTTCATAATTAAGTTCTTAAGTTCTTCATCAACTATTCTATAAAAACTCTTTACTTAGTTGTAATGGTGTTGATGGTATCAATAACATCTTCTTGGTTCAATAACAGCATTCTTTCATTTTATTCAAACTAGACACTATCTAACCATATATTTGTTGCAACAGCTTAGAAATTTAGTATCTAAACTGCCCATGCTAAAACAAACCTGAAGAGAAATTATGACAAATAAAACCCACCCTAAGTATATCAAAATAAACCTTTGGAATATTTATTTCTATTAATTTCTTTAACTGTAAAAAGGCAGGAATACCATAAAGCAGTCAGTACTTGGCCTTATCATGGATTGACTATGTGAAAATCAAACAACAGAAGTATTATTTTTAAACTGAGAAAAGAAGCAAAAAGCCTCTTGGCAAATACCTACGTAATATTCTACTTCAAGTACAGCCTTTAACTGAAATGTAGTAATATTCAATATTTTTATAATTGTAGATCACGGTATCAGTGAGGCATAGGTATATGAGAATATAGATCTGTGTTTTAAGGCAAGATCCATTACAGAAAGATCCTTAGCAAAAAAACCCCACTATACAGATAGATAGATAGGTATAGATATACGTATATATTATGAGAAAAGTTACAGATTAAATTTACAGTAAAAAATAAATTTTAAAATGTTCAGATACCCAAATCGTAATTTTTGCTTTTTTTATATTTATATTGACTTTTCATGCTAACACTACATAACTACATGGTAACACATGCACACCCTGTCACTATACAACCACAGCCCAGCTAGCAGCAATTTATTTCTCGCACATTTCCTTTTTCTCTTTTTTTGAGTCAGCCCTAGAAACTAACTTCCATCTGGACAGCTAAACTATCCAAGTAAGTGTTACTACAACATTTCTTCTGAAGAATGGTCTCTAATTGTATGCCATTAACAATGCTGCTGAGATTAGCATTAGATCTGAGTTTCATTTCTGATGTTCAACTTGATTGCGTATTCTTTGGGTACATATTTGTAGTGTTACTAAGAAAACATTAAGAGGAATAAATTCATTTTTAAAACCATTGTGCTTGAGTCTCACCCATTTCTCCTCTGCAAATTAAAAAAAAAAAAAGCCACATATATTCAAGGATATCTACTACGACAAATTGAAGTTTTAAGGAAACTGCAGGAGCCCCTCAATCATTCATGGACTATTCAAAACAATGAGCTTTTTGTAAAGCCATTACATGGCTATTTCAGTATTTCAACACTGATGTTTTCAAATGGCTAAAGAATTCCTTTACATTATGGAACTGACATGTTTGGGTTCTTGCGTCTGTCATGAAATATTTATCTCACTAGGTTAACTGAAGTAAACTCCATCCCCCACTAGCCACCATATCATTTTTTTTTTCTTTAAACATGCAATAATCGTGGTTACTGTACAGCTAGTAATCACAGCTTCTTGGTACAGCTAGCTGTACCATGCTACTTCAGAACTGCTTTGCTTTCAGAATCCACCAATTTCTGCATTAAACAACCCCATTTTCTTTCATTGTTGCTGTGAAAAAGATCCAGGGAAACAAACCGAATAAGTTCCTGGCTTTCTATACAAAGAAAACAATGAAAATTAAATACACAGAGCAACCAGACTAAGAGATGGTAAGCCTCTGGAAGAGGTATAAGACCAGTATTAAACCACCTATGCTTCGGGTTTAGTCCTTTGGGGGATAATGTCTAGATCTAGTGTATGAGTAAATGCTGTGTATCACATACATCTAACATCTATTCAAGCAGAAAATAGGAGATACTGTTTTAATTCCTCCAGTTAAAACAACACAGTCAAAAGAGACGAACCAGCAGAAGGGAAGTGGAGGGAAGAAGCATTGCTAGTCATTTGCCCATAGGAAGCAACAAACCTCACAGAGCAGCTGAGGCAACAGCGCAGCCCCTCAGCTCAGCGGAGAATGCCAAAGCACACACAGCCTACAGCCTTGCAGACTACACAAAAGGCTGGAAAAAGCAAGCGTGTGCACGTGCTTCTACCTTCTTAAGTACACACTGTACATAGCAATGTCAGATAAAATGTGCAGAAGATTTTGTATGTTTTAAGCTGGTATTTTATAGTAAGTCTCAAAAGCAGAGTCACTGAAGTGTCAATATTAATTAGCATTTCCACAATCTAAGTAGCACTATTAATAAAATCAGAGCAGATGGAAGCTGCTGTCATATGTTGTTGGGTTTTATTTTGCGGGATGGGGGAAGGGTATGCAATAACAACTCCTCCACTGAAATTCATAGAGAAGTCCTGAACATCAAATATCCTATTGGGCGTGTGTTTTGTTAATGAGAAATGATTGCCTCTAGAAACTCTTACAATATGAGGCAAAATCGCCTTAGCGCCATCTGCACTGGCATCATTTAATAAAGCAAAAAGCTGATGCTGAATACGTGTTACTTTTTCACAGAGCTTTGAACAGAAAAAAAATCGAACTTCATTTGACTTCTTGATACATTTCATGTTCTGAAGTACGCTCTCCAGCTAAAGAATGTTAATAGAGCAATAAGAAAGAAATGATATGACGTGATGTTCACCTAGGCTTTCAATCAGCAAACCAGAAAGGAGGACAGTAAGAGGCCCAACAAGCATTCAAAGCATTTTTTCAAGCATTTTTAATACAAGTTTTTCAAAATTGTGTTTATTTTTCCCTAGAACTAAAAAAAAATTTAAAAAGCAGTATACAGTGTTCAAGCTCCACAAACCAAAACAGTTAATAATAAACACTGAGCTTTAAACCAGAATTATCCTACTGCAACTTAGTTTCCCATATATACACACAATTACAGGTAAATGCATATCATTCACTTGGCTCTTCAACAGATATTTATAACTAAAAAAAAAATTGCCTTCAGAATAACGTAAGAGATAATGCAGAATAAAATCCAAGTGCTTTGGAGGTGATTATTACAATATATTAATGAAGAAGAGGATTTCTACTTTAATATATTGTGCAGTTGGTCCAGAGGAAAGAAAAATAACATACTTACCACTGTGTTACTTTTTTCTCTCTGCTGCTTCTTCCCTGAGCTTTCAAAGCCAACATTCTGTTTAAGACAAAGGTACAGAAATTTTAGTCAACCCTATTGCTGTTGGATAATAACAAATTGATATTTTATTGTATTTGGATATTTACTTTGCTTTCACAGTGTTGGGTTTGTTTTTTAAAAAGAAAAGCTGTACATGTGTGTGAACAGTAGCTGGAAGATTTCAGAGAACCTGAAAGACTTTAAAGACAGTAAAAACTACATACATACTTTTGGGGGAGACTATTTTGTGTGTGTAACAGTACAAAACATTGCTTTATCTTTAATTTTTATTTTCTAGCATTTTGTCTACAAAGTTGTTTCATTTCTACTCCATTTTAATCGCTGTATTAAATTATTAAATCTCTTGCATTAGACATCTCTTGCACTCAATTCTGAAGAAAGAAAAAATACATCAGAAATTAACAGAACAAAAGAGAGCACACCTATGTATCATTAAGTTCAGTAATGTTTTATAAAGTTGCAACAAATTTAATAAGGCATATCAGATCACAGACACCATCTTCACTGAAGTAGTCTATAATTGTTAATTATAGACAAAAAAACATTCAGCACATTCAGTTGACCACTGGGCCTATGGAAAGGATAAGATTTGCCTCCAACAAAGACAGAAGTGTAACATATATCCAGGGGGATTAAATGTCACTATGGTCAGACAGAACATCTAACAGAGCATAAAGTCATGTAGAACAGCTAAGAAGATGAGTCAGGCAGAGGATAACCTGTCAAATTTAAACCGTGGGGAGCACAGGTAGTAGCTTCAAAGGATTTACCTACAAATGGAACTACATTTCATTTTTTTCCAATAAAAAGTGGCATCAGCCCATCATAAAATCATCATAGATGTGTCTCAAAAAAAAAAAAATCCTAAAACAGATTTAAAATCAAAATTGTTCCCAGAGTGTCCTGGTTTGGGCTGGGGTAAAGCTAATCTTCTTAGCAGCTGGTATACCACTGTGTTTTGGATTTAGTATAATGTTGACAACACACTGATGTTTTAGTTGTTGCTTAGCAATCAAGGACTTTTTGGCTTCTCATAATGTCCTGCTGATGAAAAGACTGGGAGTACACAAGAAGCTGGGAGGGGACACAGCCAGGACAGTTGATCAACTCTAGCTGATCATAGGGATATTCCATGCCACACGATGTCATGCTCAGTATATATTTTGAGGGGCAAAGAAAGAAGATTGGGGGGCATTTGAGGTGATGGCATTTGTCTTCCCAAGTAATCATAATGCATGAGGCAGCCCTGCTTTCTTGGAGATGCTGAACACCTGCCTGCCTGCGGGAAGCAGTGGATGAATCCCTTGTTTTGCTTTGTTTGTGTGCAGCTTTTGCTTTATCTATTACAATGCCTTTGTCTCAACCCACCAGCCTTCTCACTTTCACCCTTCCAATTCTCTCCATGCTCCCACCGGAGGTGCTGAGCAAGCAGCTGTGTGGTGCTTGGTTGCTGTCTGGAGTTAAACCATGATAAGAAAGAATGAAGATTCCTTGCTTTGAGGTAAGAAACAACCAGCAGTACAATGACAGAACAATTAACTCCTTTGGAAGTGAGGATTGTCACAAGAGCGTGCTGTAACCAGCTTTCACGTTACATGTCCTGTTCCTCATTCAGGAGTCACTGGTGCCAGCTTCTGCATTCATACCAAATGGACTCCAATGCACTACACTGCATAAATCTATTAATTTATTGTCAACAGAAGGACAATCGGGATATGCAAATAAGGGGGAAAGTAATATAGGTAAAAGTAACACTAAAGCCTCAAGTCTTTCAAGTTTCTTGATGAAAAACAAAAAAGCGTCTATCAGTTTAGCCAGCCTCTGAAATATAGAACAGCAGCACTCAAGACAATTAAAAATATTGAGACAGACAGCAAGGATCAAACCAGATTTTGAACCCTGCGGTCTTAGGAGAGATTCTGTCAAACTGCCATGGCTGCATGCTTCCTTCCTTTCCCATAGCGCTTTGCTCCTTCTGAAAAACTACTTAATCTTTACAAAAACTATTCTGAGGCATTGTACACAAGCTCCCAAAGAGAAGAAATGCAGGTTTGCAATAGCTCTGCTAGGATAAGCAGAATTAATAAGAATATGACAGTGCAGGCCTGGATCTGGCAGTGGGACGGTCAGCTGATTGTGCCTCTGAAAGGAAAAGGCATAAGGTCAAGACTTTGAAGGCAGAATGTTCAGACCAGGAAAATGATCAAAGAAATAGCTAGCCTCATAATCATCACAAAAACAATAAACAAAAAGGGATTACTCTTGCATCATTTCCTGACACCTGTTAGCCTGCCTCAGTTGAAATGCCCAGAAGAATAAAATACAGTGGTAGGGAGCCATTACCAAATCGTGAACTGTTTACAGATTTCCAACCCAAGAGCACAAGGAGCTCATTCCATCCCAACCATCCAGCAAACACAATACAGTAAGTGGGATATGTGTGTGCTGAGGGAGGAACACATGCCATCACCTGGATATTCTGCTTTGGAGATTAAGCAGCTATACACTGAATAAAAGACAGCAGTTGGACTAGAGATCCTTTGAGGTCCCTTCCAATCCCTAACATTCTGTGATTCTGTGAGTTACAGAATCAGACAAGAATAACGAACTCACTGCAATCGATGTTACCTTAATGTCACTTGAAACTGTGACAATGAGTCAGATAACCTTAAGCCTGTATCTAAAGAGAACAACTAAGACTGTGTTTTAACTACAAATGTAAGCACTGGTGAGTCTTCAACAGCAGGAACCCTGCAGGCTTCCACACATTCACATCACCACGTCCAGTTTTCAGTAAAGCACAATAAACTCTCCAACAGACCAGGGTATTTGGAGGAGCCCAAGACAACCACACACCAGGACCTCAACTAGCTCAGATCACCACTTTCCTTCTTGTTTTGCAGAAATGGTAACATGTGCTTTATTTAGATGACTAGTGATAAATTACCCTCAGGGTAAAAATACCCAATGAAATCTTACTTAGCACTGCTCTAGCGTATGATATCAACCACACTGGACACAGTCTCAGTATCTGTCAGGTTCCTCCAACCAAAAAGGCACAGCAGAAGCACCGTAGCATGCAGTTTAAAGTATGGGAAGAGTACCTTGGGGAACTAATCATGTGTTCATCCCGTTCTTACTCTTCCTTGGGTATAACCCAACCACTGCTAGTAAATACTTGTCAGATGGACTGCTGGATTGCTCCAGTGCAGCTGTTCTGATCACTTCGCTCTACCCTGGGGGCTGCTCACATCCCTAAGTATTTCGTTTCCAGCATATCACTGGTTTTAGAAGAGTGAGGCCTGCAATTGACTCAATAAACAACTTCTTACTATAATTTTCACACATTTCACCTCAAATCCTTGTCACTCTTTCCATTGCTTATTGGAGGACTTTGAACGGATACTGATGCTTTCAGAAGACTAGTAGCAAACTTTCACAGAATAGATCATGAAACAGGGTTACA
This sequence comes from Caloenas nicobarica, assembly GCF_036013445.1. Taxonomy (NCBI): domain Eukaryota; kingdom Metazoa; phylum Chordata; class Aves; order Columbiformes; family Columbidae; genus Caloenas; species Caloenas nicobarica. Next base: position 18,320,343 of record NC_088284.1, read on the forward strand.
CTTCAGTACACTGAATGACAATGAATAAGCTCCAAGCAGTTTTTACTTCCTCCAGTCTGTTTTAAAAAAAAAAAAAAAAAAGGTAGTGAAATCACATTTACACTCTTCATTTATGGAAGGGCTGGAAATTAATATCTTAAAAATTGCTTGCTTCAGAGACATTTCAGGCAGCCTTTGGCCCATGAGGACCATCCTCCATTTAAATAGTAAAAACAGTGAATTATTTCTTTAAATAATTCCAGGATAGTATTGCAGAAGGCAGATTATCTATGCTTAAACATCCAGTCATCTTCAGTGAGAAAGTATGTTTAGCTAAAAAGACTTAAGATTGATCACGATTATCCATAGCAGAGACACATATTAAGCAGAAACAGATCCCATACTGCAGCACTAAAATCCACCTAGTAAACCAAGAACAATTTTAGGGCAATGAGATTAGTTATATTTTTTCCTTTTGGAATGAGGACCAGGAAGATGAGGGCTTCTGAAGCAGATCAAGGAAGTGCAACTATCTGCATAATCAGTATCATGGTCCTCACTGAAAAACATTTTGCTGCACAAGGACACCCTTTAAACAGAAAACTTTTATTAAGTATCAGGGTACTATATGCAAGTGTGCATAATTATTTCACACACAACAATAAGTTTTATTGTCAGTGGTTACTGGCAAGATTCTTATTTAATCAGAAATGAGAAAGGCATGCCTTACAGTGAGCTACATTTGAAAAAAGAATAACATATGGTCAAGACTGAGGAAGTAAAAGAAACACAGCTGGCTCAATATTTATCTCTAGATAGTGTACCTTTTGAAATCAAACAGACATTTTACACAAAGTAGTAAGGTCTATAGACCACAGACAGTTTAGTTGGTCTTGGATTCCCACACTGGGAAACAGGGATGGATGAGAGAGGAGGACCAGAGAGACAAAAAGGATTCAGAGACCACTCTCAAGAAACAGTGCATCTTGTTTTTCCTGGAAGCAGATGCTGTCACCATGTCTCACTGTTTCTCGTTACTTCAGTGTCTGAACCAAAGGCAGATGTTTAGAGTGAAGCAAAAAAACAAGCTCTGCTGCATGGATTGTCTCATTGTCGAAAACTTGACAAGCTTCAGGAGCAGCAACATCATTCCACTGGTCTTGGGTAGAGTCTAAGATGCTAACTATGATACATTACGTGGCATGAGACTTGGCCTACTTGAGGATCTGTTCCCTCCTAGTACCAAAGCTGCCACAGTGGCTGACAACCAGAATCCTTTTGATGCAGGAAGATGACAGCTGATGGCACGTTCTCAATGAGCACATGAAGATTCACATTTGCTTCCAGCACACCCCAAAATAACCTGTATTTGGCAAGACTGTTTGTACACTGCAGGGGACATGCAGTCGAGAAGTGTTCTGCTGCGGGACACAGGTATACTCATCAACAGCAATGGAATGGAACAGGAAAAGGCACTTTTATAGGTCCCTGACTGGCTAACTTGCTATAAAACTTATATTTCAATATCAAGAGTTTCATTGTTTTGCCAGAGTAACTACAGTTCTATTAGAAATATTTATAATTATCTGAAAACTTAACAAAATGCCTAGAGGCTAGCAAACTGAAACTTTGTTCATTACTTACAATACTGTAACAGCACTTTTGGATAAGACATCTAAGGAAACACATTCATATCTGCACATATGCAGGTAAATCAGGTCTGCTGAATTTTTTTGTTGATTTTTTTTCCCCTTGGAGAAGCTGGTCAAAAAGAGGAGTCTCCCAAGGCATTAATGAAAATTGTGAATTTGACCTCAGTTTTTTTTAAAGAAACTATTTCCACACTATTTCTCTTGCCTGTGTGGACATAGTTGCAAAAAACTCACTGTGTGAGTGTTCCAAATGCGAAGTGTGGGTTTGCAACAAAATAAACATACCAGGATATAGAAAAACTGCCTGGGGTTCAAACTCCCCCTTTGTAGTAGTGCAATTTGTGCATAAATGACTGATATAGCTGATATGGCAGCGAAAAACTGCTATAACGTACATGCATCAGACAGGAGGAAAACGTTTCTCAACTCTTGAAACTGCAAGGAATCATTTGTGAATCAAAATGCCTGCCTCCCAAAGCATAAGCCTCAGAATGTATGCTCTGAAAAGTTCTTCTATAATAAGAACAAAAGATAACATTGTTATTAAGCATAAGCAATTATATCTACAACACCATCAGAAGGCCTAGCTGTTGCAGAGAAGTGATCGCATTGCAACTTTTAATTAATACTCCCCCCTAAAGATACAGCACTATTTTCCACTGTTTGCCCAAGTAATTAGAATTGCAGAATGATGATGTTGGAAGGCATGTCTTCAGGTGATGTGGTCCAACCCCCCAACAACACTATTATGGCCAACTTCAATATTATATTCAACAAAGTCAAAAGTTACTTTTGAGTTAAGGTCTATGTCAGTAAGTAGAGAAGGAAGCAGGTAAGCAGGCAGAAAGTTGAGATTAGTGCTTTTCATGAACCATGGACATATATGTCACCATGCCTCCACCCTAGCACAATTATCTAGTCAATGTAAATGCTACTTGAGATACTTTTCCTGAGTCTTACTAAAGCAGCTGAATAATAACCAATTGATTCAATCACTCATGAATTCATGATATACAATGCTTCATCTTACAGTAATTCCAGAATCCTTTCCTACCACAAAAATAAAACTATCAGGAGAATCCTTTTATAGAACTCAGATGGCTTTTGTCAGTGAACAGAAACAAAATTAAAGAAATCACTATTTAATTGGAAATTATTTCTACTTTACAGAAGGTAACAAAGACATTTGCTAAAGTAGATCCAGTGTTCATGGACTTGCAAATTACAAATTTCTAAAAATCAAGGTTGCTTTGCAGAACAGTAAATGTGAAGAGGATTAAACTGTTACTACATACTATTGCTAATAATTCTGCTTAAGGCTTTACTGATGTTTACTGGCTCTGTTACTGTGATGCCATTGCACTAGCTCAAATAACCAGAGACCAAGCCAGGAATGAAAATGTAGAAAATAGAAACATGACACTGTTTTTATACTCCAAACTTAATGCTCAAAATTAAGAGTTTTAGGAAGGCTTTAAAACTAAGCATTTGAAATATTAACACACCCGGCATCCTTTAACACTATTAATTTAATATATGCTTTTCTATGCAAAATAAACAGGTTTAGTGATCTCTTTTAACAGCAATTTGTTTCTTGTCTTTGCAGTACACAATACAGAGGTATCTGAACTTCAAAAACTAAGAAACAAACCACACACAACAGAAAACTACATGAGGTCTTTGATCAAGGAGACACGGCCTCCTGGACCACTTACCTTGACCGCACAGGCCATGCTTACGGACCACCAAACCAGCAGGTCTCAGCACAGCCACAGTCTGCATCTCATGCACTGTCACAATTATTTGCCAAGTTACTTTTCCCTAAGCGACATTTGTGCTAACTTGCAGACTAGAAGCGAGTAGTTGTGTCAAGCTACACGCTGAGGTCCAGTTAAGCCTGAGGAAGCTTTGTTGTTAGTGGTATCACAAAGCATCCAACTTGACTCAGTCTAGAAATTAAAAAGAACAAACAAAAACCCCTCATTCTTTTAAGTTACAATAATTGTCACCCAAGCTTCAGCCATTTCAAAGATTTCCAATGCTGCTACAGAATTTAAAACAACTTTAGAGAGGACTGGACATACCCATGTCACATCGGGAGGCCAATTAGCACCATAAACAATGCGATATGAGCACTTGGGATAACAAGAGAGGTTGCAAATCCATGAGAAAGCTATTTAGAGCTGGTGCCCTCACCCTTTGCTCCTGCGCAACCCCCTTCCTTTTCACCCTTTTTTTCCTTCTCCATTTTAAGTTTCCCATCAGCACATGGATGCTAGACAGTGACAGCTCCAAATTGTCAGAGCTTTTTCAGGCCTATTATTGTTAGCCACAGCAAATGTGCTCAGATCTCAGCCTTCTTTCACAGCAGCAGCAGAGAGACTGATGATGGGAACAAAAAAGAATGCGGAAAATTTGGCAAACAGATTACTAAGACAATAAGAGACCAATTTAATCAGCAGTAATGTTTGTAATTAAAAACATGAAACTGAGTCATAACACAAAATAAAGTACACCAGAATATATACCACCATTTCTAGAGAGGTTTCATCTAAATTAAATAGGTGGTTAACTTGTATGATCCTATTATCATGACCCTTATCTCCTTTTCCCTACTGCCATCCATCAAAAGCCCTTTTCCTTTTTCTGCTTCACCATACCTATATCTTTTATTAGATATTGAAATACTTTTGGGAGGGATGTATCTAATTTTATTTGCACAGTAGGTAAGAAATATGGCACCATGTCTTATAGGGGCCATAGGCACATATAAAATGCTGGTGGTGCCCAATACCCACATTTCTGTGAGCAAGGAGCGGTTGGCTAAATACTGCATTAAGTAGATGCTGACTCACTAACAGCTAACCTGTCAGCTACTTAGTATGAGGAAGATAGACATGATATAGATACTAAAGTGAGTATGACTACCAAGCATGAGAGAAAGAGAAAGCACAGGGAATAAGAACCTTTGGCAAAGATTTTGAGTACAATACTTAAACGTATATTGAACTTTCCAATAGCAACTTGTGAAACTTAAACAAGTCCAAGGATGAGATATCTACCTGAATGACCCCAAGACTCACAGGTTATGCATTCCTGTCCCAAAATACTAATTACCTGAGATTCAGGTCCTCTTGAACAACATTTAAGTATAGGTTTCCAACACCCAAGATGAACAACCTATTACTTATACCCCTTTGATAAGAACATTTCTCTCTATTTAAAACCTATGCATATAGATGTACTCTTGATATGCGGCCTGCATCAGGCAGATGTTTCATCAGTTATGCCAAAGCTAATGCACAAAACTGGATCCTAGAGCTGTTTCAGATTATTTAAATATAACAGGCTGTGGATACGTGCTGCAGCAGAAAGCTAGGCATACACTGAATTCAGACTGCAAATTTTACAGACTCTGTGAATGTTTGTGGCACTCTAAATGCATCAGTTTGTCTTGTGCCTGTGGCCTTTTATTGCTATTGGCTAGTCCACAAGATTCTGCAACACAGTTTGAGCTGCGTAACCAGTTGAGGCTTTGTATTTTAATTTATCAAATTATGCATAAAATTCTAAATGGTTAGAACCAGTAACCACCTATTAGTTGCCTGAAATAGGTTAGAAAACAGGTATTAGGAACTTGATTAATGTTTTACATTTCCCATATTTCAGAAATACAATTTTATAGCATAATGGAGATTTCAAATTAAAATTGTTTTAGAAGTACCAGAAACTAACAGCAGTTGCTATAATTGTATATTTAATTATAGATCTCACTCTACCGGCCAAGCCATTGTTAGGGTAGGTAAATTCCTGAGTTCCCTTCCTTTCCAGGGCAGAGGTAAGCAGCACTAGTTGAGCAATATTTAAATCTATTTTTAGATGTCATTTTCCCCCCACACATGTGCAGGAATAACTTTCCAATTAACAATTGCTATTATGAACCTTTTACTTCCTTCTCCATTTATGTTGTTCCTCACTGCTTTACAAAGTTGAATGAGGAGACAGCTGACCAGTTTGATTACAGATACAATTAGCAATCTGAGAACTTGCTTGCGAAACTGCTAAACATTCACAGCTACAAATGAAATCAACCTCAGCTGTGCTCTTAACGTACAAAGTGATTCAAAAATATTAGGGTGTTATTGCTTGTTTGAGTGGGCTTAAAGAAGAAAAGAACTGTCAGACACTTTGTACAGCTTCTGCTGCTAATTATTTTGCATATCAATTCACTGTCATAACATCATATCATTAACTCACCCTATATGCACATTATGAAGATCAATTCTTGAAATGTCATTGTTCTCTATGAACAATAACAAAGGAAGACACCAGGAGCAATAATACACTTCTACATTCAAAATAGGAATTAGATAGTGGAGCAGGGACAAAGCAGAATCACAGAGAGATTAATTTTTTTAAATGTACTGATTTGAAGTAGGGATATACTCTTAAGGCAAGTGTCCGGTATTAAAACTTTTTTGCAAGCTGTGAACAATTGAATAGGTATCTTACTGGAAGTTGAAATTTCCTGTTTGAATCAATATTAAATTCGTAACTAACTGCAACAGCTACTGATTGTGACTAACCATATTCAACGTCAAACCAAAGTGTATTTTTACTCTATTACACTTCACGTAGGCATGCGCCATCTGCCACTGAGGTATGATCCTTTCTCCGTGACATTATCACATTACTCTTGAAAAGACTAATCTCATGGTTTGAGCCAATTTCTAAACACTAAGCCTTGGCTTGGTGTCAGATGTCCTCACTACCTGCCTGAGGATCAGTGATGAAGGAGCAGATTGTCACTTTTTACCATACAATTTAAAGCTATCCAAACCCCCGTTGCAAGCTAGATTACATTCTACAAACACTGTTCTAGAAGTAATTTATTTCATGGATGGAATGGAGCTCTAAAATCCCCGTGGATTTTTACTATGTAACAAGATAACAATCATCTTCTAATAAGCAAAAACAATCCAGGATCCCAAGCCACCTGAACTAGAAGTCAAACAGTTCATTAAGGTAATAAAGATTTCTATCATTGGAAATTGCAGAGCTGCAAGGTAATTAACCCCCAGTTCACAGGAAAATTTAAGGAAATTAATATGCCGAATTCAACCAATTGGAAAATAGTGCTATTTTTTTCTGTCTCAAAAAACCCCCAAACCTCTGCAGATTGAAGTAACCAATGCAGAGATAGCTTTTGAATGTAAACAACCAAGAACACAATTGTTATTTAACACCCTGGGTAGAAGATGGCAGTGTCCAGAAAAGAAAAGGATACGAGTTTGCTGGGCCCCCTCTGACAATGAGGTTATAGTGAGGGTTGTTTTGCCTCAATTCTTAAATGGTTCTTATTAAAACTTAATCTAAACTAACACAGCATAAGGGTAACATGCAGAAACTGTTCTTTGTGTGGTCTGCAAATCACCCAATTTTTTTGAAGGGTCATCTTGGAGAAGTATACTGACTGGAGGAACATGCCCTTCACATACTGACAGAAGTGCTACCAAACTGCATGCTCTAAAACGTATTTTGAAGATTATATTCATACATCTTCCAAAAATTTTTTTACTGCAGTTGTCAGTTCCATTTCACAGTATCTTCCAGTAATATGTGAAATGCATTATTAGATGTGATATCTGAGGCTTGGGGGGTCCTCTTTTGCTTTTAGATACAGGTCCATTCTCACTTCTGAGTGAAGAAGAAAACAGGTAAATGTGAGCTCTAAAACAACCTGACATCTGCTTAATTTAATCTAAAATAAATTCTTCTGGAACTTCTAGATGTTCTCCAGTGAGTCAAGATAAGATCTGGATAAAACAATTAAGTCTGTATTTAAAGTTTTCATTGCAATAAAGCAAATCACCTGTTTACCTGCAAATTACTGAATTCTAAATTCTTTGAGAGAAAAACAGATATTTATTAAACCGCATTAAATGACATTTCCATGCAATATTCTCTGTAGCCATACAACACTGCAACAACATCACCACCATCAACAACAACCACAATTAAAAAAAAAACTTTTCCAACAGGTTGATTTATAACATACTCACCTTTGTTAACAGCTGAAAAAGCACTAATTATTTTTCTAGTACACAAAAATCTCAGTAGTAAAGATCAGTAGTGAGATTAATGGACAAATTCCATTCTAGATACAAGCTTTACAAGCTTTCATTTTAATACCATTAAGGGATCAGAACTGAGACAGACTGATGATGTCATGGATAAAATCATTCAACACAGTTTAAATGCATGCACTCTACGACAACACACAAAGTCCAGTTTTCTCATAAAACTATACAAATCTAGAAAACAACTCATTTGAAGTTAACATTGTCTGGTGTTCACAACAATCAGAGACTGGGTGGAGAATGAGTGCTAACAGCATGATGTATAAAAACACGAGACTAGAATGAGCACTAGCAGCTGTACTATTAGCACTCCAGTTAAAAAGAAACATCCTCAACAGCTTCAGTTAGATCTGGCAGGACAGTATCTAAATCCGAAATAGCAAACACTGAGACAGAACTTAACCAATTTATCTAACACCCACTGGTTTAAGACTGATTAGTCTTAAACTTAAATCTTGCTAGATGTAAAAATGCCTGGGTAATTGCTCCCTACAGAAACCACATCTATTTCTCCAGCTGGTTATTGTTTGTATCCCTCACGCTCTCCCATTTCACAGAGAAGCTCCTGATGACAAGCACCTCTGGAGATTTCCTACTTCAATCCACTGCATATAAAACCAGAACTTAATCTCAACCAACAATTGTTCTTACAATATGCTTTGATTACTTCTGTGGAAATCACTCGTATCCTACCTGTTATTCTGACCCACAGTTGTTTCTGCTTTGAGTTCCTGTAGCCACACTCTCCCCACTGCCACTCCAAACATCCGAAACAACACCTTAACTACACAAACTTGCATCACTTACTACAAAAATCATTTCTAGGACACTGCTTCACTGTGCAGCTGGTTTAAGTACTCCTATTTCTCCACTATTCTATTAGAGATATGCAGCTTATTTTCACTTATTTTTCAAAACTATTTCCTTGTTCAAAATCAAGGACACTCCAGTCAAAGTTATCTTCTATCACCACCATCAATTTTTCAGAACATTTGACACCATCCCCACACGGATATATACAATTAATTCACTATAAACTCCATCTTCTTCCTTATCTCTTGCCTTCATAACAATGCTTAAAAATAAAATCCTGACAATTACCAGGCTTCTGATGTGCAAGTATTATTGTTCATCAAGATAATCTACACCTCCCATGACCACCCTCCACATCATGTGCACCTCTATCCATCTAGGTCACCCTAATCTGTCCTAGAGGGTGTGCAATCTGTTGTCTAGCACACACTCGGGTTGAATCATAATAGGTGATTCTAGTTTGTCTACTAAAGCTTGTTTAGGTTACATCATCACAAAGGGTGATCATACTGTTTGGAAAAAAAATTATTTTACCCATCCTGCTCTTAAATACATTTAAATGTATTATGAATTACATGTATACCAACATATGCATAACAAAACCAGCAGAGTTATGCTCCTGTAAGGTCTCTCTGGAGCCTTCTCCAGGCTGAACAACCCCAACTGTCATGGCAGGCACTCCATCCCCCGGTCAACTTTGTGGCCCCTCCCCTGGACATGCTCAATCAGGTCCAAACTTTCAGAGAGTTCTTCCTCTGGATTAGGGGGCAAATATTTCAGATCCTAAATAAATGAACACATTTGTATACTGTGAATAGAGTTTTACGATAAGTCTGAAATACAAGTCTGTATTTTAGCACAAAAGGTAGGGAAGGAAAGAAGGACTATCAGCAGCCGCACAAGCATCTAAATTGAGCAAGAGAATGACTTGAGTTCTACATAGTTTAATACTAGCAAAAAAGAGGCTTCATAATCTAGCCAAGAATGACAGGCAGATCAAGAAGTTTTGTATCCTCAAAATGCAACAGTTACAGGCAAGAGATAAGCAGTGCTCCTTTCTCAGATATGCAGCTAGTTCAAGGGGGAAGAGGAAGGGGGCATAAAACATTATTTCACATGAAATACTGGGGAAAATACAAATGCTCTAAACTAAAGCCAGATTGAACCAATTAAGTATAGAATTATAATCAAATAAATTCCTGAGTGATCAATAAATTTAAAAAGTGAGCCACCTGTCTGCTGAACATGCCTACAAAGGAGTCAGTTTGATCATCAAGTTTTTGTCAATCTTCTCCATAAAGAAAGTCTCCTATTTTGACAAGAAACTGAAACATATCTGTTAAGTATATAAAAACCAAAGGGTTGGTAAATTTTCTCTCATTAACAAGCACCCTAGTGGTCTTAACATGAGCATTCGACATATTTTAGGTGGACTTCCTGCATCCTTCACTTTGTTCAGTCTTTAGCTTCCCACCCATAACTCATTGCTGTAAATTTTTCCCTTCATTTAATTAACAGATGGACACTTTTCACCACTGTGACAATACCCTGCTTTAGATTTGTTGCTTTCTAAGCATTTAGTAAAACATCCTTTAACAGATTTCCCTTTAAAACTGGAGTAGAAAAGGAATTTCTATACAGATGATTTGCATGAATGGCTTCCAAGTGCTGTTTCTAAAAAGGAACAAATAAATGCTGCTGATTAAACTTCATATTTATGACATACAATCAAAAACAATTCATAGTCATGTACACTTTATCAAACACAAAGAGGTTTCAAAAACACACTTGGTTACTTGGCACCTGTCAATGTCAGGTGTGACTCCAAATCCTTCTACGCTGACTTTCAATCACATTGCATCCACCATCTTTGTTAATGAACATTTTAGTATTAGCAGTATGAGACCACCTGCACATAAAGATTAAGTTTCCTGTACTTAAGGAGTTACTCATCCTGTATGTGACTGCAATTTGATGGTCTGTAGCAAGCTACTCATGCTGTGGCTTACCAGAGAGAACACCAATTAACAACTATTAATTTCTTTTGGTTCTCAAACGTCAAAAATAGGTAAATATGTGAAGCTATTTTAATCAAAATGGCACTATCCTTTTTCGCTCACTTTGCACTTCTCAAATTACAGGCACCTATTTTAATCATCGAACACATCACTCTTCCCACCATGGGCCAGTGACAATAAACAGATCAACCATAAGCCTTCTTTTTTCCTCCAAACTGAGTACCTAACACTTCTTTCTTTATAAATATCCTTAGAATTATTCATCACTCCTTGATGAGCTGTATTTCCACTATCTTGATTTTGTATTACAATAAGGTTTGTTTTTTTCTTTCTGCATGTTTTATCTGCTATTCTATCTGCTGCTCCTCTGTAACTGATGTTCACTTCAAGTTATTCTCAAAAGAAAAATCTGTCAACTCTTTTTGCCCTAAACCCAAGCTACTGCTTTCATACTAGGAAAATCCATCTTTTTTGCAACACTTAGCTAGTCAACTAGCCCACTTCCATCATCATCTGCCTTATTTCTCTTTGGCTCACCAGCAGGAGAAATGTTGGAAGACCACCTGGACCTCCAGAAACAGTGTCTACCTTTTGTCCATTTATACATTACTGTCTTCCAATTGCCTCGGTGTAAATTGCCTCAGAATGAGAATTTGTCTGCCTTCATTGGCTAAAGATCTTTAAAGACATAAAATTGCAGGACAAGAACTTGATAGTGATTGGATATTCCTAAATACACAGCACTCTCCCCATACTATCCCTTCCCTACAAATCAGAAGCAATTCATTCCTCTTGCTTCTTTGGTCTGATTTGCTGCAGACTGGCTATAGCTGCAAACTAGCCTGCTCCATTCTCTGCTCTTGTTTAGTGACAGTCAGTATTTCTCACACTGATGTGGAGTTCTATAATTCATCAGTCCATGCAGCTCTCTACACCATTGCTATGTGATCCTCCAGTACTGGAAAAAATCTGTCCTTCATATAAACTTGTGCAACTAGTAAACTTGTACAATTTGTACTTCATATAAAAGAAAGTATTTTGGCTGAAAAGCAAACTATGGCACATCCATTACAGCTCCCCTCAGTTGCTCATGACATCAGTGGAAGCAAAGCATTTTACTAGGCATTTCTGCCTTGTCATTTCTCATTAGCAGGAAAATATACTTTCATATTATAATGGATACAATTACGAAAAAATCCATGGGAAAAAAAAATTAAGAAAAAGACAAAATAGTCAATAAGGTCTGTGAGTGACACAGAAGCCATTTCTTGACTGAAGAAATAGGCACAGGCATTCTTGAACCAGCAAACTGCATTGGCCAAGACCTCCAAAGGCAACTCTCAAAAGGAAGTTTGCTTTCATAAATCAGTTAGCACTTAATTCTATCTCCACTGAACAATGTAGCTGAAAAAGGAGTGGGGAAAGAGGAAGAGGAAGCCAGAATGCACCACGCTATTTAAGTTAGAAGTATTCTCTGCATCCTTTTCCTCTAAAACCACCATGCAGGTTTATGGAGCTGCATAAGGTTTTTTTATCTGCTAGTTGCTGACAAAAAGGATCCAAGGACTGCTTATGCAATGCAAGGGGGAGTTTAACAATACCTAGCCTTTGCACAGAATTAAACAAATTTCTCTAGTTGCAGTCAGGATGAACACTGTTTTCCTTAGAAAATCCAATTCTGGCCATGTGACAACCAGGAAGCTTATCACACAAGCCAACCCTCCGACAATCTAATCTTGTTTTAGACAGACTCTGTTAGCAGTGCACATATTTTAAGTGACAAACTAACTACGATCCTTCATAAGTCCTTAAACTAAAATAACACTCAGCAACGCAGTCTAAAACATTTTAATGTTGAAATGCGTTTGGGCTGAGAATCATTTCACCTATTGAGACAGCTTGACCATAACTCTTCTGCACTACAAGGAACACCAGGCTGGCAGAACGACAGGTTCCCAAGTGCATTGCCAACATAAAGCACATCTTGTGCTGACTGGATTAACCGTCATAGCTTAACCACCTGAGATAAGTTTGAGCAGAGACTTCATGCCAGAACTTGTCACTAGAACTAGGAAGCGGGAGATTTGGGCCAGCATTTATTGCTACATGGAGAATGAATCAGTAAATCAAGAGGGCTCGTGGAGTAAATATGCAAACCAGAGCTTACATAAGAAGCTTGGAACATGTTCAAAACCTCTTGAAATAAAGAAGGCACAAGAATACCGAAGGGATAAGATACAGTGGGCACTCTTTAACCAATGTTTTCTTTATTCATGTGGAAGTGTTGATGGCAAGACAACTGAACAGGATTTTCCTTAACTGACTGTAATTACACACAGCTTCAAAACTGCATTCTTAAATAAAGCAGAGTCAGAAGATCCAATATACAGTATCAGTCAATCGCAGAAGAAGTTGCAACGCTCTGTACAAGTGAAGATTTCTGGAACTTGTTAAATTCACCTATTAGGCAGAGTATGTATTACAAAAAGAAAAAAAATAAATCTGACAAATTTTACTATTTAATGTTTGGTCTTAAGTTTCTTTTATCTATTTCAGCTATACACAAGTAAGAACTCATTTATGGTCTGTATGTTCACCATATATTTCAGTACCTGTAAATACACATTGATATTTTACCTCCCTGTTTGACCTAAGCATTTAGTAGTGTGCTCACTGTGGATTTAGCAGCTTGAGAAATTATGGCACCTTTTCCAGAAACCTGTTCCTTACAAAACTTTGAGAAGCTGGAGAACATACACTCAACTGGCATTAAGAAGCCTCTATTCACAAGGATCACAGAACATCAGAAACACTTACTAGGTCTCCAGTGATACCTACAGTAAATACTTCATAACATGCTTTACAATTCAACTATTCAAGATCTGCCTGCAGCCACAAGCCTATTGCAAAGCCAGCATTCACTTCTCAATACTGTCCTTTTTAGCTAGTAGAGATTTTCATCCTCTAATAAAGACTCATTAATCAAGACTGTCAATGAAACAACAGGAGTGAAAAAGGGACTAGACATAAAACAAGAGCAAACTGCTGCAAAGCAACAAAAAACCCCTCGAGATTAACCAATGCATTTGAATGATCTCAGTAAGACTTAATAAGCATTTCAATATGAAAACAAGCAGATTCACAAAGAAACAAGGATTATAAAATGAGATTCTAATTCAACATAAAATTATTCTTGATATTCAAATAGGTATCAGTCTACTGTCTTATACATATTAGGGAATGTTAGTGAACAATATGAACAACATAACAAAGGAAAGGACGCTTTCTAAATACAAGCTCTGCACTGTTGCTTAAATTTTGTATTTTGTTATTGTTAGCCTGGCAGTTAATAGGACAATAATAGTCTATTAAAAGTCTCAGCCTATCCACGTGATACAAATAAAATCACTTCTCTTTTGTGACTGTTTCTTCACAGTATCACCCACTAGTCAGAGAACTGTGAAAGAAACCTCAAAAGTTTAATAGAGAAAAATGGCACTTCATCAAATTCTGTTACCAAGGGTCTACAGAAACAATAATTCTGCAGCCCCAACACAAAATATCAAGTACTTCTAATAAATACAATAAGTATTTTCCCTTCATAAAGATAAAATCTGCTCCCCAAAATAAATATTTTTGCCCTTCCTCTTTAGTAACCTTTTTTATAAAAACCCACTCCTTTCCCACAAACCCATTTTCAAGAAGTTCCAACACTTACACTGTCTTCTCATAATATTTCCTAATTTAAATCTCATAAGGCACCTGTATTTCCAAACTCATCTTTTCTACAATACTATTAAGCATTCAAAACAGCATTTTTGCTATTAAAATATTTTCCCTCCCAAAAGTCAAACATTATCTGTGGATAGTTACACGTATTTGTCGGTGTACTCTACCTATACCCTGGAATCAGAGTGAGAGATGGAGAGAGCAGAGCAAAAAATGCTCAGTGGTCCTAATTAGGACTAAGACAGTATATTAAGATCAAGCTAACCCTACTGGAGATCCTACTCCAGTATATTAAGATCAGAACATGCTGTGATCTACTAAAGACTTTCATGACACTTCAGTTAGGCACACACTTAATAAAAAAACCACCACATCATTCTGGTTATACTGTTCCTATGGCAGGACAATATGAACAATGGGATTAAAAGCAAGTTTAAACAAACAAAAAAACCTTCAGTCTCAGCCTCCCCCAAACACACTACTAACAATGTAACAAGTATACAGAACCAAAACAGTACATGCTTGCAACTGAAAAAAAACAAAACAAAACAACACACACCCCAATCATATTAAGCTTTCTCTAGATAGGATTATAGCATTTAAGTTAGCTTACCCAGGGCAGAAGTATCTGTTTGAAATTGTTTTTCTTTTTGGCAGAGAGCTACTTGAATACCTTACCGCAAAAGAGGTGACTGCCTTGGAGTATGTAGCATTCAAAGTAAATAAACAATGCGGAAAATTATAGCAAAGGCAATGAAAAGTCAGGTTGCCTACACGCAAGCGCTCACACAGAGCCATTTCAACATGTTAGAACTGCAGACACACAGACCATGTTCTGTGACCCAAGTGCGACAGACTGTGCCACCACAGTGAATGTTTCTAGCGCTTCTTCTCAGAAAGCAACCACAATTCACAGTTCTTACACATCTTCCCTACAAGCTACTCTAATACAAATTTAGCAGTTCAAACAAAAGTTTGTCATTCTTAGATATGAGGGTGAGAAGAGACATTATTAGTACATTATAGAATAACTGGAACAGTAAGTACACCCAAAACTTTTCTTTCCCCTTATCTTCTTCAATACGTTTGGACAGCCACCTACCCGAATCACTCCACCACTGCCAATTCACACCACAGCAGCCTGAATCAGTCTCTGAACTTGGACCACAGAATCACCAGGACACAGAACAGAGTTTATTAAACCATCCACATGGATCTGAAAAAGAATTAAGAAGTATTTTCAAGATGATGGGTATAAGTGGCCTTGCACAAAAACTAAAAGCATTTCAAACCCACACATTAACTTTGTTTTACACCAGAATTAAACACAGAAGACACAGAAGTGGTAATATGTAACTCAGCACCACAATCACCATTCTACAACTACTCATTTTTGTCCCCTCCCAAATCTCGAAGTAAAGCAAACAGACAAAGCAGTGTGCCAAAACACAAAAAAGGTAGAACAGATAAACATCTCCTCTTTCTATGCCAGCCAAAACCAAAACATATGCATTGCTAGCAAGCTTGGGTTCAAAACAGCTCCCTTTCTGTTACTTGCATGAATGGAGTTTTAATGCAATTGTCAGGTTAACAAAATGTAATCTAAACCAACAAGAAGCTCTGTGTAGCACTTCAACTGGATGACTTCTTAGAGCACTGCTGTTCTGGTGAGTCTGAAGTACATTCCCTGAAAGAGAATCTATACCACCCACACTGCCACAAATACTCCCACAGTCCTCATGAGGAAATAAAACTCCTTGCAACAGATGAGGCTTTAAAAAAGCTGCAATTATTTTAATTGGACCTGCCAGCTGCCTTTCATTTAGCTTAACATGAGGTTTTATTGAAAGTCTGCAGCCACAGCAATTGGCAAGAGTGGAGACAGTTGCTTACAAGTAGTTGGATCTATTTCTGAGAAGCTTACTCTGCCTGGTGAGCTTTTGCAGAGTACTGCCATATACTCTATATGTTGAAGATAGAAGTTTTATTATGTGGTCCTGCCTACTAGACCAGAGTAATGCCATAAGTCTAAGAGGTATATTGAACACACCCACAGCCTCATCTTGATGGCATTTGTTGGGGCCGGTTCAAGTAAGGTGCCAAAATATGGAAGAAAGAATATACAATCAGTTACAGAATAATGGTTTTGTCGTCTGCTTTTAAAACAGCAAAAACATTCAACACAGAAAAAATACATATATTTAATATATCTAGGTATCTAAGTTGACAACTGGAATCTTTCCTGAAAGTAAAAGATTACTCAGGAGATCACATCCTGATTAGCCTACTCTTTTCATAAAGCATTCAATATACAGACACAAAACTGAATTTCTCGAGTCCTAAACTTTCCAAAGCAAAGAAGAGCAACAGAATAATCAGTAAAGTAACTGTTTCTGTCACTTCTAGAGCACTCTGTGAGATTTAGCAAACTCTAAAACCTCCAAACCAACATGATTGTTTAACAGGTCTCAACTGCCTTTTCCAAAACACTGCTGGTATAATATCAGCTTCCCGTGGTAACATGGCCAGCACAGCTACAAACTCTGAAGGAAGCCAGGGTCGATGACTGTACTGCTGCTTTCCTGTCTTGCTCAGGAATTTAAAAAAAAAAAAAAAAAATTGTGGCTCTGGAACTTTCCTTCCAAAATTTTCCTAGCACTTTTACCACTTCCCCACCTAGAGCCAAAATTTTTGCATGACTGAAAATGCTAATGTAAGTATTGTATTAAATCAAGTTTATATCTGGCCAGCAACTCCCTTCATACACACCCCATTTAGGAACTGCTGCTCTATGATGTAAAGGCTGAAACAGCCTTCTTGGCTCTTAACTAACAAGAGCTGAATAACTTCCCTCTCCCTTGTCTTCCAGTATTCCACAGAAGGTTAAACTTTCAGTTCAATTTGAGCTTTTAGTGGTATCATTACCGCTAGACAGAGGACTGTGGAACATGCTGACTCCTCCAGATTATGTGTCCGAGTTTGTGACTAACTCTAGCAAGTCTCGAATTCTGCGATACCTTCCACTATACACCAGGTAGCAAAAAAAGGATACAGTAACTGTAGAGCTATATAAACAATGGACAATCGCACAGATCATTACATAAAATATTATCTAAGCATTATCTAAGATTGCTGCCTAATTAACACCAATAACCAATTCCAACTCTGAGCACTGATGGGCAGGCCACTGTATGAAAAAGCACCCATATTACATTTGAGTTATAAACTGACTCTAAAAGAGTTATGAACAACCAGACTTTTCAGACCTAGAGACATTTGTGCTGTTGAATTCACAAAAACTCCATTTGTGGCCCTCTGTTACAGTTGTTCATTTTTCAACAGTCCTATGATATGAACTATCAGGGTCTGCCTAGCTAAATGAAGCTTTGTTTAGCTATTGCAAAACATAAGGTTGGGTTAGTATTGCTATCAAGCACTTCAGACTTTGAAAGAACAAATCCTAGAGCCCATGCTTAAATCAGTAGCAATATTACATTATAGCCCAAGTCCATCTATCACTTTGAGTAGACTTACTGGAGGAAGATGCCAGATATAACATTGTAATGGACACTACTCCCATTTCATTATAAATTCCACAGAAAGCCAAGAAGCTCATCAGACCACTATCCTAGCAATATAGGTGCAATTGCTGATAGCTGTGCGCAATAAAAACAATCACTTAAAGCAGCAACATTGATTTGGAATATGCCATTAATCAAGATTTAATGGGGTCAAAAAGACTATTTCAGATATTTGTTAGTTAGTTCTACTGATCAGTAGATCTATGTATAAAGTCTTGCATTTTGTTTTCACAAGGAACAGACAAAAATTCAATTACTACTACATGATTCTTCCCTTTTCATTATCTTCATCTACCATGACGAAGTAAAAAGGGATATTTAGATTTTTTTAAAGCATAATTTGGCTGAATCCACAGGCCAAAATAAGGGAAAAGAGAAAAGAGAAAAGTACAAACTTAGGAATACATGAACACAGCTACTAAGAGCCTGCATACAAACCTTCTAATTTAGCAGCTAAATTAATGCAATTGGGTATGAATGGAATAAACAAAACAAATGTTGTCCACAATTCCTTTCTGAAAGCTAATAAATACTTCAGTATCTGATTTTTTCCATTAAGTGAGACAATCAGAGGAGACATATAATTACAGATAACACACCCAAATTAGTTGGCCTATATTACAATAAGTTTTGATACATATTTATTCAAAACAAACAAACAAAAACCTAAACACAAACAGTAAAAAGTGCTTAAACGTATTTGACTACTATTTTTCAAAATGTGAATACATAATTTGGTTATACAGGAATTCAGTTTGCTGGAAGCTAGGTGACTGACAAGAGAGGGCATCAACTTGCAGGTAGTTTGTGATCTTAGGTACTTCACACTGAGTAGCTGAACTGGTTTTTACACAACCTAAACACAAAGCTGACATTGGATCCTAGATTCTTCTCCAGACGAGTAACTCAAGGGGAGCAAGGGAAGCCTCCTCAGCAGTGTCTTTTAATCTCACTAAACTCAGCTTGACTACTGGCTAAAATTTCAGCATGCAGGACTCACAGTTCATATCCAAGTATCAACACTGACACCAGGAAATTTGTGATCTTACCAGGGACAGAGTAATTTCTATTTTGGATCTTAAAATTAAGAGATCCTAAAATACCCATTTTCCCTCTTCTTTCAAGATCTATAAATATATACACATATATCTAAAAAGCAGTGTCCAACTTGTATTCTAACGACACAGCAGAATAAATAAATGTAAAAATATCTGTACAGTTATCTTCCATGAACTTTTGCTGCCCAGCATTTAAGACATGACAGATGCACTGAACCTAGACTTCAGTGCAGATCAGAAAGATAACTTGAAAAACAGAAAAACTGAGTGCAGTTCAGAGTACTTCAATCAAACGCTCACTGGAAGGGGAAAGGATGAACACAAATATGGAGTTATGCCTAAAAAAAAAAAAAATATATATATATACACACACACACAGTGTCCTCAGGTTCAAAATTGATTCCAATTTACCATGCTCTAGATTTTTATTACAGATAGACTCTCACAAATGAAGTAGACACATGAAAGAAACATGAAAAAATGAAGGCAAAATTTAAAAAAAGACTGCACATCCTATCTTCTGAAATTAAGGCTTGGTTTCGTAAGATCAGACTTCAGTCCCAGAGAATTTAATATCATTACAGGAGTTCCTCCCAAATATGCAGATCACCATTCAGAAACTACCTTAAGGAAATAACTCACTGTCTCCAGACTCCACAGAGGTTAATCTTTGCGCCGCACAGTTTGAAAGAAGAACTAACACATTAGTTATCTTCTAAAATATAACATTCAAAATAATTTGGGACTCAATATATTCTGTTGAGCTTTGTTTCCACCCTTGCACCCTAGGAAAATACATTACCTTCCAGCAATTGCTATTTCCTCTGATGTGCTACATGAAATACTTATAAGATACGCAGTTATTTTGCAGATTAAAGAGCAGGACATACAAATAGACAACTACCAGCATAAGCAGTTGCTTCTTATCTGCTTATGCATGTTTTCAAAACTATCCATTTTATAACTTACTACTGCAGTAAGCAGGCAAATTTCAACAAAGCTTCTTTTGCAGAAGTAATTGTTGCTAACACTGGTGTGACTGAAGAAAGAAAAAGTCCACACAACTCAACTTAAATGTGTCTCATGCAGGGAACAGCAATGAAAACTCACATCTCAAGAAATTAGTTTTACTTGAGACTACAGGAACTGCGACATTTTCCCCCTCTTCTCTTAGAAAGCGGGCAAAAACTCACTAGTGCTTTTCTACATCACTCCACTCTAATCTCTTCAGAGAAAGAGAGATAAGCATACTATCAGAGAGTCTTTAAAAGCTGGTACGAACACAGGAAAAAAAAAAAAAAAAAATCTGTTTCTGTGTACCTCATGCCCATCAGTGCCAGCTTCTCCCTCCCAGCTTGGCCCTTCTGGGAGAGAGGAAACAAAGATCGGAAGCTTTGTCACCTGCACTTCATGAGCACAGGACAGACAAGAGTGACTGCTATGGCACACATGGCACCTTTCACACCCAGACAGCACATTTCCAAGTTTTTAGAATGATGAAGCTAAGTCTTCTGTTCTTCCACCTCTCACCTCCTAATTATGTTGTACCTTTAATCCCTCCATGAATGAAGGGGGTTCTACACTGCCCTTCTGAGAGGAAACAGTAAAATATAGTAATGGCACCCCACATTATCAGTGGCAGACATTTGTAGTTGCATCATTGTACCACTGATAACATACAAGATATGAATTTGTTTACTAATCATACTGACTGTCCGTCATCTGTCAGTTCTCCATTCATACTAGCCTTGGGATCTAATTTGAAAGCAGAGCGTCCCACATTCAAATACTGTTGACCTATACATGTCAACCAAGATATTCCTCCAGACAACGAAAAATATAAAGCCACCAGAAATCCCTAGGAACTGAAGAAAAGTCTCAAGACAAAACACAAAATACAAAAGACTCAAGAGCAAGCACTTTGAAAGGTGTCGTTCAAGAAAAAAAGGACTTCAATGATTCTTCTCCTTTTCCAGTTCCAGTTCCTACTGAAGTTAGTTATTGCCCATCCCTGCAGCAATTACAAACTATTTTACTGATAAGCATGAAATTCCCAGCCCGTCAGAGTCTAGAAGTCAAACTGCATATGTCCAAAAAAACCTCAGGGAAGATAAGGAGTGATACACTTTAAATCTGCCCAAACCAAGACAAAACTGGGTAAGTATCCCAGCTTTCAACTGCACTTGTGACTCTTATGGAAGGATTACTGAGGATCGAGTCAGTGATGAAGAAGAGAGCAACATTTACATTTACTGTGAACAAGCAAAAGACTATTCCAAACCAGCAACTAGAACTCAAAAGGCAAGTCAATCCCCATTGTGCTTAATTCAGACTAGGGACTGCTAAATAAAGAGCAAGCTCTGCTTTCCCCTCACACCTGCCTTTTATTAAATCTACAGTTTGCATAACCACATCAAGAGTCCAACCAGTAAGTGACCCAAAATACTTAACCCTGCAAGCTAAAGTGGGGAATTTTTTTCTAATTACATTAGCTTGCTCATCAGCTCACTGAACTTCAATATCATGAGGGAGTGTAACTGCCTACTGTCAAATGAGATGCAGCAGAATATAAGACTATACGTTCAGTCACAGTCTTTCTAAATTAAGACTCCTTTAAAAGTAAAGGTGATAACTTCATTGATTTTTTTTTTCTCTTAGTATCAAAAAGATGTATCAAAACCCATATGCAAGTATAGTTTAATGTTTACAACAGCATATTCCAGTAGCAAAATTCATTCATGTGGGTCACACTTTATAATTTAACCTGCCTTGGTTTCACAGTTTTGGTGGGTTATTTTCTGAAAAAAAATCAACCAGTGAAGACAGGAAGTTTGGAGAGGGGACAAGGGGAAATAATTTTTAAGAATATTAACCGTACCAAACATCTCCAGGCAACCAAAAAGAAGCAAAGACACTCAGGTCAGTAAATAGTTATGGTCCAGGCAGTGACTGTGTCAGCAGTTCATGTTCTACATTCCGAGTTCAAAACTGAAAGAAACATTTACAGGATGTGGTCTTCTTAACTGGAAGATATGCTTGGTCAGCAAGTGCTATGCATGTTTTTGCAACAAAAAGTCAATTACTTGCCTACAAAGCAAGACTTAACATTTATAAAAGGCTTGAAGGAATGGGATTAAACTACACAAAACTGATCAGCACCCTCAACATGGTTAAGTTAAATATGCATTTACACTTTCTTTTAACTAAAAAAACTCTTGAATTCCAAAGTCACCAATACATGAAGGAGCCTTGTCAAGAAGTGCTCATGATAAAGAATTTCAATGGGGCTAATTGCAACATTAAGGTTTTAAAAAAAAAAAAAATTTAGAAAAATACTCAATATCAACCTGTAATTCAAAACCTGAATACTGAATAGATTTGTAAAAAGGGGGGGGGGGGGAAAAAAAAAAAAAAAAAAAAAGAAAAAAAAAAAAAAAAAAAATCAGACCTGAGATACATAACTGGCCCACTGATCTAAATGAATCTTTTCTTTATCCTAGCGCTCTTAAAAAGTAACTGAAGATTCAGAAGATTCCCAAACTTCCCATAGCATCAGAAGCTGCCACTTTATAATAGACAATGCCCATTACTTAGAGCAGGATGCATCCTCCTTCCCATCTTAAGAAGGATTTCTCCCATATGAAGTCCATATAATAATACAGTTCCTATTAACTGTTAGGTGTTTGCACATAAAGCAAGTATAGTAATTCGCATGGATGAATCCAGTCTCTCTGCAGTGCACACGACCTTCTTATCCAAATTCCTCTTCGGCTGCCCCTCCTACTAATTTATTAACTAAAAGCCACCCACATCACACATCTGAAAAACACATCTAACAGTGAATCCTGATAGGAAGAAAAGGAAATAGTGGGTGCTTTTTTTTGGCCCACCCCATCCCCCCCCCACCTCCTTTTTTTTTTTAATCTTCCATGATGCTGCCTTCTGCCCTGCTCCAAAGTCAACATTACCGGTGTCTTGGAAAGCTGCAGAAGGGACACATCCAGGAAGAAACCATGGGAAACGATGAAACAAAGCATAGCAGCCAATATACTTTCAAAAGTCACATCAGTTTATGTCACGGTTAATTAAAATCACACAGATTAGAATTAAGTTGCAAAGTACCTTAACAGAATATCAAGACAACTCTTTACTGAAGAGGTAACAAAAGACATACTTGGTAAATCCAAGAAGCTGCTTCTACAATGCTATCAACTGCACAGAAAGGTGTTAGGAAAAAATTTTGAATGAACTCCAAAGAGGGAAAAAATTTCAGCAGACTACATAACCTTACTTGTCTATTAAAATCTGAAATAGCAAGGGCTTTGGTGACAGTTTAAATAAGTCAAACTGTGAGAAAATACAACATATTATAACTGTTGCAAGTATGAAGCAATCTGCCACCATTTACAGGTTCTGAAAATAAAAACATAACCTTTTATTAAGATCGGGTTTTGTGGAACTGCATTAACACTATGATAGTAGCGAGTCCAACCTGAATACAGATGTGTGAACTAATTTCCAAGTTCATTTGAAAATTAATTCTTGTTACTAGTGATGACAAAGACTGAACTGGGAATAAGTTTGAACTTGATATTTCACACTGAAAATGTCAGCAAACCAGGCCAGACTGTAGAGAAATAACAGATGTCTCTAAGGTGGAGGGAGGAGGTAAACACCCATAGGAACTTGCTACAGTGCACTGGAAGTACATTTCAGAAATACAAAAGGAAAACATAGACCTGATAGTGCATTTTTTTGTACTACTATTTCTGGTACTTCCTACAATTCAATAGCTAAAGAACAGAGCTGTAACCACTGATATCTAGGAGATGAGTAGAAACATCGGAATGAATTGTGCTTGAGCAGGTTAGGCCTCCCTTTAGCTAGCGGGACTGCTACTCATTCATGGAACACAAAATTTGATGACTAGAATGAAGACAGACACCACACTTCACAGAAGAATGAAGGCTGGGAAGGAGAACAGCTGCTGAGCACCTGAACATGTTTTCCCAAGAATCTCCCATAACTACCCCAAAGAAGGCTGAGACCAGACAAACTAACACACATCACAATCAGGGAAGGTAGGTGGACTGCCAGAACAAACACAAAAGCACACAAGAACCCAGCTGATGTGGACCTAGACACAAACAAGCAACTCCAGAATTTGTTTTGGATCATACGCCTCATCTCTCAGCAGATGAGCCCATCCTTAGTCAGTGGTATCATTACCATGGGACAGTTAAAAATTTTGGGGAGCAGGCAGGATAGAATTTAAAACAGAAAAAGAAACATTAGCATCTCCTCTTTCAGTCTGGGAGACAGGAAGACATCAAGCTTCTACTTCGCTTCACATCTGAGCTCCTAGTATCACGAAGAAAAAAAAGCATAGAAATGCTGATAATTATGGCCTCTGCTACAGCCAATCTTCAGATGAAGCTACTTTTTAATCAAATATTTTATTTAAAGAAATCCACGCCTTCTACAGCTAGGAAAAGAAAACGCTTGCCCTCACTCCTTCCCCTCTTTCAGGGACCTATCACTTCTTACACAAGACAGAACACTAAGGATCTTATGTAAGATGAATCACTGAAATTAATTTTTAACTGCATGGCTTAACATAGTGATGAAAGAGCAAAACAGAGAAGAGAAAAACAACATTCAGAAAGGACAAGCAAAACTGCTTTGAAGATCCATACTTCATTCCTGTGGGTTTAAGAGAGAAAAATCAAGACTTCAAATTATTTCAGATAAGAAAAATCTATGCAAAATAATAGTTAGAAACTGATCAGATGGAATTACAGCTTCTAGAGAGATATGTATTTTTCTGTCAATGCAATTTTTAGTACCTTTGCCTTCTAACTAGAAGGCATCAAAGAGACTACTACCTCCTTAGCAAACAAGGAAGTAATATGTAACAAAACAAGCTCTGCCCTGGGCATGTTTCTGTATCATAATTAAATCCTGCAATATTTGAAGCTATTGCTTGTAAATGTTCCCACTTTCTGTCTTGAGAACTTGTTGGAATTAGAGTTTGGGCAGAAGTAACATCTTTCACTGCTCAGAAACCCTGGTTTTCTGCCTGCAGTATCAAGCAATTACATGTAACTCTGTAAAGAAAACATGTAAAGAAACAAACAAACAAAAAAACCCACACCAAAACCAACCAACCAACCACCACCACAAAACACACCCCAAACCTGTAGACTGTGCAGGGGCCTAGATATCCAAGGGGCAAAACATTATACACTTTTTCCTATACAGCACCTCTATTGATAGCCTCCTTCTTTTATTTTCCACCTATGGCATATGTTGTCAAAAGTAAAAATGTGGTATGGGGAAACAAACGGTAGTGAAAATGCTGAAAGTGTAAGTCAGCAATCAGTATTTAATACTATCCTCAATAAAGAATTCCATTTTAACCCCTTAAATCAGGAAAGAAACCAGATTTGAAAAACAGCTACCACATTCTGTTTCTCATGAGTGTGATATTTTTATTCATTTGACATATGTTGCTTCCTGAACAGATTCAATGTATTTTGGCATTCCAGAACAAAACTGCTCTCATCGTGTTTGGCACTTCACATACAATGCAGCCAGGAAGCCACTCCTTAGACTATGCAGCCATCTGCAGCAGATACCAGAGGTTTTTAAACAACCTGCACTGCTGCAAATATGCAGTATTTCAATATATGAGAAAATTCTTGTCTGTTAACCAGACTTTCCATCTAATTGCCTGCAGACAAATTCAGGCAATATGCAACATGCAACAGTTCAGTATAAATGAAAGCAGAAAGGGAGGGAAAAACAAAAACAAAACCAAACCCAACCTATTTCTTATCGGAGATTCATAGTTACTTAATTTTGCTTTCTAAATTGTCTGGTTCATATATTAAAACAAAACAGCCTCTGATGCCCTGCTTTACATGCACTCCCCTCCAAAAAAGTAATTGCCAGAATTCCTAGCTAAAACTAGGATGGATCAGAGGTCAGAAGAACACAGAACGCCCAAAACAATATGACACTTTCAGATACAAAGCAAGCGAACGCTGCACATACAAGCAGAGGTGGAATACCACACTCAAAACCCTCTACCTAATAAGATGGATAAACTGACCAGAACCTAAACAGGTTACACAATTCAGCCTGTGGTGACAGGAACACAAGTGGAAACACATTCACAGACCAGAGCTCAAAAAAAAAAGACTGCACATGAGTATGTATATTGATTCCCTATTTTGGGACTGTTAGATTTCAAAAAACTATATCTTACCAAAAACACACATAAGGATGTGTCCTGACACTTAAAATACTATGCAGTGCCCTAATGAAAGTCACTACTTAAAGAAATAGTATATACAATTGGACTTCCACTTTAGAATACTTGTCCGTTAAAGAACACTTCCGTCTCTGTCTTGTAAGTGTCAGCCACCCCAATAAGCCAGTTTAGTTTTGGTTTTCGCTTTTACATTTGCTTAGTATAAAATGCAGTACTAAAACCAGTAAGCTTTTATTTACAATGCAGCTTAAAAAGAATTTTACTTTAACACACCTTTTTCACTGCTATGATAAGGAGCAGCCACTATTTCTACAAAGAGCAAAAGTTCGAAAACCTCCAGTATTTTCCCAATTCTAAGCATCTTCTCCCTCTAGTTTATACAATAATTATGACACATATTAGCTCAACGTTATTCTCAGCAGTTTTAAGAGTTACTGTCCTGGGCAAATAAAGGAATCCCTGAACCGTACTTCTGTCTATTTTTTTCTTCTATATTCATTTTACAATTGATACATACATCCTGATCCATTCCAATTGATTGCTCACAATTGTGGTGCACAAGAATCACTCCTCTTTGCACTAACTGTGGTCCTAACTACAACACTCCTCACATCTCCCATTTGGTTAAGCACCTTTATTCTTGTCCTTTATTTACTCAGCTTTGCTCTCACAATGTGTATTTGATTTTTGCCAACTCATAATCTCTTTTCACTCCCAACACAGTAATGAAGCATTTAAGCTAATGCTTTTTGAACTAAATTACATTTCTCTTTATTTAGTGTTGTTTTCCTCTAAATGAACAGATGACGATTAAAGAAAAAAATAGAGCTGTTGTTTTTACCTTACTACCTGAGGCATTTTGGAGATCAGACAAGCAACTGTTGTAACAAAATTAACAGAAGTGTATTCTTGAATTGTTTCCAAAGCATTTTCTGCCTCTTTGGACAGGGAAGAATGATAGCTTACTGCTTTACAATAAATTAAAAAAAAAAAAAAAAAAAAAAATTACTTTGAAATTAGATAATTTTACTGAAGTACCATTTCTCTTTAAGTGCTGTTATCAACATAGATAATAATTCACTATCTAACGTCTAAACCAAGTTTTTCACCCGACAGGAGGTTTAAGGAGAAGTAAGATTTTTCCTTCTCATCACAGTGCAAACTATAGCCTCAAAACTGAACTCAAAGTTGATTTAATAATAACTCAGCTTAAAATGTTACTTAACTTCTGACATCCTGTGCTTTCTAGCAGGAGAAAAAAAGAGGTACGATACCCCTTCGACACTATTGAAGTGAAAGGTGGAACATTGCCATGATGATTTGCTATTAATGTCAGTCTCTTCTCAAAGTAGGAAAACTGAATTGAGTAGCACAATATAGGAATTTCAGATGATTTCTTAACTGCGATTTCAAATAATTGAAATTGTGCATACTTTCCTTCAGACTTTTCAAATACTAAAAACAAGTTAATACAAGTTTTGGGAAAATGAGTAACATTTCAATTTTGAGTGAAAGTTATTCCTCTGTAGTTATTTCTGAAGTTGAAGTTTAAAACTTTGTCAAAATTTAACACAAATGGAATTATGGGTGACCTATGGATCTAAAGTGAGGAAATATTTTAATTCAGTGGAAATAGGCAGGGACTCCCTCCATCTGGGGGCAGGGGGAGAAAGTGAGAACTTTTTTAGAAGTTTAAGGAATTATTTGTTGGTTCTTGATCAGTTGGTTTATGTAGAAGGAGAAGCAAGAAAGAGGATGAGAAAAAAGTATTGATTAGAGACATGTTTATCTCCCATCTCATAAGACTTTATTTTAACCTGCTCCATCGACAGGGCCACAATCTTCTCCTTAAAGTGTCACAGGCTGCTGCTGCAAAACAAATTCAGTAATACTAATGTCATGAAAGACTACGGGACATTTGAAGTCTTGACAATACCTCTCCCACAGCTCCCATAGATTTCCCACAGGAAAATCCTGCAGAAATATTTGCCTGCTCCACCATTTTTCTCTAGGAAGAGCAGCATTGCAAAGAGCACACAGGAATGCCATGATCCTCAGCATTTCCTCTGCTTTGCTTCAGTAAAGCAAGACAAAATAAGCAGGAGAGTAAATTATTCTCATCCAAGCCTATTAAAATTTATTTTAAGTCTATCTTGCTTTTCTACTACTTGTGTTGTTTATATTTTCATTTATTTAGATGAAATCTTTTGTACTGGACCAAAAGAATTAACGTCTCGATTAAGAATAATGCACTGGAAGAACAGGATTTTCTAATAGCCACAGAGAGCTCCCTCCCCTACAACACACTGCTCAGGAAAAAAAGTCTCCTAAAATAAAAGACACAAATAAGATACATTATAGTTAAACAGTAGTACAGTAAAATAGTAAAGCTCTGGTAGTTTCCCCTTCCCCCAGATCAACATTTCTGATCTTACCCATCAAAATCAGAGGCAGATGGCTTGCCAAAATCAGAACAGATGGAAAAGCACAGATTTAACTATCTTTTTCTCCTCTTTCTACTTAGAGTTGGGTCTCTAACTTAATTGTTCAGTTGTTCTTAATAGTTTCTCAATATCCATATACGAACCTACAAAAGTGACCTTAAAGGAAAATTTCAGGTTTCTTCCAAATACTGTTTTCTAGAATTCTACACTCTAATCCCTTTGCCTGTAATTCCTCCCAGAAGGAGACTGACTAAAGAATTATTTACTTAGAATAAATCACCCTGTATAAGTTTACTAGAGTACAATTGAAATAAATGGTATAAGGGCTGGATAGCTATGAATCAGAAAGACACGAACTTTGGAATTTTCTCCCTCAGTGATAAACTTTACTGCCAACCCCCCCCAAAATACAGGGCACCTCAGAAATTAAACGACCCGCAGCTCCAGGGTTAACATCACATATGATTATCTGACCAGAAGTAACCCAAAATGAGTATGTTTTCCTAAAAGGAGCTACCAAGCTGACATTCCAGGTCACCACAGACTAATTTGCCACAGCAAGCAAACGTACCAGCCATGGGATATCAGTGCACATCAACAGCTGTCTGCATGTTCATCTCCTCCTTCAGGTATACCTGCCTCATACGCCAAAGTGGAAACTAAGTGAATTCAAGATCTGCATTTTATACTCCATAGCATGAGCATGAAAAGTATGTACAGAGCATGTAAGTCACAAAACTTTTAGATTGCTATACGTATTGCCACACTTTTCAGTTTACGTTTACTGAAAATACAGGCCTCAACCTTGTAAATACTTCTGCAACCGAGCTTTTTTTGTCTGTTTTAAGGACAGGCATGCATAAGCACGTACAGATTATTAAGCATAACATTTCCACAGAGGAAAAAAAAAAATATATATATATATATATACACACATACATATAAAATCTGTGTTAGTATCATTACTTAAGAGTTCTCTGATATCCAGTTTCAAATATAAACCTCCATCCTATCTTCAGGGTAATCTGTAAGTAAAGACAGAAGACCTGCAGTAATCTGATCTAATTGCTGACAATTGGGTTGATCTTCTAAACCAGTTACATTTATGTAACTACTCCTACATTTATACAGTCCTAAAATTACATTCAGCCCTTTGAAGGGAACTTCAAGGCTGATGTGGCCCCCGGTGAAAATGAGTTTGACATCCCTGTTCTAAACTATCATTTCTCCCCTCAGGGAGAATAGTGCCAGGATGATTGCAGTCACAAGTGAGGGAAAAAGCAGCAGTCCTCAAAAAGTTTCTTAGCAGCCCACCAGAAGTCTTCCAGACAAACCTGGAAACACTTTCTGCTATCCAAACAGTTAAGATGACATTCATAGTAGTTTTGGATGACTGAACCTGTGACTGACATTGACAGGCATCTGGCATGGCATTTCAGATGTTTGCTCAGATGTATTGATGTAGCTCAAGGCATCCATGCCTGCTCCTCAGGGGGCGTGGAAGTTTTGGAAGATATATACTGAAAAACTCCAAGGACAAGGAGGGCAAGGAATACTGAAGAAATAATTTCTGCAACTAAACTAAAGCTAGACCCCACCTTATGGGACAGAGGACTAAGGAAGCACATGAAACTTTTCTTCCAGAACTGTCTGGGAAGATGAAGCCCACTATGCAGATGCTACAGGAACTTCTCATGCCAACTAGACTTGAAAACTGGTGAGAAGGTTCCAAAGGCAGCAGCAAAACTCAAAGCACAGTACTTCAGACACCAAGACTGTCCATTCTGCAGCTACCTTTAACATACTAAAAGAACTTCCAATATTTGGAATTTAGTTATTAACACTGGTGCTTTCCCCACCAAGGAGAGTAAGGCCCTGGCCACTTCAAAGGGAGATACTGCCCATTCCAAATTAAGAGTTAAATTATAACTGTTTCATTTCAAGTATTTGTAACTTTCTTTCCTACCTGTTTGCTCCCAGAAAGGAAATTCTATTCAAACAGCTACAGCCTCTCCCACTGAAAGTGTGTAATAGTCCAGAATAGTCGGACCATTTACTACTTGGACCATATCTATGTATCTCTGTTCATTCCACTCCGCCAACTTCATGATGGGGTCTACCAGACATGAAGCACAGCACTGTACATATTGAACTATACAAACATGCAGAATTCAGTGTGCTTAGAAGACCTTTTTGTTTGGAAAGAGAGCTCATGCACTCAGTGAATTCCAAACTGATCACACTGAAGATACTGATCTACAGTTTTTTCCAGTTATTATTCTCACAATGTGCATCTAAATAAGAGAATTTTAAAGCTTGTTTCCTTTTAGCAGTTGTTTTATGTTGCATATATAAAATAGCCTTTTGCTTGCAGAATTCAATTATACAAAAGCATGAAATGAGTTTGAGATACCATAGTTCTATATACAAAAGATACAGGAGTGTATAATATTGGATATTTAAAAACTGAAAAATATGAAAAAAAAAGTGTATTTTGGAATCACCTCCTTTCTGGTAGTTTTGCTCTTACAGGAACAGAAGTTGTCCTTACCAACATAGGTAAACTTTAAGGTTTAGCCTTATCTGGATAGATATAGAACGGAGAAAGGCCAAAGTATTCCCCCACCTTTCATAATCAAATTTGTGTAAAAGACTTGTTACCTAAAGTTTTCTTGGCCATGACAGAAAACAGGACAGAAGCGTATGGCACCTCATTCATTATCTACTGAAGTGAATAAATAGGGGGGGAGAGTACATGCTATCTTATCTAACAAGACTGAGCATTCAAGCGAAAGAAGCTCCAAAGGCTTCTGACATTATTTCAACTTCCAGGACAGCACCAGCAGCCAAGATCACTCACGTTGTTCTCAGACTCTGCTTAACCATCACTCTTTGTTCTTACGTATAATGATAACTTAGTATCAAGTATCTACAAATTAGTTACAGATACAGAAAGAACTAAACTACTTTTGAATTTAAACTACCCTAGGGAAGCTAGTCACAATGGTGATGTTCCCAAGGTAGGTACACTTCAGTTTGGCTTCATGTCAACCAAAGGAAGAGGTTTGTTTAGCTTCATTTCTCAATTATGCGTAGTCACAATGTATTTTTAAAGGTGGAACGTGCAATTTAGTGTTGATACATCATGCTTCTGTATCACCTTCAGGGGAAGAACAGGTGAAACTAAACAGAGTAACAAGCCGAATATCCAGATTGAAACACAAGCATCAGAGAAACAAGTATCTTAAAAAGAACTGGTAACTAAGGCAGGAGAGCAAAAGCAGCAGCAGAATTATCCCGAGATTACTATATAATATAAATACTACCAATTCCAGCATAGCAATATTCACTTTTTCCATTTTTCTTAGGTAGACTATGAAATTTATAAATCTCTCCTAAATCGGCATCCTTACCTCCAAATCTTAACATTTATAAGATTTTACTCACAACACACGAACATTGTATTCTTAATTAGAAAAAGAGGTTATATTTCAATAAAGTAATCTTTTTACAACACAAAATCCTTCAAAAAAAACCCATGCCTATCTTGTCATTAGAGCAGCCAAGTTTCTCTATCACCTGTCCAACTCAATAGAATTGCTTAACCATTAATTATTACTAAAGTACACCAATTTTACCCATGTCTACTCAGCAGGAGAAAGCATGCCAGCTGTGCTGATACAGTGGGCTCTGCATGCCACCTTCACAGCTGGAAACTGCAGTGGCACACTGCAACTGCTCCCCAAGAGACAAAGAGAACTATAAGGACTGCAGGAAATCCACGTTTGAAACTTTGACAGGCACCCACCCCACCGGAAAAAATACTTCTGGTCCAGAAGTGGACCAGAGTCTGCTGTGCAAGAAGCCACAAAACTGGTCACAAGTTACCCACAACACTAACAAAAAGATATTCCCTATGCATTCAAATCACTAAGCAAAACTCCCAAAAATCAGTTAAAATTCAGAAGCTGTAGAAGATGTAACCTACACCCCAGAAGAGTGCATTGGACTTCACAGATGTTCCAAAGACACTAGGCTAGCCACGTAAAAGGTTACCACAAACATTGCATGTTCTAAACATGGGGCAGGGGGAGCATTATCTTCAGTCTATTTACTACACAAACTGATAAACATATTACCTTCAATGTTTTCATTCTGATGTGAACAGTGCGTATGACATTGTTCTACTTACTCAAGAGTTGACCAGGTAGAAGAGCAATGTTTCTAAATCCTCATTTTCCAGATAAGTCACATTTAACTATTTATATCAACTGTCATCATCAACATTTGCATGTTCACATAGGAATACAGTCTACTATTTTCCTATCTGTCAAAGAAGCTTTTCCGTCAACTCAACTAGTTATTCAAAAACATTAGATTTTTAATTCCTCTATGTGGAGTAAATGTCAGACCTTCCTTCAGCAGATCAGGTTATTCCACAGGGAGAATCTGCTGAAGAGGTAACATACCAACCATTTGATCTGTATGGAACATTTTCCCTAGAAGATTTTCCTTTTTGCTTGGGGGCAGGAAGGACAAAAACAAAACAAGAAAACAAAGCAGACAGCCAGTGATTCATTGCACCCCTACAGGAAAGCTGAGTTGAGGAATTTGCTCCATCCTCTTCTATTTCTAGAACCTACTACTAATGTATGCTACATATGTGCAAGCCTTTCCTTAGCTTTGATGTTCCAAGCATGGCTCTTTATGCCTGGGACTACAGACTCTGAACATATTTCACTGAGGACAAATCATAACACTGTTTTCTTATAGCACCAGCTTAAATCATCATGCAACTTTCAATCAACAGTACTTTCTCCATGGAGCACCCTCATCAACTCTATATTAATGTGCTATACATATGGATACCCTATAAAGCACCACATTTATACCAAACATAATCTACTGGGCAACTTATAAGACAAAACTATTCATATTTTAATATGACAATCATCCTAACAGTAATCATATTCCATAGTATGCCATATACTGTAACTTCTAGCTCTTTGATTGCAAGCATTCCTGCCCAAAATTCCTGATGTTTACTTGAGCTTAATTTAATTAATGAGCAAGGAACACCCAGGTCAAAACAATGTTTCCCCAAGCCATTGACACGTGCCTACGAAAGTGTTGTTTCAAGCAATATGAGCTACTATGTGTATACTTAAATAATTTTATTCATAATATATCAATATCAGACTGATTTTCAGTTGAGATGCTTGATCTTGAGAAAGGATTCACTCCCTCAGCACTCCTAAACTATGTTGCTGTCATGAATGGAATTCTATGATACAACCATTAGGTGCAAGCAGTACTGATTTACACTTTGACCATTAAAAAGGGCTTTATCCATAGCCACCATGGTGACGAAACAGCAGCGTAAAAACTTGTGGCTCCACTACAAGGATCTATTATTCTGCATGGCATTGAAAAATATCAAGTGCATCATGAGAAACACAAGAGCTCTGAAAAGAAACAAAATTGCATCCATTACCAACACACTGGTTTACAACTAAATTTGTCATGCATTGCAACAATTCCCCCACACCCACCCCCCGCCTCCCCAAGAATTTCAAGTCATTATTGGGACTGAAACACTGCTTTGGAAAGTGATTGCTCCTTGTAAAAGCATTACTCTATTTAGACTTCATTGCTTTTCTGCCAAACATCAGCCATATAAGGAAACTGAAGTTCACTGTCATTTATTTTGTTCAGCCCTTTCTGACACTTAAGAATAACCCTTACCATTGCCTGGAAAGGTAAGTCTATAAACTGGGAGCCAAATAACTTACTTGTTATCAACCACAGAAGCCACTTTAGGTCAGTCAAATGTTAATATTTTTCTGCACGGTATATAAAACAGGTGGAGTTGGATTAATAGCTTTTTTCTCAAACACTACATTACTCAATACTGTTAAAGAGCTACATAAAAAACCACTTTGTTCAAACCTCTCAAATACCAACACATCTCAGACGCTGGAGAGACTGAAGCCCAGACATCCTATCTGACCAACATGCTGCTTTTGAGTGTGACAAAGAGGAATAAAAATTTAAATAAGCTAGCACAGAGATGTGGCTTCTAGCCCATTTTGAACATTCACAATACAAGAAATTCCTTGCCTTCACGAAAGAACTAACCAATAATTGCCTCTTTGAGGCATGTGAAATGAGTCTGCGGGTGAGCAATATTGCTTTCGCTACACACAACTAAGTTAGCTGGCATAACTTAAGAAGCACCAGCAGTTCAAAATCTTACAGCAAAACTTCGCATTTAGTTTCCCCTCCAACAGTCCTTCAAACAGGACTCTTCACAAAAATTATAAAGGCGAAAGTGGTTGCCAAAACCAAACAAGGCTACATTAACATGGAGGTTGAACTGCATATACTTTTAAGAAGTCAGACCACTAGCTACCTTTTTTTAATTGACGTTCTTAAGATAAACTTGTGCAAGGATCAAAATTCAAGACAGACCTCTTTCACAGGCAAGCTGAAAAATATGCAGTCCAACTCGTCATCTTGAGGACAGAGGGGGCGGAGGGGAGGAAAAGAGGTAGCGGCAGCAGTCGAGAGGAAAAACTGCGACAGCATTTACAGAGGACTACGAGGACACACTTTTATGAAGAAATTTAACAGCTATCTTGAAGAAGACAGGCCGGATACTAACCTATATCCCAGAAAACAAGGTGACAGACAAACAGGAAATGGCAGACACATGGGCCGCCAAGCCTCAAGATCTTTCGATTAAATAAAAGATATTACCTCCTTTAGAGTTTTCTTATTTCCCGAGAAGTTAATTATATTCGCAGGGTTTGCAATCTTTTTGGAAGGAAAGGAGCTGAAGCAGCAGAATCACGGAGTCGAGCAGTTTCAGTTCAATACCTTCTCCGACCGAACAAAGAAACTTCTGTGTCTGAGGAGCTTAAAAAACTTTCAGTCTCCCCAGACTCCTTTCTCAGCCTCCATGAAACCAGCAACTACGTTCATACAAACAGCATTTCGACGAGAGAGGGAAAAACACAAAGGACAACTAAACTGTGCGAGGCGGAAAACGCAGAAAAATAAAGGCCAAAAACAGGATATCAAAATGAAGCGTGAACTCCTTCCTTTTTCCCCACCCCCTTCAGCAGAGGAAGGATTTTTCTGTTGCTGCTGCTGCTCCCCACGCCTTCTCCATTTAATTTACCTTGTCTGTCGGGCACCTAAACGAGATCCAGCAGGCACGAGTTTCTTCCGACCCCAAGGAAATATATTAAATCCGATCCAGATTTCTTGTCGTTAAGGGGGCAGAGGAGAAAAGAAGAGTGTCGGGGGGGGGCGCGGGGCAAGATGCAACAGCTTCGACGAGGGCGGGGGCGTTCGCGCAGCGTGCGACGTGCGTGTGCAGGGGGGCAGGGCGGCAGCGCGGCCGGGCTCCTCCCGGTCCCTGCCGGCGGCGGCGCCGGGGTCTGCCCCGCGGGCGGCCCCGAGCCGCGCCGGCCCCGCCCGGCGCTGCGACCGCCCGGCAGCGAGACCGCAGCGCCCCCCGCCACCCAGCCGGCCCCGGCAGCGCGGCCCGGCCCGCCGCCGCCGCCCCTCGCCCGCCCGGCGCTCTGGGCGCCGCTTCTCCGCCCCCCGCTCCTCACCCTGGGCCCCGCTGCCCGAGCGCGGCCGCCGCCCCCCACGCCTCCCCCCGCCGCCGCCCCGCCGCCGCCGCCGCGGGCAGGAGAGCGGGACGGTCGCCTGCCTCACCTGCCCGCCCGCCGCCGCCGCCCTGTCTCCCCGCCTCCTTTCGCACACTTCCCCCTTCTCCCGCCGCTCCAGCCTCCCGCCCCGCTCCCCGGCCTCGGCAGCGGGAGCTGTGGGCAAGGGGAATGCCCCGGGGTGAACACACGACCAGGAACGGGGTGGCCCGGGGAGGGGGGAGGCTGCCGCGCCCCTGCGGCTGCCGGCGCCGCCGCCCAGGCCGGGGGAGGCACCGCAGCGGCGGGGCGGAGCGGCAGCCGGGCCGGGGCCTGGCGGAGGCGGCCGCCCCAGGAGCGGGCAGGCGCGGCGCTCGCGCCCCCACTGGCCGCGACGGGCGGGGGGAGGGGACGGGCGGCGGCGCCACCGCCGGGCCCCACTGGCCTCCCCTCCCCCTCTCACCGGCGTGGGGCTGAGCGCGGGAGGCCGCGGCACAGCCAATCGTGAGCCAGAGACGTCGTGAGGGACGGGCCGCCGCAGCCAATGGCGCCCGGCGGGGGGCGGGAGCGGGCCGTGGAGGAGTGGGGCGAGGTGGGGGCTGGGGGCGCGGGCGGAGGGGCCGGGCGGCCCGGGGGGCCGAGGGGTGCGGGCGGGGACGGGCAGCCTGCGAAGGGCATCCGTCCCGGGGCGGTGGGGCGGTGGGGCGGTGGGGCGGGCCCCACCGCCTCTGCCCGACGTGCGGCCCGCACCCGGGGCTGGGGTGGGGCGTGTCCGCCGGCCCGGGCGGCGGCGGGTGCCTGCGGGCCCCTTCCTGGCCCGGTAACCACGGGGGACCGAGAGACCTCGGCGCTGGGGTGCGGGGGTCTCTGGGTTGCCTTCGCGGTTTTGGCGTAGCTTGTCTTTCTCAGGGGCGCGTCAGCGGCCCAGACAAATTCAACCCCGAATGATAAAAGTTTCCTCGGGCGTAAGCAGCTCAGCTTCCTAATTTAGTAATTGCACATGTTATATCGAAATCGCCGAAACAGCTGATCACAGATCAGGCGTTCACTGGTTTAGTTCATGGCCGTCCCGGCAGCTGCTCCTCCTTTGTCCCTTCACTCCCTAACTTTCGGCTACCAGAATCTGAGCAAACAAACACATTTGGGGGAAAAAACAACTGTCAACCCCCACCCAAACATGATGTCTGGACGTGTTATTTTGATGCACACGACAGCAGTTCACATAATGTCACATCTATAGCCACACTGTTTCACATAAACTCCTAATACAGTTGTATTTTCAAGTATTTCAACACCCTGAGTACAACACGATGCTACTGAACATGCTGTTAACTGTAACACCATGATGCACAAATACATTCGAAAAGCAGCCGGTGGGTTTACTGGAGATCACACGAATTCAATATCGGTGTTTGTTGGACCTCACCAGTACGTCGATGGAAATGTTTCTCTGTTTAATTTCCTTGATTGCTCGAAATGGGTATTTGATAACCTATTGTGTACGCAATATGCCATTTTAACAGTCCTGGAGCCTGGAGTTCTGTGTTGCCACAAAACAGCACACGAAGCTGACAGCAGGGTGGATTTGTACATGCTGCTCACCTTATGCTCCTCGATGGTGTACTGCAGAGAGCACGTCTAAGGACAGAGGTAGTACTGTTTTCACGCCCATTTAATCTCTGGCTTCTCTACTGGGACTGCCATCAGCTAAACAGGGATAGTGGTTTATTATGATAATCTGTTTACCGAGAAATGGACAAAATGCTAAAAAAATGCCATTTTACTAGAGCCATTGAACAGCAAAGGAGAATAGTATGTCGGGTTAGTATTGACCTGCCCCTGATTTTATCATACAACTAGATGTGAAAAGTCCTTTAAAACCTCATCAATGCCTGAAGGTAATTCCAATTGATATTTCCTGTTCAGGATCATTAGTTGCTTCATCCAGTTTCTTATGGGTCTTTGGATGAAGGAGGTTTAATCTTTAGCAATAAAACATACAGTTGATCACATTTACAGAAGTCCACTATGTTTAACAACACTGCTATTTATTTAAAACTTCTTGTCTGTGTACGGGAATTGTTCGAGTATCCAATTTGTGTCCAGATATAGAAAGAAGCGGGCGTTTCTACTAGGGTAATAATATTCACTTATTGTTTCTTTACTTTCCTACGAACCCTCTCTCCGTCTTTACAGAGCATACAGACCTCTTTGGGAAGACATATCTATGTCTGGATTTAAATAATTAAAGCAAATTCAATATAACCATCAGAGGTTTTTAAAAGTAAAACTATACATGTTTATATGTTTCCCAGAACACTAAATCACTTCCATTGCTTCTTGTTCAGATAAGCCATTTTCTTCAAATGAGTCAGCTTTGGACTGAGGCCAAGTGTGAGAACTTCACCCCCAGTGACAACAGGTTCAGAATTTCTCACTATAGTGCACTACGTTGGTGCTATAATAGAATTACTAATTTTTTAATCTCATGCAAACGATTGATCATTCCTGTCTAATAGCCAGCAATGTATCCTTATCATAATGAGTATGAATGGCTCTCTGTAACTGATGTCCTCCACCATGAACTCTTCAAGATACCTCTTTAATGCATGAATTATAAGTTTTTAAATATGAAAGTATTCTTTGGCAATGTTTACTGCAAATTGCCTAATGCATTTATTAATGCACCAGGATAATAGAGGGTGTGGGAAATTTATAGCAACTGTTGCTCCCATGGTGAATCTACCATAGCTGTAACATTAGTTGCAACGTAAAATACTATCTCACGTACAGTTTTAGCCACCAAAAATAAAAGCCTAGCCAAATTCTGCTGAAACTCTAGCTAGCTAGACCACAGCTCTTGAAGACATTTTACATAGGCAAGATGCAACTATCTATACAAATTAAGAAAATGCCAGGAATTATCCCAGGGATTTTAAAGTGCTATAAATATCAAGACTGTATTTAGATTACAGTTTCAACAGAGTCCCCAGCAACATTAATTCCCAGAGTTGGTATCCCAGTTACCAAATAATTACAGATTAAGTGCACGAAGTACAAAATATAGAGTTACATAATGAGTCTTTCAAGTGACACTATGCAACTGATCCCACTGAAAGTTTAAACAAATTATTTATATACGATTTCACGGCAGACACCAAGCCCAGACTCCTCTCATTCAAATTTCTAATTTTATATTTGAACAGGAATACTAGTCAGTACCGCAACAATTTGCAGCTAAGCTGAAAGAACAGTTGGTGAAACAGCCACCTGTATGTTTGTCCCTTTAAAGAGTTCTATGGTCTGAACAATGTATACATAGTTTTTCAGAGTAACAGGATTTTATTGTGGCTTTTCCCTGTTCCTACTGCTGTCGTTCATTGATGTTCGTGTGTTTGCACTTTTCTAAGAGCTACACTGAAAGGCCTCTGGGGTAAGCACTTCTGCTTTTTAAATGCTGAGGTAGTGACTTAAACAGTGGATTTTAACTTCATTTGGACTGGGACTTCTTGACATCATTGCAATATAAATACTAAATAGTAATTACTAGAAGTAGTACCTGCCTGAAAGACATAAAAAGACAATAAGCAATCTTTTCTTTAACAAGTATATATTGAAGTTTATTTTAGATACTCCATAATTTAAATTTGCACAGTCCATTCAAAATGTTTTACTATAACGTTTTCTGAATTGATCTGATTCACAGGTGGATTATACCACATTTATGCTGGTGAAATCAACACAAAACTGGTATAATTCCGTGGCAATTAAGTCTTAGAAGTATGTTGTTATGACTTCCTAAATGCATAATGCCTTTCTACTATATTCAAAGAGAAGATAAATAAACAACCTCTGTTCAGTCTAACTTTGATACAATCCCAAATTTGCACTGGTTGAATATTGTCTTACACCATACAAAGAAGTTTTCTCTGTATTTGGCTGCATTATTTTTCAAATAGTAAAGTCAAACAGGGTGATGAAGGTAAATGTATTGTGTGACTAAGTTTTGGAGTATTATGCAAGTACCAGTAGAAAATCCTTGTACCACCACAACCTGTTTTGTATATGCTGTGTTCCAGAAATGGTTAGGAATGTTTTAGAGTTATTTTTAATCATTTTATTGTGACTTTTTGTTTGTATTCCTTCCTTGGTTACCATGGGCAAGCTCCTGAATTCTGACTGAGGAACACTTGGCAAAGCGTTTCACAGGGAGGAGGAAAGACAAAAAGGTGATGTTAAGGCACCTTTACTCTTTCCTGATTTGGACTGCTTTGCTCGTGGACGGTCTCCTTAACACTGACTTTAAGCTATGCTGCAGCCTCTTAGCCTAAGAGTCTGTTTTGACAGCTGATGCCCCCACATAAATCTTGCTCTGGTCAAAACAAACAGAAAAGAATGAAAATGTAGCTGTGCAGTGTGAGGACACAGACGTCTGTGGTTCGTAACTGTCAGTCTTTTGCTTGCAAGCTCCTGCAGAGCTGCTTCTGGCTGCACTGCAGACAGAGTTAAACATGAATTTGGCAGAATGAGACAACTATGAAGTTGCCTAAAATAAGCTATTTGCTCAGTATTTTGCCCATGCACCAATGATTGATTTGGACTGCCTTTGGTAAGGTTCTTGGATCTGAAAAAGCTAACAATGAATGCTGTAGAGGATATCTGTGTCCAAAAAGCAATCCTAAAAGAATACTGTACGGATTTCTCTTCAGATCTCAAATAGCTTTTGTGTAAGAAATCAGTTATGCCATCTCTATAG
This sequence comes from Caloenas nicobarica, assembly GCF_036013445.1. Lineage (NCBI taxonomy): Eukaryota > Metazoa > Chordata > Aves > Columbiformes > Columbidae > Caloenas > Caloenas nicobarica. The sequence goes on from NC_088284.1 coordinate 18,361,447, forward strand.
TAACTCTATAGAAGCTATATACTAGTTATGTTGCTCTAACAAAGTCAGTAATTGGTGCTGCATCCTGTAGGAAAACTATCTGTGCTCTCTTTCTCCACTGGTAGGAAAGAAGAATTTCTGTGCCATGTTTGTTTAAAATTCATTATGGTGGGTTTTTTAAGCTGATGAAAACCCATGAGAATGTGTTTCGGAGTAACAAGTTGGTGAATAGGTGATGTCTAAATAGACACTGTAAATGCTGTCACAAATATAATTCCAGAATTATTCTATACAGGCACATTTATGATAATGATACCCATCATGCTAACTACTAAATAAATCCAGATTTCTCTAACTGCATGATGAATTGCATTTGTTTTACATTTTATTGCTTCCTTATCTCTACTCTGTACATTAATTTTTCTTAAAAGAGGCTGACTTTGACAATATAAATCTCATAGTAGTTTCTAGAAACGTTGTATATGTGCACACCTAACAAATTCCTCACTTTTCCTTTGTCATTTATTTTCTCTGAATAATTTCAGTTGTTACATAAAAATAGAGAGTAACAATATGTGAATTCCTAGCTTCATTGTTAATTCAATTATATGTAAGGTTGAATTTCTTATGGGCTACCACGTTTGGAATCACAGGTTAAATCCTTTTGAAGCACGGAGATCTGGACAGTCCAATGAGATGAACTGTCCTGTCTCTAGCCCTATTACACTAATATATTGTACCTTAAGTAAAGGTGTTTTGATTCATAGAAAAGATACCATGGAACATTTTTTAGGAGAATTCAAAAAACAATCCTTTCAATGGTTCTCCATCTGCAAAATAGCATTCATGATAAAAGATTAGTTTGGGGAAAATAATTACTTTTTCAGAATCTCTTAAAACGGTTGTAGGGTTTTTTTTCATCATATAAGAAATTCCATTTTAAGTGTATTTAAAAAAGAAACAGTTTGTCTTCCCTATGTCTCTTCTTTATGAAGTGTTCAGTTCTCTTTCTTTAGTTATTTTTTCCCTTTCTTCACCCCATCCAACAAAGATATATGACATAGTTCTAAGTGCTAAGAACTGTTCCCCTTTTTTAGGTATTTTATCTCTTCTTCTTCTTCAAACAAATAAAATACAAAAGATTGCCCTTGTATGAGTAACGTAACTGAAAATCATTATAGACATTTTAATTTTCCTTTGGGAAGAATGGTTTCAGAGTGGCTTTTTAAAATCCAAAATAGACATTTTTTTCAGCTATATCTGTCCTAAGTTCTAAGGCATGGTAGTTGCAAACAATAAAACTAAAGTAATGTTTTTAATGTTTTAGTTCACAGGTTTCATCTCCTGGTTTCTTCCTTCAAGAGAATGTTTCAGTACAAGCCTTACATGACAGATATGAGTACTATGCTACATCAGTACGGAAATATTGACTTTCCAGGCCAAAACGATAAAAAAGTTGTACATTAACTCATTTCTGTGCCTGCAAACAAGCAAAAGCTCTCAACAGAGCAAGTGGCTTTACCAAGTGCTTTGAGAAGAGCACTTTAATCTGGAGCTGTAATTTTTATTATGATCTCTGTAAATAAAATCTTTTAAATGTTTTATTTTGTTAAACTAAGGCCACCAAAATATATAGATTCTGATTAAATCTGCTACTAGCAATATAGCAGAGTTTACAACTGAGCATCATGACAGCATCAACACATCTTCATTAACATATTTCAAAGTGTTGTGATTAAACAGTGTATGACGAGTTCAAATAGACACACAACTTTAGCGAGAAAGCCCCCCTTTGACTTTGCACAGAAAATATTTCATCCAGGAAAAAAATAGCCTTGTTCTTTCCTGTTGTTGAGACAAATCCCCTTAAATCTAAATGCAGGTGGCACAGAAATCTTATCAATTCATGGAAAAATGTTCACAGTAAAATACAGTTGCTATTATGAAGTCCTTAAGGCACTGCTTTCCAGCCTTCATATAGTGGCCTGTCCTTAGCTGAAGTTAAAATTTATCGTATTATTTCCCTCATCCTCCCATAGCAATTCCATTTGCTGTAAAAGTAGGGGAGAAATGTTTCAATTAAAAGTTCGTCTCACTTCTATGTACTTTGAGAGTACAGTTACGATGCCATGGCTATTACACTGTGTGATACAAATGAGACAAGGTTTGTAGAAAACATGATGTCTTTAATTAGAGGAACTGATAGAACTGGAGAAAAGGAAAAAAAAGTTGGACTTGACTGGCACCCATTAATCAGACCTGCCAAGTAGCAAAATCCAAACTAAATACAAGTGACTAAATACAAGTGGGACATGATTGTTCTTGGTACAAAAAAATATTTTAATCAATTAAACCACTGGAGAGGAAACAGTTGCTAAAATGAACGCACAGGGATGAACCTGTAAGCTTCAAAAACAATGTTACTACTGAGTCCACAATTTGTTCATCCATTGTTAAGAATTTAGTTCCCAGGATTATTTTTTAAACATGACTTGTAGGTCTCCTGTGAGGACCTGGACTGTGCCACAGATGGAATATTTTCTTTATGAAAGACATATTGTCCTATCCTTTGCTGTGTTTTATCCTTGATCAATTATTTGTGTGAGTTCATTGTAGTGAATAATGGTTGATTAGTTCCATGCATGTAATTCTCATGAGGATATGTGATATGTTTAGTGTAATACATCACATTTTTAAGAGTGTATGAAGAAGATCCATGGAGGTTAATAGTTCTTTTGGGCACCAAGATCAGTCAATATTCATGAATTTTGTATTTGCTGTACCAGCAAGGTTTGGTTCTGATGGGTGTTTGTTAGCGCAGGGGAAATTTGCTTTGGGTCATGAGTCTAATACTGAAGTGTTGTTTGAAAAGAGGTGGAAAAGGGCTCTAGGAAGAACTCTTCAAGAATGTGTGTTAGTGAATGCTGTAATTATCTACAATTTTCTGTATATATGCCAGCACTGAGTAGTACGTAACAGACATGAACATACTGTCAGTGAGGGTTTCCTTTTTGCATTATTAGATGGTATTTAGGTGGTCAATTCAAATATAGAGCCTGCTTCTTGCAGGGCTGTTCTGGAGATTTTTTTTCCTATGGTTTGTATACAGGGTAATTTGTATTGTGGTCTTTCATGAGCCACGTTATCTAGATAGGTAATGTTCATATTATAGTACAGGAAGCATAGTAAATATTCAATTAGCAGAAATCAGTGCAGAAATTCAGGTGATAAAAATGTGTATCTTTTTGATAAAGAGTAGGTTTGATGGCACACCAAATACCTTCTTATGAGTGATTCATGAACAGGCTGTCATACTGCTATGAAGGACATATTTTAAAATATTTCCAAACTTTGGTTTCTCCCCTCTACTGATTTGCATAATTCTTTATGAATAGCAGCCACCTCCATCTAAAACCTGTTGATTTAAGTGTATCAGTATTTTATTAAATGAGGGAAACATTTGTACTGTTTTTCAGTTCTTTTCTTTACCTTGAACAGAAACCACCTTGAACTAAGCTACTGTACAACCAAGAGGCCTTTGGGACAAAAATTCTCAAAGACATGAATATTCATAAACTGTTTTTTTAAGACAGTCACATGCTAAATGACAGTGTGCTTGTCAGGCTGTTCTGCATTTTAGATCTGCATAGGCATTTTCTTATGCTAACTCTGAAGAAACAGGAAGTTGCCAGGGTATGGTTGTGTTATTTTCTATGACATATCTATTTTTATTATATGCGCTATTTTGCCAGCACTTCAGCCATGTATTTATGTTTCAATACAGCCATTAATAAATACAGTTCTGGAGATAGATAGATAGATAGATAGATAGATAGATAGATAGATAGATAGATAGATAGATAGATAGATAGATAGATAGATGATAGATAGATAGACAGACAGATAGATACACACACACACACACATCAATCTGTTAAAGCCTAAATCTGAAATATGATAAATGAGATATATATGTATATAAATCATATATGTGGCATATATATACAGAAATATTTCAGTAAAAGCATGTGCCCTTACAGTGTAAAACACCTGTAGCATAAGTTTAATTACTCTTTAATTTTAAGGAAAAAATTGACAATAAAAATGCATGGACATGAAAGCTGTGTGAATCACACATAAGTCTGCAAAAAATGATGTCCCACAAAGTTAGGTAATTTAAAAAGAAGTGCTGCTGCCACAGAGATTTAAAATACAAGGATCTGCTTTTTCAAATGCAGAGATATTTTTCATATGAGTAAGCTTGTTGCCTGAGTTGAGATTGTTAATAGAGTTGTACACCTGACTCTAGATCTATGACCTAAGGGCTTGTTTACACTGAGTCAGAAAAGTACACTAAATCTACGTACATTGGAACACCTTAATTTCACATGATGCAGTCTTAGTATGTACTAGCTTTTCAGATAACGTAAAGCCTATATACTCATTTGAAGCTTATGAAATGAGACACGTAATGTTTTACTGAGCTACTGCCTTTATACTCTTCATGAGCTGCGAATATCCTGGAGGGATTAGGAAGGTAAGAAAGCTCCTATTTGCCCCTGAATTCAGCTCCATAATTACAACATTGGAGACTCATGGCACAGCCCTGTAAGCCCTTTTCATCTCCTTGCCCCACAGAAATCCAAGGCAGAGCTTCAGAAAGCACTTACGAACCATCTGCACTCTCGTGACAAACACTCGCCTCGTACAGTGCAATGTACGCAGGAATTCTCAGGGAGCGAGACCTTGTTGAAATGAGGACCCCATCTATCTCTGGCTGCCACAGAGAGCTTGTTGCATTTGTTCTGCTGCTCTATTGTCATGCCAAATAAAATACCATAATCCAATGCAGGAGAACAAAAAGTAGATGACCAGTAATTCCCTTTTCACCTATATATGTTAGCACAAGCCTGACTGGATTTTATCATGGAAAGACATATTGAAGTCAGTCTACTGTAGACAGTATTGCCACAAGTGTACACAGTGAGGAATCTGAGTATGACACACACTGCTGTGGAGAAGGCTCACGTGAAAGCCAGGACACTTTGAGTGTCTAACCAGAAGCCTGAGCTGGATACATCCCATGGTACCAGGGTGGGATATTTGCCTATCTTATGTACTACTCAGGCTATCAATGCTGAGAAACAAACATTGACCAGTAAACCTCCTCATTGTGCCTGGTTAATATGCCCTTGATGTGAAAAGCTGCACAAAAGGTAGCAGTCATGTAGTTCTCAGGTAAGGGAGCGTGACTTGCGGTGTTGCTGTGGGCATTTTAAATCTCTCTGCTCCTAAAAAACAGCTGTACCCTGTAGATCTCTCTTATTTCCCTAACTGCTCATTTCAGTTGCCTTCATCTGTATGTTCCAGGCAGTGACCATCCCAGAAGTTTCAAGAGCTAGTTAAAAATAATGATGTCTCAGCAAATGTCACAGTTTACTTGTCAGGTGTTCAATGGAAAACACTCCTTTCTTTCCCTTGCTCTCCTCCCCCGCCGCATGCATTTTCTCTTTCCTCACCTCCCCCTCAACTGGCTGAGCTTAGAAAGAAGAACTCCTGAAAATCTCAGTACTGCAGCAAACAAATCAAAGCTGTCTGCCATCATCCATCGCCACTAAGAAAATAGGAACAAGCCACTGTTAGCTATGGAAATTATGAATAACAAGCTTCACTGGAAACTTGAAGCTTTTCTTAGGGGACTAAAAACTGAGTTTAAGATGCCAAAATTATTCTTTTACAACTGTCTTGTCCCTCATCCCAACATTGAAAGCAGTGCCTTCCCAGTCATATGTGACTATGCTTCCAGAGGAGATCAGACTGGCTCTGTTCTACCATGTACAGGAAATGTCCTATGAATTCTTTCTTCCTATAGCGATTGCATGAAGGGGGAAATCACCTGGAGCTCATGTTATATTCTGTCTTCTATTTATGGGTCTGCAATAAAAAAAAAGGGAGTATTTATCTACCACTGAATACCTTCCTCTCTTCCTGGAGCTGAATGAAGTGGTTCAGCTGACGTTCAAGGAAGGACCAGCCTTTGAATGGTGAAAAACAGAGTCATAAAAAGAGGTGATTTGGTCCCAGATAAAGAAAAGTGCTGGCTTGGGAAGAGGAAGTAAGTCCAGGCTGGCCACAGTAGAGTGAGTTGGAGAAGAGGCCAGTTCTACCATATTCGAATATCATGCAGCTGCCCCAACAGTTGTTTCACTTTCTTATGTGTAAAGGAGATGAAAGTACTGACAAATTCCAGTCATGCTGCCTGTGTTTATAGGCTTCTGGAGGAAAAGAAGAAAAAGCAGATGTTGGCTCCCTTGTAAAGGAAGGATCAGCAATCTGAAAACGGGGAGTGATTATTTAGGAAAGATATGCAAGTAAAGAATCAATAAAGAAAGCAACAGTGTAAGGAGGAGCTGCTGACATGGAAAAGCATGAGGAGAAATACTTAGGAAGTAATACCTGTTGGTGACTACAGAGAAAGGTGATGTGAACACTCAGTCTGTACCCTCAAATTAGTGTACAACTGCGAAGAGATGAAGGAGATAAGTGAAAAATGAATATTATAAAATAGAGCAGAAGGATGTCCAGTGGCAGTCTCAAATCCTTGGGAGAACAAAGGAGCAGCTGAAAAAGGAAGTGAAAGGTCATGAAATAATTTTCAAAATTGACGTTGTCATATATGGCAGGGAAAATACAGGCACTCTGCAAAATTGTTCAGCAGCATAAGCAGGGAAATGCAGTGGGGGTGAACACCACACTAGGCAGAAAGCTACCGTGTCCATTTTCTTACCACAGTGGCAACAGTCATACTATCCTTTCATCAACTAGTCCATCTCTCTTTGAGGTAATTTGCTTTTTTCTCTTATGACTATATTAAAGAGCAGAAGTGATGGTCTGATGGAAAATGAGGTAAAGACAAACAAAGGATTGGGAGAAGGGAGAAGTCATTAAGTTTGTGTGTGAAGAAGACTGCAAAGGAGAGGGAGGTTAGTAGATGAAGTGTAGAGAGGAGGGAAGTGTAAGGAGAGGACAGAAGAGATGGAGAGGAAATAAAATAACTGCTGTCACCCCAGCACATCACTATAAAAAGAAAACCTCCAGACCTATGCAAATATCATGGTCCACTTAATGAAATAAATGCATATGTAACATCAAGTCTCTGGAACTTCTGGCAAAGATTTCAATGGGCTTTCAGTACTTCCCCATTTTCAGCTTGACACTGCTCTGCTGGAGCCTTGTCGTTTACAGACACTTGAAGATTGGACACGGAATATGTATTCGAGACTTTTGAATAAAAGGTTGGAACCTAGATCCAACAAACATACGATTTGTTTTAGGGGAAGTAATATTCCTAAATACTACTTCTGATGTGGGCTGGATTTCTTGCTCACAAAAAGACAGTTAAAATGGAGGTCCTAGGACTCTACTAATTTATCCCACTTGCTAATTCTCATCATACCTGCAGGATGAATCAACTGTGCCTGTGCCATAGTGCAGGAAACACAACCCATCTAATTTAATGATATTTTGCTTGTAGTCAGTAAGATATAGTCAGAATATGTTTTGTTCATCCAGTGCTCAGTTTAAAGAATTAAACTGGAATGTATTTTAGTTATCCTCTAATGCTTCAAATTAATTAGTCAGGTGTTAAATAAAATTTCTGTTTGCTGAAAGTATAAAGCTAAGGCATCCAAATGAATCATATTGCACACAACATTTCCTTATGTAACTTGTGGCATTTTAGGTTACTGAAGTTCTAAATATTTTTAAGGTATATATAGACACTTAGACTTGTCTTTTTTGTGTTTTACATACTTTTTGCATTTCTCCTTACTTGACTACTGAATAATAAAAAATGGAGTTTCAGATTGTGTGAGCTTTGCTGTCTGATTACTTGAATTTTAAGCAGAGCAAATTTTTTTTTTTTTTTGGTAATTCACAGGTTGTTTTAAAAAATGTAGAAATATTATTTTTTGTTTATTTTTTCCTCTTTTTTAAAGGAATATTTTCATTTTTATTGAAGTTGACTCATATGCCTTTTTAAAAGAACAATATATTTTTGAAGATGGCTACTAATGCTATGTAGCTGACACTATTGTAAAATGCATTTTTTATGCATAAACTGCTTTGACATGCTGCCATAACTTATTAAACTTTCTTGACAAAATTATTAAAAGGGTGGACAAATCACACTGCAGTTAAAAATTACCTGTAACAGTATACATTTGTGTTATAAGTTCCCCATTTCATTTATGGCAATTTACCTAACACAAACCTAAATTAAAATTAATTCATTGTGCTGTTTTGGGAATAATAACACAGAGAAATATTTCCATGTTTCCCCCTTCCACACTCAGTTATTTTTGCTTAGATTTCATATTTCAGTTACAAAAGGACAAAGTAAACACCGATATGAAAAAACAAACTCAATTTAATCATGGTTAAATATGGCCTGTCCTTTTTTATAAAAATTTTTTTTCCTCTATAATACGTAATGATTATTTTCCAGGTGGGATCTCCCATGGTAAAGAAACACCAGACAAACCTCTTGTCTGTGCATTTATAGAATGTACAAAACTATCCTGAGTAAAAAGATAGCGTTTCTAGTGCTATTGTTGTGCAAGGTCAATCTTCTGTTTATCTACAGTACAGACTGCTATTTTACAAAAAGTGAAAGAGAAAGCTTTACACGTGTCAAGCGAGTATAGAAAATGGTTACTGCTTTACAGCAACTGCGCAGCATAGAGAAAGAGAAGGTAGAAAGAAGATTAAAAGCTGCTGGTTCTGCTAAACACACTACAACAAAGGTCAAAGACAAACCTTTCTTGTAGGTCTCAAAAAAAGTTCTCAAAATAGCAGACAGATCTCATTAAAAAACAACTGCCTCTTCAACATGGACAGCTTTATATGGGAAATGTGATAGCCTGGACTACTCTATGACTGACATAAAATCATCAGAAGATTCTCTTATTTTCCCAAATTCCAGTTTAAAGTGTTTTCAGTTACAAAATGTATTCACTGTTGTATTACATTAGTCTTCATCCACAAAACTCAAAACCAGTGTGTCTTAAATGATTATTAACTTTTTATATCAACCATGAGATTTAATAATTTTATCTTATGTTTTCCAGCAACTAAGATTTTATTTTGAAGAAGGTATGCTTTTTTTTTTTTTTTTTTTTTTTTTAATTTAAACCATGCTCCTGAGATTCTGAGCAACACTTGCTACTGCTGGGAATTTCCTGCTGACTTAGACCTCAAATTAAATTAAGAATTATAGTAATAAAAATCTATGCAATAAATAAAAAGAACCTCTCAACCCTATTACTAGTTGGAAAAAGACGAAGTAATTTAGATCTCTTACTGAAAACGGATGTTTAGACTGTAAAGAACTGAAGGGTAATTGCAGTAGGCAATGCCCTTCTGAGTGGGACAGAGGGCCCAATATGCAGAGTTGATCCCCATCATAGAGAAGCGTGTAGCCTACCTGGAGCCCGGATCAGGGATATCACCAGGGTGCTCCCCAACCTGGTGCACCCAATGGACTACTACCCACTGCTGATCTTCCAGACAGGTGGGGAGAAAGCTGCATCCCGTAGTCTGAGGGGAATGAAGGAAGATTTGAAGGCCTTGGGACGGGTGGTGAGAGAGTCTGGGGTGCAAGTGATTTTTCTCTTCCCTCCTTCCATTTTTGGGTGATGACGTGGGATGGAATAGAAGAATTCAGTCCATAAATGATTGGCTACAAGACTGGTGCTACAGGCAGGGGTTTGGGTTCTTTGATAACGGCTGGTTTTATAAGACACCAGTCCAGACAGTGATACGTGGGAAAGGTTTACCTCACAAGGGCAAAAGTACGCTGGGACAGGAATTAGCAGGGCTCATTTGGAGAGCTTTAAACTAGACTCGAAGGGGGATGGGGTTGTAGCTGGGCTTGCACCAGTGGGGCAGCACTCTGGAATTTATGAAGACCCGGAGGCCTCCCATCCCCCTAGGGCGAAATCAGTGTGCTTGGCTCGCTCCCTGAAGAGCCTGTACACCAATGCACACAGCATGGGGGATACGCAGGAGGAGTCAGAAACCTGTGTTCGGTCAGGAGATTATGATCTGGTGGCGATCACAGAGACATGGTGGGACAGCTCACATGACTGGAATGTGGTCATGGATGGCTATGTCCTTCTCAGGAAAGACAAGCCAGCCAGGTGAGGTGGTGGAGTTGCTCTTTACGTGAGAGAGCAACTACAATGTATTGACTACTGTCCAGGCATGGATGAGGAGTGAGTTGAGAGTCTATGGGTGAGAATTAAGGGTCAGGCTGGCAGGGCTGATACTGTTGTGGGTGTCTATTACAGGCCACCAAATCAGGATGAGGAAGGTGACAAGGCCTTCTACAGGCAGCTGAGAGCAGCCTCACAGTCACTGGCTGTCATGGGAGATTTTAACTACCCTGATGTTTGCTGGAAGGACTACTTAGTCCACAGTCTAAGAGGTTCCTCCAGTGCATTGATGATAACGTGCTGATGCAAATGGTGGATGAGCCAACTAGGAGAGGAGCACTGCTGCATCTCATCCTCACTAACAAGGAGGGTCTGGTTGAAGCAGTAAAGGTGGGGGGCTGCCTTGGTTGCAGCGACCATGCGATGGTGGAGTTCAGGATCTCGTGTGACAGGAACAGAATACAAAGCAGAATTGCAACCCTGGACTTCAGCAGGGCCAACTTTGGCCTTTTCAAACAATTGCTGGGGGAAATGCCGTGGGCAAGGCTGCTTGAAGGTAAAGGGGCCCAAGATAGCTGGTTAGCATTCAGGGACTGCTTCTACCAAGCTCAAGATCAGTGCATCCCGACATGTAGGAAGTCAAGGAAGGGAGCCAGGAGACCTGCGTGGTTAAACAGGGAACTGCTGGGCAAACTCAAGTGGAAGAGGAGAGTTTACAGATCATGGAAGGAGGGGCTGGCCACTTGGGAAGAATATAAGGCTGTTGTCAGAGGATGTAGGGAGGCACCTAGGAAAGCTAAGGCCTCCTTAGAGTTAAATCTGGTGAGAGGGGTCAAGGACAACAGGAAGAGGTTCTTCAAATACATGGCAGATAAAACTAACACCAGAGGCAATGTAGGCCCACTGATGAACGGGGTGGGTGCCCTGGTGATAGAAGATACAGAGAAGGCAGAGTTACTGAATGCCTTCTTTGTCTCTGTCTACTCTGCCGGAGGCTGTCCTGAGGAGCCCCGTACCCCTGAGGCCCCAGAGGAAGGCAGGGCAATGGAGGAGTTTGCCTTGGTTGATGAGGACTGGGTTAGGGACCAGTTAAGCTATCTGGACATCCATAAATCCATGGGTCCAGATGGGATGCACCCGCAGGTGCTGAGGGAGCTGGCTGACGTCATTGCTGGACCGCTCTCCATCATCTTTGCTAAGCCATGGGAAATGGGAGAGGTGCCTGAGGACTGGAGGAAAGCAAATGTCACTCCTGTCTTCAAAAAGGGCAAGAAGGAGGACCCGGGCAACTATAGACCGGTCAGCCTCACCTCCATCCCTGGGAAAGTGATGGAACACCTTATCCTTGGTGCCATCTCAAGGCATATCAAGGATAACAGGGTCATTAGGGACAGCCAGCATGGCTTCACCAAGGGGAAGTCATGCTTGACCAACCTCATAGCCTTTTATGAGGACATAATCAGGTGGATAGATGATGGCAAAGCAGTGGATGTGGTCTATCTTGATTTCAGTAAAGCACTTGACACAGTCTCCCACAGCATCCTCACAGCTAAGCTGAGGAAGTGTGATCTGGACAATCAGGTAGTGAGATGACTGTGAACTGGCTGAAGGAGAGAAGCCAGAGAGTCGTGGTCAATGGGGCAGAGTCTAGTTGGAGGCCTGTATCTGGTGGAGTGTCTCAAGGGTTGGTACTGGGACCAGTACTATTCAATATGTTAATCAATTAATTGGATGAGGGAATAGGGTGCACTGTCAGCAAGTTTGCTGATGACACCAAACTGGGAGGAGTGGCTGACACGCCAGAAGGCTGTGCTGCCATCCAGCGAGATCTGGACGGGCTGGAGAGTTGGGTGGGGAAAAATTTAATGAAATAGAACAAGGGCAAGTGTAGAGTCTTGCATCTGGGCAGGAACAACCCCAGCATAAGTTGGGGAATGACTTGTTGGAGAGCAGTGTAGGGGAAAGGGACCTGGGGGTCCTGGGGGACAGCAGGGTGACCATGAGCCAGCACTGTGCCCTTGTGGCCAGGAAGGCCAGTGGCATCCTGGGGTGTATTAGAAGGGGGGTGGTTAGTAGGTCAAGAGATCTTATCCTCCCCCTCTACTCTGTCCTGGTGAGACCACATCTGGAATATTGTGTCCAGTTCTGGGCCCCTCAGTTCAAGGACAGGGAACTGCTGGAGAGAGTCCAGTGCAGAGCCACGAAGATGATGAAGGGAGTGGAGCATCTCCTTCATGAGGAAAGGCTGAGGGAGCTGGGGCTCTTTAGCTTGGAGGAGACTGAGGGGTGACCTCATTAATATTCATAAATATATAAAGGGTGAGTGTCACGAGGATGGAGCCAGGCTCTTCTCGGTGACAACCAATGATAAGACAAGGGGCAATGGATACAAACTGGAGCACAGGAGGTTCTTCACAGTGAGGGTGACAGACACTGGAACAGGCTGCCCAGGGAGGTTGTGGAGTCTCCTTCTCTGGAGACATTCAAACCTGCCTGGACACCTTTCTGAGTAACCTCGTCTGGGTGTTCCTGCTCTGGCGGAGGATTGGACTAGACGATCTTTTGAGGTCCCTTCCAATGCCTAACATTCTGTGATTCTGTGATTTTCCTTAGGCTAGGACGGAGAAGGAATATGCTTTATTTTGGACAATAAAGCTAAGCATAATACACTGAAAGTATAATTACATTTCTTTAGAGCTTTTTTGTGTGATGCATTTTGAGTGTAAAATACAGGCTAATCATTCAGAAGTTAGGGGTACTAAATGGTATGCTAAAAGAAGCAGAGGCAATTATTAATAATTAATGCCATTCCATATGTTGGTTTTGTTGCCCAGAATCCAGCACTGTTTTATCCAGTAAAATATATTTCTGGATGCAGGTACCATTTGAACAATGTTTTATCTGAAGATATTCAAAGATAATTCTTTCACATTGGCTAAAGTGTAGGTTTACAGCATGTATGCTAATGCAACTTAGGTAATATGACAAGAACAGGAATTACTTTTTTGTTCATTGGAAGAAAGAAAACACAACAAGTAAGGGTTTGGTTTTGGTTTGAGTTTTTTGTTTGTTTGGTTTGTTTTGTTGTGTTTTTTGTTGTTGTTTTGTAATTATAAGTAATCTGATTTCATAGGTTTTTAGAAAAAACTGTTTGGGACACAGGAAAGCAGGTTTCAAGATTACAATAAGCAGATACAGTTCTGTTCCAATACTGAAGCCTACACAGTAGTCATTCCATGTATCACTTGTGGAAAATGCTTTAAGGAATAACATTATTCTGCTGTGGCATTATAACAGGTTTAGAAGAGATACTAGAATCTTATACTCAGTCATTCAGCTACATTAAAATATTGAAAGTTCACTTACAAGTAAATTTATTGGATTTAAAAATATTTATCAATGGTTTACTATTTCTCTTAGCCTTCAGTTCAGGAATGACTGGAGCACTAAGGCAGATATATCACTGTTACTTTTATTACTCCTCTTTTTGTGCTGAGAATTGCTTTTTCTAAACCATTTTTCTGCTGGATTAACTGCTAAATGGGATTGTGTTGTCTCCACTATTACCTGAGCCAATGATGCTGCGCTTTGCCTCCAAGATAAAATAGCAGACTTTCGCAGAGGCCTTAGAAATTAAGCAGAGGACAGTGATAAACACACAGGATTACTGACCATGTTCTAACCATATTACACATGTCACTAGTGTATTTTATTACTTTTGAGGAGAAAAAGACCTCGTGGAAGGGGTGCGCTAAAAATGAGCATTCAATAAGCAAATAGCCAATCAGATAAGGAGAATAGTCTGAATATATTATTAAAATGGGCTGAACTGAAACAGCTATAAGATTTTACTGAGTTCATGGAACTCTTAGGGATGTTAATGTTCTTTTCCAAAATACTCAGGAGGATACAGATTTTTTGAAGTCAAACTGGTAAATATATATTTTTAGTGCTCTGCCTATTCATAATACTCCTACCCTGTTGCTCGTTAACCTCAGTTACTAAGCATTCTTGTAGGAATTTATTGTGAATCTTTACTGTATATCCATGTGCTAGATAACATCAGAAACATATTTTAACTTACTTTATTTTGATATCTAACAGTCCTATCTCGTGAAATTCCCACTGAACTTTGGTCATGGCATATGCATTCAGCTCTAAAAGTCTTCCATTTTAAATCACTTGTTATCTTTAAAATAACTAAGGCTTTTCTCCACAGTGTTCCTGTGCCATTTACCAGGCAGAGAGAATTTAAGAAGTCAACTATAAGCAAAATTAGACTGACATTAAGGCATGTTTAGACCAAGACACAATACAGAATTATTAGACAAATATTTAGGGTAATTTAAGATTCAGTGTTAATACCATGTATAGCAATGGTTTGGAAAAGAATAAAAGAAATTTCATGCCAACAGTTTATCCAGTCATGCAGAAGCGAAGTCTCCCCATGCAAATAGTTCTATAATGAGCATAATGAGGCAAGATTTTAAAGGTATATATGCTGTATCACAAAATTTGCCTCAAAGACTTGGCTACAGTAGGAGAATCTGCATACTCTTTTTCTCTGTAGATTCACAGTTTTCAAAGCTAAAACACCCAGTGAAAAACAAAGCAAACTAAAACAAACACCAAACATTTCCAGTCCTCCAGTGCAGGCAGGTTTCATGCGCAGAGCGTTGTGGCGGCAAGAGGAGCCTCTTGACTCCAGACTAGGAGGAAAACAGCCATCACCACGATTTATATCCTGGGTTAATTGCATTCCTGGAATGGAGCGGGCAGCAGGGGTGACTCGGTGCCACCACACAGCCAGAGCCGCTGGCGTCATGGGTGAGGAAAACAACAGGCATTTTCTGCCTACTCCCAGCCTGGGCTGTGAGGTTTGCACTTCGACCCTGATTAAGGCTTGGGCTGCAGCGTCACGCACAAGTTCTATTTATTCTTGTTGTTAGCCAACAGGCAGTGACAGAGGCGTGAAACAGCCCAAGGGAAGGGCTGGTGTTTGACAGCTGCTCTGCCAGAGCTCCATCCTGCAACATGAGCAGCAATGTGCTGAGGGCAGTAGGATGTTCTGCAAATCTATAAAAATCTCTTCCCAGAGTAAGGACAATCTTAAGGCATTCTAGATATTGTATATTTCTGATTTCAGTCCACAGTGGATTTCATACAGACAAATCATAAACATCAGGGAAAATTAATGGAATAATACAATCTAAACTTGAGTTTAAACACTTACAAATAATTTTCAATGGGAAAGTGGGAATTCCTTACTCTGGGAGTACAGTAACACTGGGAGATGGTCATTAACCATCAGTATGGCTCTGCTTTCCCCCATCCTCATTGTTTGCCTGAGTTTTGCTGTAAATGCCAGTTATGCTAATAAGCTGAATGATCCAGCAATGCAGTCCCACAGAACTGTGCTAGGATGGATTGCTACTATTATTCAGTGTTACTGGGTAGCATGGATATACTTTCTCAATGTGACAAATACTGATGGGAGCACAGATCCCATCCTACAAAGATGTTAAAGGTAGTTTTTCTGCTGCTCATGTTCGTAACACAGACGTTTCAAGCAAACACCTCTAAACTTAGGTCATCTTTTCTCCCCTCCGTCCTCAAGGCCGTGCCATGCAGTCCTGGGCAAAGCCACTGTTGTGCTCAGAAATTGGTGTCTAGAGCTGAGAGGAAGCACTCTGAGACCAGGTCAGGCCAACAGGGCTTTTTAAGGAGTCACTGGAGGGACACATGGACAAAGCTCCTTCCATGGCATGTACTGAATTTAAATCTGACATGACCAAACTTTGCACAGTCTCCACCACATGTTGAGTGCACATCCAGCCATATGCCAGAGACAGTTGCTTTTGGCCCCACAACGGGGCCACATGGCAGGGTATGTCCCCCCATGCCAGAGAATCAGAAGGTTATGCTGTTGCATCATGTTAATAGATACCCATCCACCATGTTCTGGGGTGAGGAGACGAGCAGTCTGTGCACTCCCTTGCCTTGACAGCTCTGTCATCACACTGAAGTGCTGCTGTGGTTTGAGAACACATGTAGGAAGCAGCTGGATGGAGGCCAGACCCTGTGAGCATCCCCACACCACCCAAAGACAGGCACGTGCTGCTACTTACTCCATTACACCTGCAAGAATCTGGTCTCAGAGGGGCTGCTCTGTTGGTCCATCCTCAGCAGACCGTAAAAAATACAGAGGCTGCAGGTGGCAATATTGTAAGGAAGAAAGAAATGTGTCTGGTGGGAAAGGTGGTGAGGGGAAAGAAACAAAGGAGGACTACCTCTGCTGCAAGAGAAGCTAGAGAAAGTATGCGGCTGAATTTTTGTGAGAGATCAGCTGAAGTCTTCTTTGGGTTCTGGACTTCTTTGCAAAAGATATATTTTAAACACAAGGTTTGTCTGTGACTTTTTGTTCCCTTGAGATAATTCGTTATTTTCACCCACCTTCATCTAGTACTGCTTGTCCATAAAGCAATCCTTCATACAGACAGGTTGTGAAAGTCAGGAAGGAGTTTGTAATAGAAATTCTGAGACCTGCCTAAGTGCCCAATGCTGGGAACTGCCCTACGGCACTGTATGCACACAGCCTGAAGAAACCTGGCCCATTAAAACTCTTGTTTATGGAAGATCCACCTGTTCTGGCTCTCACTGGCATCTAGGACATCTGCAGAGCTGTTGATCAGGACAAACTACTGCTTCTACTGCCATTAGGCAGAAGACTGCAGCATGGCAGCACTGCATACTTAAGTATCGGGACATCTGCTCTTTCACAGAACAAGCTATTTTAATTATGAAAGTATTCACATAATGGGAGCTATTAAAAATAAAAGAGATGTCAGTAGTATAACTTTCAAACAGCCTCACAACTGACCTGTGACTGTATCTGTACGACCAAGGTGGCACTTTTACACTTTACCATCAGAGTTGTAGGGATTTTTTTTATTAAGTATACACGCAGCACAAAATCTAAATGTTTTACTGTTCCAGGCAATTTAATGTAACGCAGTTTTTGGGTGGCCTGCTATTATCAAAATCTCTCTCAATCTTCTTTTCAGAGTGAAAGGCTAATCTTGTTAATTCACTGATCTAGGATTTAGAAGCTCTGAACTCTGCATCTCGCTCTGCCATGGACAATGCTAAGCAGGAGCACTGTAATCCCTGCAGCTTTGGATGGTGTGCAAGCCAGGAGAGGGAACCTCCCTTATTTAGTATTTGCAGTACTCCATGCGCCATTGTAACACAAATAATAGGTGCTGTAGTGTGAGAGGTTGAACTCTTCTTGGTTGCGTGCCCGTATCTGCTGAACTGCCGTAGGAAATGTGACTGACAGAAGCAGCTTGGTTACCCAGCACGGGGCTGGGCTGTGGCAGCACACCAGGTCCAGCCACTGCTTCTGTCAGCAGGGCTGTCTGGTGGCTGCTGGGATGTGGCCAGCAGAGTGTGACCGGCTGCAAGGGGACAGAAATAGCTGTACCTTCGGCTTCTGGGATCTGGCGAATGAGTCCCCCAGAACGGCTGACCCCCTCCTCGCTGCCTAAGGCCCCAGGCAAACCACAAACTGCTTACACCTAGCAGGGAAACAAGAAGAGATAAATCAAACTAAAAGGCAGTTCAGCTTGATAAACCGGATAAGCTTCTTCACTTACAGGTTTGTGACATCTAAACATTATGATAATAGTTTATTGGCAGAATGGCCAAAAAAAATGATCATACACATTTTCTTTAGCCATTCAAAGCTCCCAAGGCTGGCACAGCCCTTGGGTGGACTTTGGCACGATACCTGTCTTACAAAAGCCTGCAATGTGCTTCGTTGTTCAGGGGTGGTGAAGGGCACAATATGGTTGTGTTTTGCTGTCTTCTTCCCCGTAAGCCAGCCTCAGGCCTATGAGAAACAAATATTTTGCCGGTTTAGCCTGTCAATAAGAACAGGTGGTTGCGCAGCTTCCTCTAAAAGGTGCAAAAAGCCACACAGCCAAGGAAGCACGAAGGGAATAAATAAAATTATGCAGGGACAAACTCAAAAGCAGAAGCAGCCCAGGTGAATGGTTTTGTTGTCAGCACAATACAGCTCCAGGGCCTCATTGCCGAACGTACAAATAAACGCAAATCCAAACACGGGAAACGCATTTCAAGGGGATATGAGCTGCAGCGTGGGCAGAGCAAGATCCCTCTCATCTGTGATCAGTCGCAACAGCATTTATCAGTTTCTTTCAGCAAAGTGGACTTAAACATGAGTGCCAGTATATGGAAATGGTTCTCCGAAGTGCTGATTTGAGGCATTTGCGTCATGTGCTGGGTATAGGTCCTACCTTCTTCCACTCCTTGTCCTATTAGGTTTTTCTCTTCACTAAAGCCCATCCATGTTTGCTTTTCACATGATCTTCTCTCCTCTCACTTCTGCTTTAACACTTTTTCCTTCAGACTCCTCTACTTCTGCCTCATAAGAGTCCTGCTGTCAAATACAGAGACTTAGAAAAATAAGTCAGTCAAATTATTAGATAGGTTGCACATAAATTTTAAGCATCAGACAAACCAGACCAACCGTCAGTTTCTCCGACCCAGCAGCCTGCAGGCTTGCTGTGTTAGATTTCCCATCTCCAGACAGCAGTTGTTTGCCCACTCTGCAGAATGCAACTGAAGATGAGCAGAGAATGTTTTTTGTATTTTCAGAACAGCTTTTCTTTCAGATTTTCAGTTTCAGATCATTGTTGTTTCTGTGTAACCCATTTAGGGTAAATGTCCTCAACTTTGCTATTTCTTTATGTAGACGTTCGTAAGTATGCTATCCCTGGTTTACCTTAAATGCTGGATCCAAAAGTTCTGCTAAATTTCTCCATGAGGGAAATTTGGATGACAGCCATCTCTCTGCCAGGATGTAAAATAACATCATAAGCTCTCATTTAGCCTGCTTGTTTTCCAACTGCGGAGAACGCTCTGAGGTTTTGGGAGACGAGACATCAGGCCCTGTAGCTGGTCTGCTTGGATGCAGAGGAGCCTTTTTGTCTTTGCAGCTGTGGAGATTTAGAAAGAATCAGTTTTGACGTGTTTCTCTTCCCAGGAGATTTCTTTAAAGCATTATGACAGAGGCACCTCCTCTGCTTTAGTCTAGTTCCTGCAGGGCTGGAACATTTGCCAGACAGACATGTCACACGCAACCACGCAATCTGTAGCTAACAGGCAGCCACACAGAAACACAGGAGTAACAGGACGGCCCTTTAACCCGGGGTGTAAGGACATTAGTAAAATAATAAGAAGCTGAACAAGGACAAGAGGGTGGCACAAGACATCTTAGCCCCATACCATTGTCTGCAGGCAAACACACTATTGAACTTCGATACTCAATATGGTGGTTTGTTTCAGTAAGTGCAAGGATCCAAGGAAAGCAGGCCAGTTCCAAAGCATAAACATCCTGAGAAGAGAGTATGCCTTGCCCTTTCCCAATACAGGGACTAGTTGTGGTTAGTAACCATGTCACTTGTCAGTAAAATAACAGCGCCACTGTATGAGTGTTATTATAAAAAATTCTTTCTCCTTTCGTTGCTCCCAAGTTTGTTAGCCATCAAACTCACTTTTTATCTTCTTTTCAAGAAAAGGTAGACCCACTACTTTGAGTTTTAACACTTGCAAGTACATTAAGGGTTTTGCTGGGTAGAGGACAATATAGCTTATAAAGTTGTGAGGTATCTCTTAGCGTGGAAAAGCCCTATGAACATAAATCATTCTTTCCTTGCTTGAAATTAGGGAAGATAAAACATGCCCAAATGTTAACTGTCACTTATTTTAGGTATGTAGAATTAGAAAACTGATCCTGCGTCATAAAGGCAATGACAAGAATAAAATGATATAAGTAAAACAAATGCAAAAAATACTCACATAGTAATTAAAGTGCACCAGTCTTCAAAATTGATGATCATCCAGTCCCTCCTTAAATTCTAAGGCACCATATGTTATTTATCTATGATTTATCTATTGCTCTTATTTATTTCTTTTAAATAAACAGGACAGGTATAATTTCACTGTGGACAGCAGACTCTCTCAAGAGTGAAATTTCCTATCAGTTGACTAATCGTTTAGTTTAAATAAAAAGAAATTTATTAGCTAATGAAGAATTTTCTTTTAAAATGTGTCAGTGCTCATCGCAGGAAGAAAAAAAAAGTTAATGTTTCCAGAAGCAAGGCAAAGGAATTGATACTACGGAATCCTTATGATCCTTATTGCATTATGATGTTATTTTTTTAAAAACACCCTATGGAGGCATCTGTCTCTAAAGCCAAACATTTTGCTCTCCCTGTTGAAGTGCTCTTGTTGTAGCTTGTTTTGAGGAAGCTCACCCAGGCAGAAAGTAGGATACCTTACGATTTTCTCTTGCTCACAACTCCACTCAGATCACTTCAGAACTTTCACTCCAGAGCATGGAAATGTTACACTTCACTTTGCTGAGCACATGAATAACCAGCCAAAACATACTGGAATCGTTGCTGCTTCATAAAGAAAATGTGAACAATTCACATTTACAACATACGGGGAAACGCCACAGTTATGTATTAAAAGCCTAAATATCTAGGAAGCTGCTGCAGCTGATGGCAGCCTAAGTAAGTTTAACACTGACTGTAGGTCAATGACATAAACCACTCCAAATACAGTCTGTTTACAACTTCAGACATGCTCAAAGCACTGGTGGGAATTCCTTTTTAGAAATTTGCCTAGCAGATAACACCCAAGAGTCAGGAAGTGGCAAAGCTGTTGTTCTCAGCCCAGGCGGCTGCAGAAAAAAAATGGTTGCTGAGTCAGATAAAATTTGCCCTGAGGCCTCTGGCTGCAGCCCTGCCTTTAGGCGGCCTGCCAGCTCACCTAAGGGTAAAACCGAAGCTTTAAAAAAGCCTATACAGCTCACAAAGAGGTAGTTTCATTTTTTTTTTTATAGCTTTGTGATATTTTGAGTTAGATCTGTGGCAAAGTCTCGAGTCTTGGAAAGTGTGTAATGCACAGTCTATGTAGTATCTCCTGCAATCTCAGCCACTGCTGATGTAGCCAAGAGCTCAGAGCAACTGGGCTGAATGCTGCTGTACCTGCTCCTGTTGCCATGGAAATGGACACTGGCAAAAGTAGGATAAGAGCTTTAAAGTAATTGCCAATATAATTAGCACTTTCATATTTTTGGAGATTGGCTCCCCCAAAGCCCCCAAATAGTGAAACTGTCCAATTCAGACTCATCAATACAGCAATTAGTGTCTAAAGAGGCATCAGTTAACATGATCAATGTGGGAATGACACAAGAAAGGAAGGCATTGTTGGAACCCGGAAACAGTGGGTTCCTGTGGCCTTCTTTGCTTATTACTAATGAGAAACTCCCCTCCTTTGCTATGAGTCACTGTTCCAGTTTCGCCCTTAATTAATTCAGAGTCAAGAGAAAGGGCGCTAGCATAACGAGAAGCTCCTGGTGATGGCTCAATAAAGTTTGCACAAGAGGGGGAGGGGAAAGAAGTCATTATAGTAACAAATCTTGAGATTAAGTAGAGAGAAAGAAACCTCAACAGAGATGCTGTACAGCAGCCACACTGGGAAATCCCAGTACCAGTGTTTTCCTTATTACACTGCAACTATCTGAATGACAGGCATCAGACAATGAAATGCCCATCAGAGCAGCACTACCCAGCCATTACGCACACCACGAATCTTCCACCCAGGCAGCAAGTGCATCAGTTAATACGCTATGGTCTGCATCAGTCTCTACCTTGCAAAAGCCACCAAAGGTCTCTCAGCTTTCCCAGCAATGTCTCCTTTACCTACAGAGGAGCCAAAAGGCAGTTTTGGTTTCTGATGTATAATTTCACACATCTTCACTAAAAACACAATCTCCTGCTCATATTCAGGTTGAATACAGAACTTGCCTTCAGTGACCAGTGCAGTGACTGCTTGTGCCATTGTTACTGCTTCTAACAACATTAACATTCGGCTGGGTACAGCCTGAAAAGTTTTGGCTATGGTTATTTAGCAGAAAGAGATGCACTTTCAGAAGCAACTGGTGAATGCTCTGGATAAAGTTAGGGCGAGATACTAGGTAACATTTCGTAGCAGAAATTTGGTTTACTAGTGGATTTTGACAATCTCTAAACACATACTGTAATTAGAAAAAAATGATACCCATTACCTCTGTTCACCTCACACTATTCTTTCAGGGCCTCAAGAGACTGGGCTGCCTGAGGGCAGGGCTGGGCACTAGAGCCAAGCTCTAGGCAGAGCCATCTGAAATGAAGTTGTGTCCCCAGGGGTGTCTTTTGTGCAAGTTCCACTCGCTAGTGCATCCATCCCCCACAACCTGTCCCCTTTGGAGTGTCTTGTTACTCAGGTGTCGTCACACAGCCTAGTCACTGCACAGCAGAGCAAATAAAGCTTCTTTGTACCTCCCACCTCCATCAAAAGGTAGCAAGATTCAACAGCACTAGGTGATCTTTCACTTTTTTAGCTAAATACAGGGTGTTGGTTTTTTTTTGCTTTAAGCTATGTATTGTACAGCTATTTCTCATGCATCTGGATTTTCAGGACCCTTTAAGACAGGTAATTTTGTCTTATGCAGTGTGGGAATTTTTCTTAAAGACACTGAAATCCAAAGCTGCTGTTATTCTTCATTAAAATACTATTGAGACAAAAGTTTATGTCATCCAGATGCATTTGTCATAGTCTGTCTCTCTGTCTACCACTGTTAAGTGTTTTCAAATGAGCATGAGGGTTAGGCTAAGTTCTTCCACTGAGGGCAAAACATCACTGTGGGTGGAACACTTCTCTGCTTTCACCATGACAGCAAAAACTTCACCAGCTGGACAGCTTCCTTCCAATAGAGGACTCTTGAGAGAGATGCACACGTGAAACACACACTTTTTATCATGGCTCATTTCAGAGAAGACCAAGGGTTTTCCCCACAAAGAAAGGTAGGTGGGGGCAAGAGTGGTACAGATCACGCAGGTGGAGAGAGCTGGAGGGAACAGTCACTCCACGTGACTCTGGCAGGAGGTACTGTGGCTGCTGGGCCCCGTGTTTTGCTCTGACACTCAGTCTGGACAATTTCCAAAATGACGGTATCTGCTCCAAACACTCTGAGAAGCTTCCAAGATTCCTGGGCTCCCTCACTGCTGCCCTGAGCCCTGCTGAACAGCTCTTATTCCCCAGAAAAACAAGACAGCCAAAGCCCTCAGTAACAGCTTTACTTTCTTTAAAGTCCACTGCCAATTTTCTTCCGTAACCAGCTTTAAAAAGTTAAACACATACGGAAAATCCACTGACGCCTGCATTAACCAAGTAACTGTCTTTAGCAAGGAGGGTCACAGCTGATACAACCATGGTGCGTTTTGTAGGCCAGCAGAGCCACACCAGCCTGAGCTCCAAGGCAAGCACTCAAAGAGTTAGGAGGTGCTATAATTAAGGTATATAAGGTTAGGAGGTGCATAATTACGTTCAACCATAATTATACCCACTGGTGCCTGTGCTTCATGATATAGTCTTCAATTACATGACCACCTCCTTTCTTCCTTCCCCTATGGGATTTCTGCCTGTGTCAGGACCATCTCCACAGCACTGCACTGCAGGATTGCCCAGCTTGCCATTAAATGTGCCATTTAGGACACTGGAAAGTGCAGCAGCATTTGCACTGCGCTCTGTCCAGGACAAACAGCCTTCTTGTGAAGTTAGGCTCGCAATAGGGATGTCTGATGTGTAAAAAGTCTGAGGTCACAACTTAAAATGTTCTCATGCAGATCACCAAAAATTTACAGATTTGCATGTCTGGCTTGCATATTATTAAAGCCTGTATTTATAAATCTTTGCTGATAAGCAGCATCTTTATAAGCTGCTTTCTTAACTATAGGACACGTAGCTACTTTCTAGGACTGAACATTTTCACACAAAGAGCCTTATCCAGCCGCTGTTTCTGTTGTAAAATTCTTATTAACTAAAATGGGAGCAGGATCACGCCTTCAGCAATTTGTTGCTCCTGACAAAGCACTGTTTGGTTCAGCCAAAATAGGAAAAACTCCGCAAGTCATTTCTCAATTCACAGCACAAATATATGCCCATAGCATGACAGACAGAAAGGCTATTACTGTGCTTACACTAAAAAGTGATCTGTTTTTTCATATATACCTGGCAAATCTTCATGTGCACGCTGAAAAGCAGAATTGAGCACTCATCTTGTACAGGCACTCACATGTCAGCATCATGAAGAAATATTTACACTGCGAGTAGCTAATAGCAATCTTTCGTAATTGCTGCTTATTAACATCTCCATTCTTTTGAAGCATAATAGAATCATAGTTTCAGTGATACTTTTGAAATAACTAACTGAAATGGCAATAGATAAATTTAACTATTCATAATCTTAGGCTGTCTGTCTGAAATAAGTGTAAATAATCTACATAGCAATTACACTAAAAGACAGTCCCAAATGACAGGCTAACCTAAATCTGATTTTTAAAAGATACCATTGAAATATATATTTTCTTATAATGTAAAACCAGCCAACTAAATAATGGACCTTGGTTTATAACACAAGTGTACTTGAAAATTCAAGATTACATGCACTGTGTGAAGCATATGAAGACCTTATTTTGGTTTAATTAGCAGTATAACTTTCTAACTTCTGAAACAAGAAGAACTGAAAAAGAAATTTGAAATATGCATATATCAGACAAATATGCAAAATATGCACAGACTTACTTAGAAAGTCCAAACAAGATGAGACCACAAACTTCAGAATGAATTTATTTTCAATTTGCTGTGACCAACTTGGGAAACCATTCCATGACATAACTCGGTGAGGGCACTTGCCTTCCTGCAGCAGGCCACCTGGCATGGCATTCTTGTGCAGCACCACAAATTCCATCGATAAAATCTCAGCAATATTTTTGGCAGCAGGAACACACCTATTTCTACCTTCCTTTAATCACACTGCACAACCCAGATCTTTCATGATTCAGTGCCCCTGGAACAGCTGGAGAAGCTTATCTGACGTATTTCATTACACCAGAATAAACAAGATTAAAGATCCTATTATATATCTGGAAACAAAACAAGTGTTTCAATAAACTTGTTTTCCCTTCCTCCATCCTCTCCCAGCAATAAATACTTTTAACCTTAATCTCTTATTTATATCCTGTTTATAAACACAGTTTTTTAACAATATCTCATTTACTCTTTTTCATACTCCTGGTGATATCTTTTAATGTTTCCACTTTGAAAAGTTAAAATATCATGTCAGATTTCACTATCAGGGAAAGATTAACTCTGAAGTTGAACACTACAGTCACCTTCCTGTTTCCTCCTGTAATTACTACTCGCTCAAGTGTCATCCTGCTTTTAGTTTCAACACGTCTCCCAGTGAAGTACACATTGTTGTCATTTGGCAAGTTGCTTTCCTGCCCTTGGCATTAAACATGATGCTCCTTTCTTAGTGTGCAACATTCACATCTGTTAGCCTGACACCCTTTTATGTACATCTCCAACTGTCAAAAGTAGAAGAGAAGCCTCTATTACTTGCAGCAGCAGCCTTGTCAATAGCTGTTCTCACCAGTAACTGCCAGTTCTGGCTTTGATGTCGTGTGTTGTGGGTTCGCTTCTGGGAGATAGTTCTAATTTCCTCATTCAGTCCTTGAGCGTATCATTGTTTGAAAGGATAGTTTTCTCAGCCGAGACAGAGTATCTCTATGTCTTTCAGGCTTTTGCTTTACAACTCCACAGTGTGAGATTTCAAGTTTAATTCAGAACCTAGAGGCAGTACTAATATGTATCAGTTAAATAATATCATGGATGCAGTAAATCCATCCCTTACACAAAACGCAGTATTTTCTCTTTTCAAAGTTAACCAGAAAGTTACCTTAGCAGACATTTAAATATTTTATGATCCTCACAGTTCATTTATTCTGTTAATACAAGCTGACTACACACCTGGCTTAACAGAGCTCCACTGACTTCTAGCAGATCTGTATCAGTGAATCCCTGCTGAAGATTCATTTCCACACAAGAGCCACCTGAAAGCACATCTTATGATTGTTAGAGTAAAACTTAACTCTAAACCTGACCATTCTATTAAAACTCTGCTTTTTACGGAAGAGGACTATTTCTGCAAGCATCTCAATTTAAAAAATAATAATCTTCTCCACTAATATTTCAGTGAAAATCTTAAGGAATTTGTCAACAAGTCCTACCACTGACCAAAATCTAAACGATACAAAAACACCTGATGAAATAAACGTTGTAAAAAACCCCTTGAACTTGTTACTGAAACCCAGAGCTCCAATTAAAAATATGTCAACACTAATAATAAATATTTTAACCAGTACCAACTCTGACAAACCATACAAAGAAATTCACCACCTACTTTTATAAATTATCATCTTACACTCACAAGTTACTTTCTACATGTGACAAATTATAGTTTGGGCTTGTAGACCTGCCTGCAATTTAGGTTGCCCAACACTTCCGATTATAATAACCTGTTATAAATTGCTTTTAAATTTGCAAAACTATAACTGTTTGAGCTGAAACTCTACATGCTGAACATACTCCCCAGGCTGCTCTTGGTGAGGAAAATTTCAGCTGAATTATTTTGGTTGCTTCTGAAATCAAAGCAAAGTATTATACATATTATTTCAATAAATAAAAAACATCTGGTATCCATGCTTTCGAGTAAAGATTTGAAATTTAGCAGAGAAAATTTTTCTTTTGAAATGTCCTTTTTTGCCATTCTGATGAAGATATACCTACACTTACCCAGGTTATATACCTCTAAGAATATGCAGATGAGTAAAAACTTTCTGTGGTTATATACCTAAAAATCTCTGAAATCCCTTGAAATGCTTGAATCTCCCACAGCAATTTGAGTAGGCTCTGCTGTGAATGAGCCATTTCATCCCATGTGAGAGTTCCCTCCAGGCCACAACCACAGAACTGAAGTTGGGCAGATGATAATAACAGCTGCTAACCAGCTCAGGCTGCAGCGAGATAAACCAGCAGAACTGTGGAAATGCAGCTTCTCCTTCATGTGCCCTCAGTGACCTATTTCCTGGCAGCAGGTAAGGAGGTGGGAGGGAGCTCCCTGATGCTAAGGCAGAAGGAACAATCTGTGAGGGGACTGACTGAACAATTTCTCTAGATATTAAGTCTAAGACAAAAACTGTAGATTGTGAGCTACAGTAAGTTATTGCACAGAAATCAGCATTGTAGAAAAGATTATTGAGATAGTAACTCATTATTTCCTTCACGCTCTCAGTGGACTGTGCATACGTAATTAAAAACAAAATGTACTTTGAGCCCTGTGTTTCTTAGTGTAATGTAATCGTGTCCTCGTGAAATGTATTCGAAACATATTATTTCTTTCTATGCCAGGGACATTTTTTTTTTCCTGACACTGATTCTCTAGTCTCCCACCAGCAACCATAACACCACCAGCACCTAAGATTTGTGGAACTTACAGCATGAGCGTCTGTAATGTGCAGCATAAAAGGCACTACCTCTCTTCACCTGAGCTCATCAGCTTCGTCACCATAAGAAAATTCAATGCCAAAAGCAATGAACTACAAGGCTTAGAATTTAAGGCATTTTAATCAGCAGTGCATTTGTTCAAGTGCTCTCAAAGCAGGGGTGAACTTCAACACATGTTGGTCTGTGTATTGAATATGGCAGAGAGCATAGCAAGTAAATAATTCTTTTCATGTAATTCCTTTTGGGCATTTTGGTCACTGAAGTAAAAGAATCTGAAATATTGCTGCTTCCCCCTGTGAAAATTACTCCAGTACTTATATGCCCCTTTTAATCATAGATACTGAGTCTTAATTTTATATTTATGTTTATATAGTACATGCTGTGTTCATATTTCTGTTTTCTGGTGCAGTTATAGCTATACAGTTCTTCCCATGAAGGGAAATTCTATCACCACGTTTCTGATCTCTCCCTGCTCAAATTCGCATCTCCTGAAGTCATATAAAATCTATTCTACTTTTCTGGCTGAACACTATTCCTTATTTCTTTTTTTTTTTTTTCCCTTTTCTGCTCCAAAATTTAATTTGTGTATAGTACTTGAATACAGATTATCTACAGAAAATGAAGATGTTATTATGCCCAATAAGTACAGCATAAGGAGACAGGCATCCTTGCTCACATTTTCAAATCTGAGAGACTAATCATCTGACATTTTTCAAAAACTCATCTTCTCTAGTTCTCACTTAAAGAGGGATACTCTTATTCTTGTTATCTATTCTGTAAAATGCTTTAGACAAAAACCGGTCAGTAAGAGGTTTAGACTAAGGCAATTCTTTTTCATTAAGTCTATAAAAGAAAATTATTTTCTTAGACATCTTGCTGATTTTTATTTGTATAACACGCAGCAGTATTTTACACAGTAATTTTTAAAATATATATAACAAACTGAACAGCCTTCCTCAGCTAAAATTTCTCCTTTTAGGATAATTAGCCTAAATCAGAAGAGAAAACCCAAATATAAAATGTGTAATACCTCCAAATTAGGTATCATCATACCAGTTAGATGCTGAGCTCTGGGATAAAATCCTGAGTGAGACACTCAACACTAGAAATGATTGAGAGATTTATTCTCTTATATCTTAAATTTTGCTTCTGAAAATTCCAATTCTGCTGCTGCCTAAATTTATTGTCCTTTATTTTTATGTTAAATACTACCTTACCATAAGGCTTTTGCACAAAACCAAAACTGACTTCTTTTTAATGAAGTCAGCAATATTGTTATGCCTTTGATGCAACTTCCTATTTTAATTAATGCTGTACATAATTAAATAATATGAAAATTATATCGGCAACTGAAACATCTTTGTTATCATGAGGAAATAATCCAGAGAGGCATCATCCTTGCTATAGAAGTTGGCCGGCAAAAGTAATAAAAAGTTTCAATACCCACTTACAATATTTTAGGAACTTTTTTAATAACTAAACAAATGCTATTGTAACAGACAGGTTAGGGATTTATTTGGCAAATCATTGTACAGTGGCATAAGAAGCCACACCTGTGCAACTTGCCATGCAATGAACTAAGTTACAGAGCTGATCCCATATTTATCAAATATGTGTATCAGGGAAGTAGGATTTCTACTTTTCAGGGCTTCTCCAGCCCAGAAAGCAATTAAAGAGGGTTGAATTGTCTCTTTTTCTCTTTTTCTTGTGAAACAGTCAGCCTCAGTCTGTCTCTGAGTGTGGACTGCCCAAAGCAAAAAAAATTGAAAACCTTTTCAATTCACCTTTTCGAGATCAGGAAACCCTATCAGCTTTGGACATCAACAAGAAATGGCACCCCTTCTGCTGCAGAAGAGATCTGTCTCTTGGATCCTTGTGAGTTATCTTCTAATTTCAAGGTGCTTAAGAAGATAATATGTGATATAGCATAAGTAAATCTCACCATTCCAGCCTGGAAAATTGTTATCATTTGAGAATTTACAATGAGTGGACACTGTCCACTGGCTTTAAAGAACCTGGGTAGGATTTTCCACATAAGTATTTTTTTTTGCCTTGGAACCTATGGATGGATTATAGTATAATATATCTTGCTCTGTCCAGGAGAAAGTCCACAAGACACAGTTATATGACTAGGACTCAGGAGACTGAGGGGTGACCTCATTAATGTTTATAAATATATAAAGGGTGGGTGTCACGAGGATGGAGCCAGACTCTTCTCAGTGACAACCAATGATAGGACAAGGGGTAATGGGCTCAAGCTGGAACACAAGAGGTTCCACTTAAATTCGAGAAGAAACTTCTTCACAGTGAGGGTGACAGACACTGGAACAGGCTGCCCAGGCGGGTTGTGGAGTCTTCTTCTCTGGAGACATTCAAAACCCACCTGGACACCTTCCTGTGTAACCTCATCTGGGTGTTCCTGGTCCGGCAGGGGGATTGGACTAGATGATCTTTGAGGTCCCTTCCAATCCCTAACATTCTGTGATTCTGTGACTAAACTGATGGGACTTTTATCTGGTGTGCAGATAAATCTTTTCCTGTAATGAAGGCAAACCTAGATCACGTCTTCGAATTTATTACCCAGTTCTCTGTCTTTTCTCAGTGATGACCATTAGTTTTCTTTAATGACTGTTTGAAGGTGGGTTTTAGTTGCTCCTCCTGTCCCCTCCACTCCCGGATCATATTTCAGAAGGAGTTCTGAATTTTGTTTTCACACACAACAACCACTTTATTAACATATTATTCCTTCACCACAGAAAGCTTACCCTTGTACACCCAACTTATGTTTTACTAGAGTAAGAGTATCACCCCCCTACCCCTTAAGCTTTCTCCTAAAAAACCTGACCCACAGCACTCCAACCCAGACATATTATCTTTCTATTCAGGCTGAATGACCACTTAAGAAGACCTCTTCCCTTTTTGTCTTCACAGCAGACGGGTTCCTAGGTACAACTTTGGTGAGAACTTAGCGCACTGGATAGCAGATGGTACAACAGGAGTGCTAAAAGGAAAACTGTTTGTGATTTAAGCAATTTCCATCAGAACTCAAGCAAACCCAGTGTCATCCCTAGGGAATGAAAGAGATGAAAGCCCCCACCTCAGACTTAATCCACGATTTTACCAAGTACTATGTCACCAAAAAAATGCAGTTCAGGTCTTGAGAACCACCCTAGACCAGAAGTTCCTCCTTCAGGTTAAGGGGTACTGCTAAATGTCTCCAGCAGAGTAAACATGCACACAGAAAAAAACCTGAAGGAAAAAAGATATTGATTTGCCAGTAAATCAGAAGATCTTCAGGTGTGTTTTATGCCTATACGCGGACTGCTCAGTCTTTCCCTTGCTCACTTAAGTTCCATTAGAAATGGTGGAGGGGCCTATGGCTGGGCTTACCATGCCTGACAGGAAAGAGAACGAGTGTGTCCCTGTAGTAGTAGATAAGGCATAAGCATACTTGGGCATGAGCACATATGTATACAGACAACATATCTACAACACCTTTCAACTTCTGATGATTTTTCTTTCCTGTAGAGAATGTGAGCTCATTTGTATAAAAGTAAAATTTCATTCTAAGGCACAAATGCTATTAATGCTATTAAGTTTAATTGCTTTATATTCATTAATGCTTTACAGATAGCTGATTTAAACTGTAATCTCTGTGGGTCTTAATTCTGAATTTTCAATAAGATAAAATTCTCTTACTTCTTGATGAGACTTGAAATATAAAAATACACTTTAAAAAATTATCAAGGTGACTAAAATGCATTGCTCTCGGTACATCTTCTCAAAGGACAATGTGTCATATACATGTGCTTTGAGACATTTGTCACTAATGTTTTCGGGCAAAACGCTTTCATGTTTAGAGGATAGAATCGATTAGTCCTTGTAAAAACCTTTTATTACTGACAACATTCATAACATTTTATACATCATATGGTTGTATAAATCTGACCAGATTTCTGATCTTTTGCCAGATTTTGGTTTTAACTTCGATCCATGACAGGTTCTTAGCAAATAAGAGTTTAATAAAATAATAAAGAGAAATACAAATTGCTCTCTTCTCTGCCCAGTCCTTCTCCCAAGTTTAAAGCATCCATCTCAGCTAATGGCTTGACTAAATTCCCAAAGAAAGCAACACTTAGTGGAGAGGTGAGGAAGAGGGAGGGAGACACGATAAGTTTTTGGCCTGATGGTGAGCCTAATCAGAAAGTATTAGCTCTGCAAAAAGAAGTCATCTGTTAAAACCTAACTGAAATCTGAAAATCCAAAGGGAACAACTCAGTGAAGAAAAAGCAACTAACTTTGGCTAGTTAAAAATCCTGTTTGTATCAATAACTTTGTAATACTACTCATTTCTACAGAGAAAAACAGGACCTTCTTCAACCAGAAATCAAAGGATAAGTTTCTCCTCTGATATGTGGAAAACATTTGTCTGCTCAGTTTTCTTATAAAAGCTTGTAAATTCCACAATTAAGCAGTTAAATAAAACTATTTCAGGTTAAAATGTTATCTTAATTTAAAAGTACTTTCTCCATTTGCTTTTGCTTTCCATTAGTGGTTCAGAATTCAGCAGCTTTCCATTAGTGGTTCAGAATTCAGCAGTGAATTCCATTCGGTAGTTTTACAACTCTGCCCTGCATAAACATGTAACAAAAATTTGCTAAGATAATATTTATGAACTGTAGAATTTTAAAGGGGAAAAGGTCTGTTAAATCAATCTGATTTGTATATAACCAGCCATTCAATTTCAATAAGTTACTCTGAATGAAGTCTAATTTGTTGTGTTTGGTGAAAGCATGTCTTCTAGAAGAGCTTTTACTTGATTTGAAGACATTAAGAGCTGACAACTCTACCCATTTTCTGAGTGGTTTGGCCCAACAGTTAGTCTCCTTCACAGTTAAAAATGCTTGTTTTCTCTTTGAAATGATTTGCCTCATCTTCCAACTGACATTCTCCTTCCAAATAGCCTTTAATATGTAATGGCAATGCCTAGAGACTATAATTAAGTCATCACAGAATAATTTTATTCTTGTGCGAAGCTGAAAAGATAAAGCCCTTAAAAGTCTTCCCTTGAAAGTTCTCTAGCTCTCAGGTAAGCTCTGTGGCAACCCTCTTCTGCTCTTTCTCCAGTTTCCATACTGGATCAGACAGCAGGTTGATCTGATATAGTATCCTATCTCTAGCAGTGGCTAAAAGCAGATGCTTAAAAGAAGTGTGAATAGGGCCACGATATATGCTGTTCTCTTTGATGTTCTTCTGATCTCCATCATCTGTTTTGCAGGGACTTCCTGAGGATGAAAGAGGCTTTAAGTATTTAAATACCCTTTGTGGGTTTCTCTTATGAGAACTTATTGGATCTTATTTTGAAACCATGTAACCCTGTCACCTCTACAATATTACTGGCAAGGAGTTCCACAGTTTAGCTCTATTCTACATACAGAAGTGCCTGTATATTTGGAATAACAAGTCCTACTAGCCGCAGTTAAAAACCAGGATACCAAAACTGCATGCAATTGCTGTGCCCATTTTACTGCTAAAGCATACAGAAATAGCATCAGTAACCTGCTCTTATGTAATATTCTTGCACTCATCCATCATGAGATTGCTTAACCATTTTTGCTGTAGCCTCACAACAATTCAGATTGAACTGAGTACCATAACCAGCCTCTAGGTACTTTCAGAAGTCAGTGTGTTCTGGAATACAGTCCAACAAGCTGTAGTTTTAACCTACATTTTTATTTACTACAGGCATGTTACATGTTACTTTGACCATGCTATGAAAATGTTTAGGCTGAACACCCAAAGCTTTCAAGATAATTCTGTGTGACTGCTTTTTTTGGTCACTTACTTACAAACTGTATCACCAGTGATTTCATGTTACTGGCCTCTACTGATCCGTGAAGTACTTAGATCACTGTACCCTGTTCAATAGTAATTATACACCAACAAGTACTCCCTGAGAACAGTCAGCTGTTCTTAATCCATTTTACATATTCTCTATTGACACAATATGGTGTTATTTCAAATGAAAATATGCAGCACTAAGTCAAATTCTCCTTACGTAAATCTCTCTACAATCACCTTAATCAGACTTGTAATAGCCGTAAATTATTACATCCGGCTTGTCTGACAAAACTTGTTTTTCACAAAATCACTTGCACTCTATAAATTACACTCATTGTTTAATTCTTCTGCAACAGAACCATATTTATTCTTTCCCACTGTTTTGCTGAAGACAGATTTCAAGCCATGTGACCAATAGTTACTTATTTGCTCTTTTTGAACACTAGAACTCATTAGCGCTGTTCTAGTACAATAGCATATGCCTGGTATCCCAAGATTAACAGCACTGGCAAAAAATCCACAGCCATCAATTCGTGTAGGTTTGTAGAGCACAAGTTATTCAATCCTACTCATGTAAAAATGTTTATTTTTAGGAGATGTTACTCAATATCCTCCTCACTTAATAATGGACTGGAAAATACCTCATTGTTCTCATATGATATGATTACATCATGTTGCTTCTTTCTAAATGCAGAAGAGAAACAACAATTAAACATTGCCTCTTTGTCATTTGCAATATTAGCATTTCCATCTACTAAAGTGTCTGTAACACCACTGGGATTTATTAGTTCTTAGTACATTGTTATACATCTTATTTTCTATAATACTCTCATACTCTTTTTTTTTTTTTTTTTTTGACAGACTTGGTCGTCTTTATCATTTTTAACACTTTACAATTCCTCATTTTATAACCCCTGACTTCTGTTTTGTTTATTTTTAATTGCTGTTTTTACTGGTGAACAGACTGGTTCTTAGTCAGAATTATTCTCAAAAATTTTTAAGTTGTGAAATTGTGGAATTTTGGACAATTGAATTTTAAAGACCTATCACTTCTCATTCACAATTTTTCATCCAATAATTTTAATCACTGGTTCTCTTAGCAGTGATAACTTTAGCCTTTTTAATTCATCAGGAGTACAATGGCAAGCAAGTATTGGTTAAGTCTATCTTCTGTTAATCAATACTGAACAAAATTAGGTCATAATTATTGGTTTCTAGGCAACCACTAACTTCCAATTAATTTAATTAATTTGTCTTTATCCTAATTAGGTTTTAAATTGATTGTTGTTCAGTACCATGTCTTTTGTATCATCTACACTTTTTACAATGGCTAATGATTATTAGCTCTACAGGATTTCCAGCATAGGCCCCACAAACTGAACATCCCCCATAACATCACACTTTCTTCCTTCCACCACGGGAAACTATTATTTAAAATATATTCATAAACAAAATAGTGGTGAAACAAAAATTAGTGTTCAGATGTCAGGAAGTAGCACAAGTATTCAAGCAATGAGCTAGTGCATAATTTCATGTTCTTTAGCCTGCAGATAAAAAGATAAAGAAATCTATTCACAGACAAGCATGTCTTGTTTCTAATTCATGAAAGAATGAAAAACATTCAGTAGCCTTTCATAAATCAGTATGCATTAAGCTACTGCCTTTTTCCTGCTATCTGCCTCTGACACCCACTCCAACCCTTCTATGACTACTGTAAAAACATCCTTCTCCAACTTCATCCTTTCACCTACTGCTTTCCTTCCACTTGTGCTACCACATAACCTCTCTCTAATTCTTGTCAGTAACCACTCAATATGCAAGCAGCTTTGAGCTTCTGGAAAATCCCTCCAGGAGTCTCCATTTAACTCAACTACCCCCCCAACTTCCTCTGAAGGTTATTTAGAAATTCTTTCACTTTTCAGAGAGGAAGCTGAGATCTTGACCTTTTGATTCACTTCTTGTTGCAGAAATTTTACTTCTCCCATATCAAATGACTACAGCCATTAGAATTAGCTGCTGCCTGATTATCTGTTAAAGCTGGGTTTAACAAAGTTGTTTGTCAAACAAGGTCAGCAGTTGACTGACCCTGATTACTGATTAAAATGGGGAAGGTTTTTTCCTGTAATGTTTTCATATTTATAATAATAACATACAACTGAGAGCTATTTGTATAGGAAAGCCAACTGTGGCAGTATTAGAAGCTCAAGTCACAGTCAATACTACACCTATATCTACAAACATGGACTATCTACATCATAATGCCCACTTTATTAAGTCAGCATAACAACCGATAGCCACCACAGGTCAGAGAGCAAAGTTCAAACTTTTCTTCAGACTCTTCTTCAGCTTATACTAAAGTTTAAACTTTTTTTTCTGACTGCTTTCACCATCTAGGTTTGACCACATGACTTGCAAGCAATCCAGCCTATATGCTGGGCCTGTGTCAGAGGACTAACAGCAGGGGCTGCTGATGCCATCACCCAGTCACCTTGTGACCCAGTTGCATGGCCAACTCATTCTTTCTTTTGCAGTGAATCAGCAGAATAAGAAAGCTATTGTCTGTTATCCACTTCCTGAGTGGTTACCACCACTCTCTCCCAAATCTCCTATTTTACCCTTTCCCTTTCTTTTGAAGCTTTTGTTGTGAAGGCAGCCACAGTCCACTTTGAATTTCTGACAGAGGAAAAAGATTAATCCTAAATACTAACTTGGAAAGGCAGCTGTTTGTTACAGACTAAGATTACAAGTTACTTTTTTATTTGTTACAGTGAATATCTAAAGTTGGGTTGGAGTAAACACAGGCTTTCACTATTTTGAAATTTAATTCAGTAGAAGCATGGGCCTAGCAACTTTAATAGGCTGAGCTTTGCCAGATACCTAACCCTTGGCACATCTGAATGTACGTGATTATTTCTGTGCAGCAAAGCAATTAACTCATGCTTCAAAAGCAGAAGTGTTCCTTGTTTTCTTGGAGGACTTTATGTCATAGCCTTGGAATAGTGTCAGAGTAAGTGGTTTCCTATACAGACAAAGTTTCATGCCTATGACAGAGCTGCAAAACCAGAAAATATGTCTTTCTTTATGTTATCTTTTCTGTTCCAAGATCAGGTTTTTACAATAAGGAATGTGAACATGAGTTTGATTCAGAAAGCTCCATGAAGCCAATATAAAAATTAGCAGACAAGTTTGCCACATTAAGATGTTCCAGAAGCACTTCAGAAAATACCAATTAGCCTTCTGTGTTGCATGCAGTTTAAGCCATATGATGATCTGCCTTAACTATTGCCGTATGTAGACTGACAGAACTGGCTTCTCCCAAAACAAATTAGAAAAATTCCTTTTCTTTGGGACAGGTATAGAACATAACACTTTAATTTGCACTCACAGTGTGGTTTAGGTTTTCCTCCCCATCTACATGCACCGATATCCACCTAATGCTAACAGAACTGTACAATCATGTATGCGTTTTCACATACAAAATAGGAAAATAAATAAGTCAATGAAATTATCATCATTAGAATCAGCATTGTCCTAAACCTAACTTTTAAATCATCACATAACTTTTTATCATCACGTATTTCTGTTTAGAATTACTACATTTGCAATTATACACCTTGATCTGAGACTCCTGGTTTATGCAGAGAAAGGTCTCCCTCATGTGGAATTATGCCTACCAGCTGTAAAATAAAAACTGCATTTTGCTTCTTAATCAAGATTCCAAAGCTTAGATTTGCAGATTTGTTTTTGGAAAGTATCCCCTAGTATATTTTTTAGTTCATCAGAGCTATCACTACAGTGTGAAAGGAAAAAACCTTTTATAAGACATAATCACGAGCATTTAAATACATTCAAAAAGAAAAAAAAAAACCTTGGAAATCCTGTCAGAAGGTAAGGGAAACTAATCTAGGCAAAATTCACAGGTTTTAGGATAAACTTGCATCCACCAGTTTCCTCAGCTTTCCTTTATAGCTGTTCTGAATACTGTTAAAGTTGTTTCAATTTATGTGATTTTCATGATGCAGCAGAACTGGGGTCTAAAACTATAACTGCCTATGAAAGTTAGAATTGACTTAATTATGCACTCTGGTAAGACTACATAGTTAATATGTTTTGGCTACAAACATATTAATGTTTCCTCACATCTGTAACTAGTACGGTGCAAAAATAAGTCTTGTCAAATTTTCCATTTCAAAATCCAGTTAAGCTTTCCCCCCTTCCCCAGTTTAAATGCTTTAAAATAAAAAGACACAGAAATAAAGTTTCAGCTGAACATTCACGATTGTGGTTTTTTTCCCCCTGAAACATATAGATTTGACCCAATGCTTTCAGTTTTCTTTTGCTAGAAATGAGGAAGTCTTTAGAGTTGACCAAGCACATTTTCTTACTTTGTGGTTGAACAAACAAAAATATCAACCATGTTTACAGCTGTGGTTCAAATGTCTAAAATATATTAGCTAATAACCAAAATTAATGTTTGTTCATATACATGTTTTACTACTGAAACCAACGTAAGGTATGATACCTAGAGACAAGGAAAGTATTTGGGTCGTGGAGAGTTGGCTTGTAAGACTCATTTTTCCTGACCTTGCAGATAAACTGCAAAATAATTCCTTGATCACTTTCACACTCCCAAGGCTGAATTCATTAAATGTATGAAGCTTTTTTGG
Source organism: Caloenas nicobarica (assembly GCF_036013445.1). NCBI lineage: Eukaryota > Metazoa > Chordata > Aves > Columbiformes > Columbidae > Caloenas > Caloenas nicobarica. The sequence continues at coordinate 18,399,629 of NC_088284.1, forward strand.
TAGCACCTGTGCATGCCGCACCAGAAAGGAATAGGAAAAATCTTGGATTGACTTTCACCATTCCCACTGGTGACATCTTCTTCCCTTCCTTCCTTATGTGTATCTGAAAATACTTCACAAACCACTGAATCCATTATAGTTGCTCAAGTATAACTTTTCAGTGCCAGTGCTGATCTAATTTGGAAAACAAAGACCTGATTTGTGATCATCAACAAAAAAGCAAAAGTGATGGAAGAACTGCCAAAGTCATGGATTTTGGCTGTTTTTCCTCAATGAAGGAACAAAAATGGCAGCTCAAATTGTAGGTGTTTTTTTTTAGTTATACTATATAAGTTTAGAAATGATACAAGAATTTAACATGCATCAAAATGAAGTCTAAAAGTATCACACAAGTTTCTCTCCTATGAAGATGTCTGGGGCAGGTTCTCAGTCTTGAAATTTGTCAGGAAGCTCGACAACTCAAACCATGACGAAATCAAACACACTTCCTCTCCATCGAAGACATTTGTGAGCCATCAATACAACAGAAGAATATGGAATAAGAATGAATGTTTCTTTTATTGCTGTAGTGCCCTTTTTTCCCCTTCCAGATTTTAAATTCATTCACAAGACATAGTTCAAGTGCATCTATTAAAAGAGAAACATGGCACCAACTCCCCATACTAATTAGTATTATTTCATAACAATTCAAAAAAGTCACAATCCAAATCCCTCAGCTTTTGCACATTTCACATTTTTTTCCCTGCTGTGTTGAATTTTGTACTCCTATGCAATTTTTAAGAGTTATTTTTATTTATACAAATAAAAAAATCATCAAAAAGTCACCCAATTTCCCTTGAGTGGTACACAGTTAAGATGTTAAATACACTGACATTTCCAGCTCATTCATATGCCATTACAAAAGAACCATAATTTTACTGAACGCGTAATCCTTTACTTAATAGGAAAGCTCTCTGGCTTGGTTTACGATCCAAAAAATTTTGTAGCATATCCATCCCATCCAAAGATCCTCCAGGTTTCAAAATTAGATTTCTGTATTTCATCCCAGCCTGATAAAAGGTGAAACAGAATGTTAGTATTTCTTATCTTGTGAACTGCCTCTTTTCTGTATTTGTTGCATACTTAAAAATCTGCATGATTAAGCACCTTCCCTGCTTCTAGATTTTCTTAATACCAAATTGGGATACACTGCAACTATAATTTAGGTCTCCTGGAAGAACTCAAGAGAGCAGAAATTTAACCTATTCTTGAAAAAAATCCTTTTTCTTGTGGTTTTACACTGTTTTGGAAGCTATAATCATGACTTCTCTGGAAGACACTATAAAGCATAACACACACACAACCTCTACATAGTCTTCAGTGATTGTCCCTGTGACTGACCGGCAGGAAAAGTGAACCTAATATCCATTCTCTCTCAACTCATGATTTCTGTTTGGCGAACAGAGATGATAGTTTAGAAAGAGATAGATATAGCATTGAGGAATGACATGGCACATACACATATTATATGCTCAGTAGTATATATAATACATACAAACAGATCTAACTCCCCTAATAAAGTATCTTGGAGTAACAGAGACTTAACTCAGGTTTTATTTTCAGGAAGAAATATGTATTCCTTTAAAAAGAACGAACCAAGCTTCTGAGACAACAGTAGGTAATGAAGACTTTCTTAACAAGAGGTCATATTTTAAGAACATATCTGGAGAATTTTGGGCTTCTGAGAGATGACTTTCAATGACAAAATATTGTTTTGCATGCAGATGTCCCAGATGCTTTTGATATTGAAGAAAACAGTGGTCTTCCTTTTAGTCACTGTATCTACACAGATATACTTCCCCACACGTCAAAGCTATGAGATTACAGGACTACACCACTTCCTGATAGCTGTACTCCAAAATCAAGCATAGGTCCTTTAATAACTGAGGGACCTTGATGACTTCATTGTGTTACCAATGACATTGTCTAAATTAACAGCTGGGAAAAAGTAAAATGCAAAAATAAAAAAAATTCACTGAAGCATTGCTTATACTTCACTATTTGTGTCAGTTTCCTGAACATCATCAGCAAATTAAGATATTGTTCCTTGTAGTTTAAAAGTGTTATCTGAGTAGACTTGAGTCTTTGCTGTTGTCTCTCCACAGCCAGCACATCACTCAGTTCAAGGGAGACCAGGGGTTCTCTCAGATAATGTGCAAGAATTGAGGTGTGTGACAACCAATGAAGTTAGAGTTATATGTTTGATAAAGACTTTTTATAAATACAGTCTCTGAAACTAGTTTCTATAACTGTTGCTCAAAACAGGAAGAAAGGTTTTATTGTAACAGGAAGAGGTAAGCCAAATTTCTAAAAGCCCTAGTCATAATACCATAACCATTTTCCTTTCCTGCTGTTCTGAAGACGTCTGAATCTATATATAACAAAATATGAGTAACTACAAAAATCATATTGGTATCTAGTACTTGTTTATAAAAAGATTGTTTGTCCCATCTTGTGGAACTCTATTACATTTACACAGAATGCAAATAAGGAAAAATGAGTTGGAGGAGAACCAATTTGAAAAAATAGCATTGTTCTGAGGAGGGAGGGAAAATCTCCACAGGGTTACCCCTGAAGTTGTATCAGCATTCAAGTGAAGTGTATGCATACACACATATGTTAGAGAGTGAGTGATGTACACACACGAAATTAATCATTTTTCTTCCTTACTTCTTAGTCTGGATAGCAGGCTTCACATTCAAAGAGGCACTAATTGCCTTTTAGCTGAACTGTAGCAAACATTCATTCCTAGCATAATTAAATTATTCTCAGTACATCCCCTACACAGACAAAGAAAACAAAAATCACCACAAAAAATGAGAATAAAAGGCACTTTCATCCCTCAGGAGAAACACTGGTCACAGAGCCATTCCGGCAAACTATAGGTTAGGGTTTTGACTATATGACCACTCAGAAAAGAGTTTTGAGAGTAGGGAGTAAAGCTAACTGAAAAAAGGTCTGTGAAGACACTGGAGGAGCGTGTGCATGTCAGAACAAGGAACTGACACAAAGTCCCACACATCTGGCACCAGCACCCTTATCCATCTCTCCCAGCTGCAAACAGTTAAAAAAACCAGCAAGTCTGACCCCTTCTCAAATGCCATTTTTACCATCCATATGAACAACTATTATTAAAAAGTTATGTTATTCTCTCATTTAACTTGTCACTTCTTCTGCTCTTATTTATGAATGACTACAAAGCTGGTGAAGGGTTTGGAGAGGAAGCCATATGAGGAGCAGCTAAAGTCACTTGGTTTGTTCAGCCTGGAGGAGACCTCATCATGGCTACAGCTTCCTCACAAGGGGAGAAGGAGGGGCAGGTGCCAAACTCTTCTCCTTAGTGACCAATGACAGAACTCAAGGGAATGTCAGGAAGATGTGCCAGGGGAGGTTTAGGTTGGACATTAGGAAAAGGTTCTTCATCCATAGGGTGCTGGAGCACTGGAACAGGCTCCCCAGGGAGGTGTCACAGCCCCAAACCTGACAGTGTTCAAGAGGAGACTGGACAACACCCTCAGACACATGGTGTGAAGTCTGGGGTTGTCACATGCAGGGACAGGAGTTGGACTAGATGATCCATGTGGGTCCCTTCCAACCCAGGACATTCTATGATTCTATGACAACATTCCCACTACCTGTCATGAATCCCTAGCATATCGAGATCAGTCTTGACCTCCAAACCTCTCGTCATCTCTTCTCTCAAGCTATTCAGTTTGCTGCTTTTCTTCATAAAACCCCTTTTGGGTTCCACTGGCCTGGTTACTGCCCCAGCTTTCTAGCCCCTACCCCATCTCCTCTTTAGACTTCTCTCTTTGTCCAGGTCAAAGTCTAATCCTGTTTACTTTCTCCACCCTGTAGAGGGAGGGACAGTTCTAGTTCTGGTGGCTGTGATAAGGAAAGAGAGGAATGAAGGTAAATTCCAAGAGAGGAACAGTGAAGTCCAAAACTTTTTATTCTCTCCTTTACTTCTCTCTTACATACATTTACTGAAGGGAAGAACTAGTGCTGGCTGCTGAATCCAGAAGACAGACAAGAGGATCAGGAAAACTGAAAGGTCTTTTCCATGACAGAACTGCATCATCTCAACTCAAAACTCTAATACTATAATCTCTGAAAAATAAAAAAGGTTAGCGAATTGGCAGGACTACTAACCGCATCGCTAACTACCTTTTCTTTCTGTTGAGGCAGAAGAGGTTGGAGAATTACACATGGGAAAAAAAAGCCCAGTAAATCTAGAACCTGTCAATGACTTGAACTTCAAAAGCCACTTGGGAGAAAAACTAAAGAGGAAAAAAATTGCGAATTATACTGTGCTGTGAAAGGTCAAAATAGATTCAGTTTTCTAAATAATAACTACATAAAAGTACCATACACTTGAGGTACTATTAATGGAAATAGAGCACCATTATGATAACAGCTTTCACAGCAGCAGAATACGCATCTGCTCCTGCAATGGAGGAATATGGTTTTTCAGTCTAAAATTAAAGAAAAAGGCATTAGTCAATTTGACACAATGTCTTAAAAGTGTCAAAACATAATATTAAGTATATGACTATGTGAGAATTGTATTAAAATCCAAGTGCTCTTGAAAATTTTATTTTCCAAAGTAATTATGTTATTTATACACCCTTTGTTTATTATTACTTGACAGGTACAGAAGAAGTAATTGAGATATTACATCTATGGATTATGATTGTAATAAATGTGGTTTCACAGACAAAGTGCAACAAAAGTCTTTAGTGAAAAGTATTCATCACCTACCTTTGGATTCAATATTCCTTCTTGCTTAAAGCAGCTATAAAAAATGTCCATGGAAAACACTTCACTCCACAGGTACCCATAGTATTGACCATCATATCCACCTGCCAGATGTCCAAAAGTAGCCGGCATGTTTGTTCCTTGAAAAGTAAATTATCATTAATTTACTTAAATCAAATGCAGTTATTTATTTGATGTATACAGTACTTCAGCTTTAAGAATAAATTAACAGGGAATTTGTATCAACGACTTCTAAACTGTTAGAAGACACTTCTAACATAAAGGGTCTGAGTATACCTCTAAAAGAATTTGCCATATTCAGTTGACCAAAAAGGAAACTCAGTTTCCTATTTTAGGCTAGTTGCATGTCCAATACAGATGTGATAGAACATCTAAAGTGGTATTCGAATCGTTTCACTCTAAAATATAACCCGAAAAAGGTTAAGTTTTATATTTACCTTCATCTTCCTTCAGAAGAGATCATTAAGATCACCTCAAGTTTCAAAGCAATTATTTCAGCTTCATAAAGCGGATTCTTTTATAAACACCAACTACGGAGTTTTTTTTCATGCCAAGCATTATTGGGAAAGAAAGGCATGATTAATCAAAGCTTTTGGACATGTTACATAAAAGCTTCATATTGACATACCTGGGGTGGCATGAATCCCTAGAATCTCCATACAGCATTTGGCATATTCATCTGCTGGGTCAACAGATGGTTTTGTATGCAGTGCCTGGTCGACTTTGCTCAGAACAATCTGACGGAGTGTTAAAAGGCCTATTTGGGTAAGAATATTTAATTAACTATCACCAAAGAAGCTGGAGTTTCTTTAGCACCTTTCATTCAAAGATCTCAACATGCATCCTAAATTATTAGAGTTTTAACTATGGAAAACACTTGGAGTTATGTAATTTCCATCAAACTGCTTCAGTTACGAGAAGTTGAGAGGCATATTTTTAATAAAGGAATTGTCATTATAAGCTCCATCTTTCAAATGGAATTTTCCTCACAGAACAAAACCAAAACAAAGCAGATATTTTAAAAGCAAATTTCAGTATTTAAAATTACAATTTTAGCTGTCTTCACTTCCAGTATTTAATTTCATTCAGGGCTCACACAGATGATAGTAAGTATATCTACCCTGTGACAATTCAAGGAACAGCAAGGACTGCTGCTGCAACTGTGCAGGCTTTTTTGAAGAAGCTACAAGATATGAACCTTTACTCAGTCAAAATGCTTATGTAGCTACGGTGTCTGCATAAGCCAGAAGGACAGCAACTTCTGGTTCAGGGTAGGGAAGCAGTATGAAATAAACAGCACTGGCTTAATGACAAATTGTACCATAAATGGGTAGACTATGATATTGGGGGAGTCCTGATTACAGGGGCAGTGGGGTGAGAGTGACAGAATAACAATGAGATGATAAGTAATGACATGAGATTACAGTCTCAGTTTGGAGATTGTAATGTGGAACAAGACATGGAAGGAGAAGAGAACCGGGACCTCAGCTGGAGAAGGCAACATATCTGCTGGGAAGGCAGAGAACATGCACGTGAGGTTCTGGATTGAGAAGTTGAGACGTGGTTTGAGCAACGCAGGACTACAACATTTCTGTCTGGGATATGCTGTGTATGTTCAGGAAATTCGCAATCAACTTTCATGTCTGCCAAGTGTCATATGCAAATCAAGTGTAGACGGTACATGTAGAAAAGCTGATACTGTGTTCATGCACAGTGCCTGAGCTAGCAGAAAACAAACAAACAAAACCAACCAAACAAAACCCACCAACAACAAAACAACCCACAATGGAAAACCCAGGACCTTCCCCTCCAAACCTAGTTTTAAATGAGCAAATTTGGTAGGTAAAAAAGTCACATGGAGAGGAATGCAAAGGTATTTTAGTCATGTGGGCAGCCTGGAAAATCAGAGCTGCAATTGTTCCTGCAAATAGTGGTATTTGTCATCATAGCCCTTACTAATTGTGGTACTCATGCAAATAAACTCAGAAAGACAGTGATAAGTGTACACACAGAAGAAATGTAATGGGCTTGTTATATTTGTCTTTAATGTTTCCCACCAAGTTTTTTTTAATATTTTTATACATGTACTGGGTGGAGAGAGGGGGGAGAGATACCTGTATTAGCCAGTCTAGAGGCAGCAAGTTTCTCAAGGAGAGTGTCTGCAACATGGCTCTCATCTTTATAATGTCTTGACATTTGCTGTAGTGGTTCTTTTTCCCACACCCAGTTCTCAAACATTTGTGAAGGTACCTCTACAAAGTCTGTTTCCACATTAGTTCCACTAAACCTAGCAAAATCAGTCTAAAAGGAAAAGCCATTGTATTAAATGAAAATAGAAGCCAGGATTTCTAGCAGAATATAAACTTTCAGATGCCAAAATTTCAGTGTTAATCACAGCAAAAGGAATAATTTGAATAGGTCAATAATAATAATTTTAAAGAAAGGAGAGCAAAAATTCAGATGTTAGACTATTATTAAACAACGAAATAGATTACTTAGTGGTCATTTACTGCATCCTCTACTGGTATGAAACAGTAATTTGGTTTTCTTAATATTACTGATTTTTACCTTTTAGGTTATGACAGCAATATGAATGTTTCTGTGCTGTCTTACGGCAATTATAATTTGTAAATTGTTACAGAATTTTGTTATATTACCTCGAAGTAAAATAATAAACTCCAATTACACACTTACAAAATTGTCGTATAACAGTCTACTGCACTGATTCAAAGATTTTACTTCACCAACTTATCCTATTAAGCTTTGTGTTAACTGTCTTCATTCATAAGGCATATGGTTAACACATTTTTGAGCCATTAATACATGGACTGAAATAAATGAATCCAAGCAACTTTATCTGTGAAAAGTCTCCAAGTCTGACACTCAGTCACTGAGAGAGTAATGTTCTTTCTGAAAGCCAAGCACATCAGAGCTTTTTATTTTTTATTTTAGTGTTGTCAATCACTTAATGCTTAAAAAGCCCCCTTCATATACTAATTTTGAAGAAAATTTTGTGCATTTAAAGATCTTCATTAAAATATACTCCAAACCCTAAATATTTCTATAAAGAAACAGTCACTTTAGAAAGACAGTTGTTCAAATGACAATAGAAATTATTTGGTCTCACACCACATTTGTCTTGTAATAGGCCTACTTTCTCTTGCCAACCCAATTTTATTGTTCTTCTCTTCTCAGCAACATTCTAATGAAACATTTCAAGTGCTAAAAGAGAATTCTCATTTTCCCAAATTCCCTCTCTAAGAGTTCCTTAGGTTCCATTCTCCATCAGGGAATAGATGACCACAAGAGTACTGGGTTTTGAACTTTCTTACACGGTTATCAAAAAACTCCATGAATAACATAGGACATATATTGAACTGACAGCTATGTCACATGCATATATCCTTCTCTCATGTCTTTGGAAGAACAGCAGAAAAGGAGAAAAACATTTGCCTTCATTTCCACTTGTGGGCTACTCAAATCCATAGTTCTAACAGGCTAGCATCTCTTACTGTACTTGTTGAATAGCAGCTATGAAGAAAAACTAGGAAGCATCAGCTGGAAAGAAATGGTGATAGAAGTGGCTAGAGTGAAAGGCAAGAAAAGTGCAAGAGTTGGCCTCCAGGTATCCTCCTTTGCCCATACACAAGCATATCACACTAACAAAAAATATTAGGACATTTAGTTCAGGTACTTGAATAGCTTTCCTTCCCTAACACCATGAACAGACCCTCTCCCTGCCCTGATATCTCACTTTCCAGTGGATCCCCAGTACATTACAAGGAGGTCCAGTCTCCAAAAGCTGACCTTTACCAGCAGCTCACAGATTCCCAACCAGTCTGATCCCTGCACACCCTTTAAGTGTCAAGTTTTAACATGTTTAAACAAATTGTCATATGAAACAAGATAGTGCTTTGCACACAGAAATCCCAGAGGACAGGATGTTCTTATGAGGGAATAGCACATTATTTGCAGGTGTGCAAATAACAATTTACATAAAATACAGCAGCAGTAAGCATGGTAGCTATGCATGCAGAAACCACCTCAGCAGTGAGAGAGACAGCTGGAAAGCAGGCATCGCTGACCTGTGTGCAATTCCACAGCAAGTGAAATACGTAAGCATTGGAACTGTTGGCCTGGGCTGCCCAGAAGGGGCTCTGCAACACCCAGGCACATTCTCATTGGTTATTGAAATGTTGTGGTCAATTTTGTACCAATGCTGAATGTGTCTCATTTATAAACATCTTCTAGGTAGTTTAAAAGAAAGAACAGATTTTATTTCTCAATTTCTGAGCTCAGAAACACCTGACTTAGGGTGAAAATGATAAAATAATTATTTTTTTCTACCTGCAACATGACACAAAAATATCTAAGCTAGTCTAGCTACTTGTTCTGAAGTGTGCTTGGACATAACTTGTTTAATTCTGGATTTAACATATGGATTTCTATGACTCTTTCTTTATTCTGCAGTTCTAGTCTCTAGGATCAAGGTCAAGAATTAATATCCAATGTGTGTCATATTTCTCTGATTCTATTATTTGGTACTTGTTTAAAAAGAAGATTAAAGCAGTACTACATAAAGTCTGGATTTGTAGATAATTATGCAAATTTTTTGGTGAGTGAATACCGAGACTTGTCTCTCTGAAATACAAAATTTTCATTAGGCCAATAATAAATTTATCAGGTGGCAGAACCAACTGTATATGTAAGTAAAAACGAAACCAGCGATTTTATAACTTTATTGAGATCTTGATGCAAGATCTGCAGAATACCTTCAGTTCTTTCTGGTCACTACGAGAATGCCAGCTGTCAGACAGTAGAGCAGAAAACACAATAGCTCAGGGAAGACCTGTTTTATGCTTTTCATGTCAAGTGTGGCAGCTCTCAAGAGTACTAAGTAACTTCTTTTTGCTTCTAATATATAACATGCTACTATAAGCAATAAAAAGCCTCTGACAGCTGTAACAGAAGCCACCACTGAGCATCCTCTTCACCTTACACATGGATCTATTCACTCGTCACAGGTACTTGCATGGTGCAAACGCAAAAGTATATGTTCCTATCAAAATATTTTCATAATAAGATGTATTCATTGCTATAGTTTTAAATAAAAATTAAAACCAATACCAAAAAAAAGCCAACCTGCCACTTTGAAAAATAACCAAAACCTGTATATGTACTTTACTAAAATTAGAAACCACCAAAATAGACTTATACCTTGCTTTGAGACAGTGGAGAAAAAGATAAATCTTACACTGGAATTGAAACATCACTAACCTGTGCACATATCTGATGCATTACATGACCAAATTCATGGAAGTAAGTCTTTACTTCATCATGTCGCAGCAATGAAGGGTGATCTGATGCTGGTTTTGTGAAGTTGGTTACCAGAGCAGCTACAGACATCATTCTGCTGCCATCAGAGAGAAGACAGCCAGGCTGGAGACCAAAGCATGCTGCATGCCCATACTTTCCCTCTCTGTATAAGAACATACATATCAAACAATATTTTCAAATGACAAGCCTGCTCACCAGAATGGTGAAGCCTATTCAAGAACAGGGACAATCAGTCAGCATCGTTTTAAAGCTTTACACAAAGAAATTACATCTCTTTATGACTTCTAAGACTCACTAAGTTTATGATCCTGTTAAAAGGACAGGGAAACAAAACCAGTACTTACATCAGTAAGATTCACAGCCGCATTTACAAGAATCTGATTTTACTCAAATATTGAAAGTATATAAACTCTAGATTTCAATTCCATTTTAAATTGCTACTGTAACAGGAAGGACTAGGTTCTGCCCTCTGAAGCAGTATTTTATTCTTTCATTACAGGAGACAAAAGAATACAGTTTACTCCATATTTAGTGTAACCCAAAAGTTTAAAGAAAAATTATTTTGAAACTTTTGCTCTAAACCTCAGTAGTTAACTGGGTAGTTAAATCAGCAGAGTCTTATTAACAGATGGCTTCAGCAATTCACATGATATGCAGAAAGTGGGGAGAAGACAAACAGGTGATGGAGAAAACGTGCCTATCTTAAAAAGAACAATTTACGTACTATTGTATTGATTAACCTGATTTTCTCAACCAGAGAAACCTTAAATGAATATATATTAAAAAAGGGTATCAGTCAATTTATAAATTGCTAAAGAATAATTTTTAAAAAGTGAGAAATAGTCAAAAAGGACTAGCTAAGAATAAATCTTGTAAAATCAGTCAATTCTCCTAATCTCTGACAGAACACAGGTGATGATGTAAATAGCTACAAAGAGAGCTGGAGAGCTACAGAGATCAACCTAGAAGTACATTCCAAGGTCTTGATCTTTTTGATATTTTCTTTAGCAGTCTGGACAGAGTACAAAATACACATAGAAAGTGTAAAGAGGAACTGGGAGAAACTAGGATCACTAGGAATATAATTGATCTGAACAGACTGGAGTAACAGTTCAACATAAATGAAAAGTAAAAGGCAGTGTTAGGGAGGAGAAAAGTTCATAGAGACAAAAAAATATGGATAACTGACTAGACAGCAATACTACAGAAAGTGAACAAAATGGTAATGTTTCATAAACCAAATAAAAGAAAGAAACACGGTAGTACTGCAAAAAAAGAAGTGTAAACAACCTGAAAATAGTTCAGAGGGCAACTTAATGAACAGAGTAATAGTCTTGTCGGTGGGATAAATATTTACTTCCAAATGCATTTAATTTTAATCACATCAGCAACCCACTGAGATCAATTCAATTTTAAACAGGTAAGTAAACACTGTCATAATTACCTGGGGTAAAGGTCCAAATAGAATTGCCCTAACATTTCTCCTGTTGAATTGTCCTTTACTGTATAAAGAGTAACGCTGTCATGCCAAACATGAGCACTTTCTACTTGCTCAAAGACAAGTCCCAGTAGCTTCTGGTAAATATTCAGTAAGCCTTCTGTAACAGCCTCAATTGGGAAGTATTCCTTCAGCTTTTCTTGATCTATGGAGTACTTCAGCTCTTCTGTCTTGTTCATATAATAATGAAGATCCCATGCATTGATTCTTCCATCACAATCAAAGTTTCTTTCTTTACACTCCTTTTTCTTCAAATCCAGAATAAATTCCCTTTCTTCTTCAACCAATGGCTTTAGCTTCTTGCTCAAATCATCTGAAACAAAGATTGCCTTGGATTCAACTTCTGTGTTTCTCACTATAACGTGTATTCCTACAAAATACACTCATAACTTCAAGCACATGCCCCAAGAGTGGATGCTAGAGTTTTCCATTTGTTGACTAACAGCAAGCAAACAGTCTGCTTTCTTGTATTAATGAGTTTTAATTGCAGGCATGCTAAAAGCAATATAGGAGTCCACATACACCTAGCAGTACTTGTGAAGGGTTTTGGTAAATTTAGACTTCTTCCAAGACATTAGAAATGGAAAGTAACACTAGACAATCTTGCTAGAAGACTCTGATTTTTACCTCATGTAATCTCAGTTCTCTTGATGCATTCCTGCAGAAACAGCTGAAAACTACAACTACTGTTAGTTACTGGAAGGGCAATACAAAATTCAGACGTTACTTTTTCTTCCAAGACTTTTCAAAACAGACTATGACCTACTTCCAGCTAAAGTCCTATAAAAGAACAAGAGACTAAGGAGTTCTTGCCTACACAATGTCCAGCTTCCTGACTACCAGAGCCACTGGATATTAATCTCTATGATCCCAATTTTTTCCAATATAGCTCTTCTTGGACAAGAAAGGATCATAGCACTATGAATCTAATATACTGAATATAAAATATTTAAGCTTACTGACATTCCCATAAAGTACATATGGTGCTTACTCTCCTGTATTTCTGGACTACTGGACACTATTTTTTTTTCCTTAAGAATTCAGGTTAATGTTCACTATTGACATCTAGAGTGTAAAATTTAGGAATTGCCACTCTTGTTTCTAGGTAGGCTGTGAGGTGGTATATGCGTTTACATGACTAAAATACTATTTGCACCTTGTATTATGCTAAATTCAGAATGTTATACGACAGAATGCTTTTCTTCTATCTGTAAGATTGGTTTATGAACATTGATTTAAAACATGAATACGTATGAACAAAGCAGAGCAAACCATACTGTCATGCTTGTAGACAAGGAGCTTGATGTGGGTGATGATAAGTTTGAGTGTTCATGGTTAAGAACCAAGGGGAAGGCCAACAAGGCAGATATCCCGGTGGGAGTCTATTACAGACCACCCAACCACGATGAAAAAGCAGATGAAATATTCTGCAGGCAGATGGGAGAAGTCTCTCTATCACCAGCCCTTGTTCTTGTGTAGGACCTCAACCTACCAGATGTCTACTGGAAATACAACACAGCAGAGAGGAAATGGTCTAGGAGGCTCCTGGAGTGTATGGAAGACAACTTCCTAACACAGATGGTCAGCGAGCCAACTAGGGAAGGGGCTCTACTGGATCTGTTGTTTGCAAACACAGAAGGACTTGTGGGTAACGTGACAGTTGGAGGTAGCCTTGTGCATAGCAATCACAAAATGATCCAAGTTTTCTATTCTTGAAGAAGTAAAGAGGGCAGGCAGGAGAACAGCTACCTTGGACTTCCGAAGGGCAGACTTTGACCTGTTTAGGAGAATGGTTGGCAGAGTCCCTTGGGAAGCAGTCCTGAAGGGCAAAGGAGTCCAGGAAGGCCTCTCTTCAAGGTCTCTCTTCAAGAAGGTAATCTTAGAGGCACAGGAGCGGGCTGTCCCCGTGTGCTGGAACATGAGCCGGCAGGGAATAAGGAGCTGTGGCTGGAACTCGAGAATAAAAGAACTATTTATAACCTTTGTAAGGAGGGGCAGGCTACTCAAGAGGAATACAAGGATGCTGTGAAGTTATGCAGGGAGAAAATTAGAAGGGCCAAAGCTCAACTAGAGATGAACCTGGCTACTGATGTAAAAGGGAACAAAAACTGCTTCTATAAATATATCATCAACAAAAGGAGGGTTAAGGAGAATCTCCATCCTCTGGTGGATGCAGGGGGAAACATAGTGACAGAAGATGAGGGAAAGGCTGAGGTCCTAAATGCCTTCTTGGCCTCAGTCTTTAATAGCAAGACCTGTCATGCTCCTCGTACTCAGCCCCTTGAGCTGGAAGACAGGGATGGGGAACAGAACGAAGCCCCAGTAATCCATGGGGAAATGGTTTGCAACCTGCTACACCACTTAGACACACACAAGTCTATGAGGCCAGATGGGATCCATTCAAGGGTTCTGAAGGTGCTGGCAGAGGTGCTCACCAAGACACTTTCCATTATTTATCAGCAGTCCTCGCTAACCAGGTAAGTCGTAGTTGACTAAAAGTTGGCAAATGTGTCACCCATCTACAAGAAGGGCTGGAAGGAGGATCCAGAGAATTACGGGCTTGTCAGTCTGACCCCAGTGCTGGGGAAGGTTATGGAGCAGATCATCCTGAGTGACATCACATGGCATGTGCAGGACAACCAGATGATCAGGCCCAGTTAGCAAGGGTTTATGAAAGCCAGGTCCTGCTTGATCAACCTGATTTCCTCCTATGACAAAGTGACCCACTTAGTGAATGAAGGAAAGGCTGTAGATGTGTCTCTCTGGACATCAGTAAAGCCTTTGACACCATTTCCCACAGCGTTCTCCTGGAGAAGCTGGCAGCTCACGGCTTGGCTGGGCGTTTTCTTTGCAGGGTAAAGAACTGGCTGGATGGCCAGGCCCAAAGAGTTGGGGGTGAATGGAGCCAAATGCAGTTGGCAGCTGGTCATGCGTGGTGTTACCCAGGGCTCAGTATTGGGGCCAGTTCTGTTTAATCTCTTTATCAATGATCTGGATGAGGGGATTGAGTGCACCCTCAGTAAGCTTGCAGGTGACACCAAGTAGGGTGGGAGTCTTGATCTGCTGGAGGGCAGGAAGGGCATACAGAGGGATCTGAACTGACTGGATCGTTGGGCTGAGGCCAAATGTATGAGGTTCAACAAGGACAAGTGTCAGGTTCTGCACTTGGGTCACAACAACCCCAGGCAGCGCTACAGGCTTGGGGAACACTGGCTGGAAAGCTGCCTGGTGGAAAAGGATCTGGGGGTGCTGATTGACAGCCAGCTGAATATGAGCCAGCAGTGTGCCTAGGTGGCCAAAAAGGCCAAGAGCATCCTGGCTTGTGACAAGAATAGTGTGGCCAGCAGGACTAGGGAAGTGATGGTGCCACTGTACTCAGCACTGGTGAGGCCCCACCTCGAATCCTGTGTTCAGTTTTGGGCCCCTCACTACAGGCAAAACATTGAGGTGCTGGAGAGAGTTCAGAGAAGGGCAATGAAGCTGGTGAGGGGTCTGGAGAACAAGTGTTAAGAGAAGTGGCTGAGGGAACTGGGGGTTGTTTAGCCTGGAGAAAAGGAGGCTGAGGGGAGACCTTATTGCTCCCTACAACTACCTGAAAGGAGGTTTGTAGCATGGAGGGTGTTGGTCTCTTCTCCCAAGTAAGAAGTGATAGGACAAGAGGAAAGGGCCTCAAGTGGCACCATGGGAGGTTTAGATTGGAGATTAGGAAAAATTTCTTCATAGAAAGGGTGGTGAAGCACTGGAACCGGCTGCCCAGGGAAACACCACTATCCCTGGAGATGTTTAGAAGATGTGTAGATGAGGTTCTCAGGGACATGGCTTAGTGCTAGAGTTAGGTTATGGTTGGACTCGATGATCTTGAAGGTTTCTTCCAACCTAAATGATTCTATGACTCTATAGCAAAGGAAGTAAATTAAAGCTGTCAATTAATTTGATGAATATTCTCCCTCTAAGAGAATTACTATGAAACATTATATTTGTGAAAAGTATATGATAACCTTCTGTAGAAAGTTCAAGTCACAACAATAACTGATAAATTATGAGGTTTGTCACATTTAGAAAAAAAGAAAACACACAGTATTACACAAGCCCATTCAGAATTACAAAAATATAATGGTCAGAAAGGAGCCCAAACTACTTTAAATACACTTAAAAAACCAGGTAATTAAAAAATTTAATTATAAATCAAAATTAAGTTCATTGACAAATATATGGATAATTGGTCTTGCCAGATATGGAGCTAAGCTCACACCATAGGAGAAATCTAACAGAATTACAGGTGAAGGAAAAGGAGCATTTGAACCTCTTTATTGATCTATGAACACAAAAAACCCACTGTACTAATTTATTTGGGGGGTTTACTTATACGCTAGATCAATATACAATCCTAAGTGTTGCTAGGTGACATTAATAAAGGACCACATACTATGCTGTGGAACTACATCATTCCAGTAAGTAGAGATTACCTCTATGCACAAGAATGGGCTCACTGAGGTCAACAGGATAACTACAAATTGATAAACTACTCAGTTTAAAGCTGAAGATCTCTCTGTTTTCAGATTGAATTCCATTAGATGGCTTTCGAATTCCAAATTTAATCTGTCATTCCAGATTCAATTTTTTAATTCAGCTCACGGAAGTTGCATCATCGTATACTGTAATCTTTCATTGTAGTTGTATGAGAAAAAGACACTAAGGCTACTGATACACAAAAACTGCAGTTAACCTAAGGTAATGAAAACCTTCAACTGTGATTTTATCTTAAACTAATAAAATTGCTTAGGCTGCACATATTATTCTGGTTCTAAATTAGGATAACTTTATTTTGGGGCAGAGAAAGGCATAACCACTTGTCTACATTTGCTGTCACAAAGCAGTTCTTTTCAAATTTTTGTCTTGTGCTTCCCTGTTTTGGAGCAATTGCATTTGTACAGCTATGGGCTAAAATATATATATATGTATATGGCGGAACAGAGGCAACACAGAGGCAACAGAGAGTTCTCGTCTATCTAAACACGATGGACACCATAACCCAATTATGTATTTAAATTTATCTTGGCTGAGGAGTCGTGTTGACACACAAAAGTATTGTTTATAAGTAACAACAAACCTAAGAAGGCTGTTACATTATCTGTGCTCTTTGCAGTGTTTACCTCCAGGACAAAGTTGGCATGTGTATTATAGCCAAGAAGCTCTGCTACTTTTGCCCTTAGTGGAAGCAATTGTTGAAGAATTTTTGTGTTCTCCTAAAAAAGAAAAGAGGCAAATTTGTAAAGTGAAACCAGACACCGCATGTTATTGTAACAATTACCTGAATAATACCTGTAATCATAAGGAAGAGCAAACATTTAAAATTAAATGCTACGATATAGAGCAATATAAGTTTACCTAGATTCTTCTAATAGTTTTTGTCACAGCATGTGGTTGCAGGTAGCTAGTTTTCTAATCTAAGTCATCACTCTCCCTATGAAAATTTATCTGTTTTAATTAATCAAAATATGTACCATTTCATTTTAAGATAATAACAAATCTCTGATAAAGGAAATAAATTCTTTCCAACAGTCAATCTTTTTTATGTGAAAGATAACAGGGAGATGGCTGACAGCAGGCTTAATTGCTTGTTAGTGGTGAGGACAAACTGCAAAGCTATTGTGCCAATATTCAATGCTTGTTTGCAAATTTCCCTCTTTTTGCTGACCTGACAACAGCAGAGAAAGAGATCTGAAGCACAAAACCCCCAGGCTCTGACCTAAATTTAAATTTGGTGGAGGATCCTTGAGAAACTGAAAATTTAACTGTGTTTATCTCCAGTTTTGAAAAAGTGAGATTTCTCAGGGACGAGGTTCAAAGTTTGTCCCACAGTTTTAACAGGAAATCCCTTTAACTCTGCTGACTTGCACAGTGTTCAGTTCTTGGTGCTGTTTTATCTTATATTGTGCTCTTCACATTTCTCAGCACTTCAAGTACAAAAGCTCAACTCTGCCATTGTTCTCTAATGAATGCTTGGTACAGCTGCCTGAATAACACTTATTCTATCCCTTCTATCCTTTTTGTTATTTTTTTGTACATGTCTAGGTGCCTGATCTTGTCAGTATCAAACAACTTACTTGTGAAACTATTTCTTTTTTTAATAAGGTATGTTTCCACCTATTTTTCACATAATTAAACAAAACTTTTAGAAAAATTATGTGTTTTTAACATCTAATTAAAATTCTTATCAATATGCAATGCACTAATTTCACACTTAATCACCTGTATTTCATAATTAAAATGTGCACTTAAATAACCCCTTTCCTCCTGAAGAATTCCAAAGTAATGCAGAAGCTACAATCAGGTGGTGTTCTCTGGGAGAAAGGAGCCAATAAGCAGCTGAAGAACATTATAGGGAAAATTGACAAAGATCAAAATCCTACTTCTATTAACAGCACCACTGAAACTTTAAGATATGTACACACACAAAGGTGGATCTTCAACTTTGAAGGTCTTTAGACATCAGAATAAACTGGAGCAAGGAGCTGTTAAAGATCACACTGAGATGTTTTGACTTCATAATACTTGACAAGATATAGAACTCAAATCTAACATTTGAATGTCTGCCTCCACTTTTCAACTGTCATTACCCTATAGAACAGTCAATATATGACATACCTCTTTGCATCTCGAGTTAAAGGAAAACTCCATTTTTCTCCTGGTTTCTGAAATGCAGCACTTCTTCATGACAGGATAATAGTGGGGATACTTTAAAGTAATTTTATATTTTTCTTCCTCAGTCTTCTCTAAGCTCTTAATAAAGTCATCAGGAAGGCCTTCTACAGAACACAAGTTAATAAACAATTTTTACCAGAATTACCTACTCACCTTTTCTTCTTGTGAGATTGTTGCTTGTTGATTGTTTTGGTTTTTTTTTCGGCTGCAATCTTATTTGACATCAGAAATCTCCACAGAAATTTAACCCCTCTTTTTACAACTATTTGCTAAAACTTTTTCAAATCACAATCAAGCATAGTAAAAATTGGAAACACTTGTGAGTAAAAGAGAAATATACATAAGGCTATGAGATAAAAACTGAATATGAGATTAAAAAAAACTCTGGTGTTATTAAAGCACATTTTATGCCATTACCTTCACATAATGAATTCCCAAATTCTCTGTCACACGAAATCTCTAGATCAGTTTAAATGATTGAAGTAGCTAAAATATATTGTGGGACAGAGAAGTTTTTCCTAGAATTGCAATTAATATATTAATAATACACAGGGGATTGCCTGATGACAGAGAATTGAGAAAATAAGCAGAGAAGAGTACAGTTATATGAAGAAAAAAAAAAGTATAACAGATATGCTAACTTGATGCAAGGCAAACACTTCAGGGAGCACAAATTTATGAAGAAATCAAAAACACCTGCAAAGGGTAATTCTAAAACAACCTTGGGGAAGGATTAAAAAGGAATTAGACAAGACTGGAAAACAGTCAGAATTTCAGTTGATCTAACCATCGTTCACTGGGCCAAAAAAAGATTACTGCAGTAAAAGTGGAAGGTTGAAGAAACAGAAAGAGCAAGCATGCCACTCACCAAGTTCTTCCTTAGAAAATATAAGAAATGTGTTTTCCTCATTCAGGTTTTTGTTGAAGTCTATACACAGCTCACTCATTTTTTTCTTCATCATCTTTATTTCCTGTATTGGGTATAAACTGAACTTAGTGGAAAAATAAAAATCAAATTTGTCAATTACTATCCACCACATGAATAGTATTTCACTTTTTCCAGCTAGGCTCTTTACTATCTGACAGCACATGCCAGCATTGATAAATTAACACACTGTAGTAAACACCATAAGCTAATTACATGTAACACATATGTAACAAATCTAACACATTATACTTTACACTCTCTAAGCCTCCTTTACTTTCTTTTGGTCCTGAGCAATGTTGTTGCCAATGAACCCAGGGTGGGGGCTATCGCACTGACATTTCAAAGTGTTCTCAACTCAAGGGGGCACTGAACACATAAACACTCTCTCTGAACAGCATTGTGCTGACATTCCATTATTTTCTTTATTTGAAAAGCCTAAATTACAACTTTAAGTGGAAAAATATCCACTAAAATCAATGAGAATCATGCGACCTGTTGAAAAATACTTCTTTGGAATTGTACAAGTATGACAAAAAGACGAGAATACACACACAAGACAAGACTATTCTGAAACCTTTTTTTAATATCCCAGTATTCACCTGTGTGAAACATTTTCTACTGTATCTCATGGCATGTCTCTATCCCTTACTGTCAAGTTCACACACACACAGTAGTTACCAGGAGAAGAATACACAACAAATACAAAATTTGGCAGAGAGTATCATTAGTCAAGCTTTTATTTAAATGTAATTCGGCTCCCTATAAAGTATTTCAAAATTCCTTTAGAGGCATCAGTTTCCCTTAAGCAATGCAAATACACACGAAACTGTTACCACTAACTGAGGGATGTGCATTATTTTCTACAAAGGGTAAAGTCTATTCAAGAGTCATAAATCAAGATTGTCACACAACATTGGTCAGAATTTAAAGATAATTATGTCAGCATCTCAGATGCTGACAATTTTACTTCATGACTTTAAGAAGAACCAAGTGCTTTTATATGCTTGAGTAAATCTTCCCTTAATGGGCCCCAAATTCTCAGTGCAGCTTATGCTCCCTTTAAGCTACTGCAAGTTATTTTAGCCAAAATGCTAAAAATCTTGGACAAATTTCACAATATGTGTTAATAATTGAAATTAAAATAGCTGTGTCTTTGTCACAATCATACATATTTCTGAAGCTTGAACTATAAAATAACATTTCTGAGAAGTCTCTTGGCTAGGAATCTATCTCATTTAGGCATCCTCTGTAATCAGATTACACAACAAAACTCTTCCAGACAGGCTTCTTTTACTCTGGAAGGCAAAGAGAGGTAATGTGTATCATACCACCTTTATCCACTGAGTACCGTGAATGTCTAACAGATTAACTTAAAAACCTTCAGGTGACTGAAGTTCAAAGGATGGATCTGAAACTAAGAACAGTTAATTAACAGTAATTAAGCAGATCCAAAAGCAGAAAATTCAAATATGTGCTTAGTACAGCTATACAACCATAATTTCATCCCTTCAACCATTTGTCATCTTTGCTTTATAAACTAAAAGTCCATATTTACATTCTGCACTTCTTTAGGAAGATGGAGGCCGTTTCTTTTTCCAACTTGAACCGATTTCTCTAGATATCGCTTTGTTTCAGGCTTTACATTTTCAAGATTGCAGGATTGCTGAAATGACAGTATAATTAAATAATTAATTTTACAATGTGGTGTCAGAAACATACCAAGCATTAGAAAGGTCTGAACAGAGTTGTTCTTTAGAAAACCAACATAGTAAAAAAGGAATATCCCAGACTTCAGTGTGAAGGACTTTCCAAAAACAGTTACCTAATACAACAGTATTCTTATATTGATGTAGTATGGTTTCAAAGTAACTTTCTTTTACCAAGTATCTCAGCATATTTACATGCTGTCATAATAGCAAGCCCTTTCAGTTTATAGTACAGTGCACTTATGCTTTTTCTGTACAGATACCTTTCTTACACATCCTTGAAGAAAATCAGTGCTATAAGGTAAAACCATACCTCAAAATTTAGAGGGATTTAAAAAAACCCGAAAATATCAAATGTGTCAATGAAAGTTATCAGATGGCATAAAATCTGAGCATAAACATATTCTCTTCAGAAGAAATCAGCCAGTGACAACAAATAAAATACTATTTCTGTGTCTGGTTATGCTCTTACGACGATTCTTGAACGGTCATTTTGTAAAGCAATCAACATTAAGAGACGAGACACTGGTTGTAGCAGAACATGGATCAGTCCTGTGAGGGTCTTCCTTCAAACTGACTACAGCAAACTGTTTAATTCAGAAAATTGCGATTTTATCCTAAATTGAAAATAATGCTGTATGCATTCTAATTTTATCTTCCTTCATCTAAAAGTGAATATTTAAAAAAGGTGTTAACTTATAGTCCTTGTTAAAAGGGATATAATCTATTTTAGTTCACCTTCAAATATTAAGCTATTGGTTGTCTTAACAACCCCCTCGTCAGCTTACCTACATACAACTAATTCTTGAACAGCACCTCAAAAAAGTAAAGATGTTGAAACATGCAAACTTTACCAAAGAGTTACACACCAGTGTACAGCTGTCAACTAATGACCTGCCAGTGCAAATTACCTGTCTTTCTTTAACAGAAAAGAGACAGGAAGCCAGTTACATTAGAAGATAAAATAACTAATAAATACTCTGAAATAGAGATTTTCCCAACTGTAATTTAAAAATGATCCACATAAAAACATAAACAATGTCTACTCCCACCAGTGCCAGTGCTCTGCATCTATAATTAAAAAAAAAAAAAAAAGGAAAAAAATCAGGAGATTGTTTTTTAGAACGTTTAATATCTTAGAATGGTTTAGCTTTGCTTTTCTTCTGCAAAGAGTCACAAGTCCCAGCAGCATTATGCTACAGCAGGACTGTTAAGCATTAGTATAATTGTGCCCAGAACTCTTATGCAATGTACCAATAGTCTACATGCAAGAATTTTTAAGACCAGTGAAAAAAATTACAACAATCACTTTGCAATAAAGTAACTTTTCTAAAGCAATAGGCAGATGTAACGTAGGTTACCAATACTGTCATATGATGAACGAAGAATATTTTTTCTTTTTAATATTATCTGTTACAGGTAATTTTTAAAAGAATCCATAGACTCATGAAAGGATGATCTAACTACTATAGGTCACCACACAGCTAGAGTCAATGATTATTGAGCCATGTGATTGTATGGTATACCCTTCACCATACCTGTGGTTTTTTGCAGCACTCAGCTGTCGACCCCTGCCTTTTTTTAAAAAAATAAAAGGATGTAAGGGGTGGAAATCTCCTTTTATGAAGAAAATTATGTTCTCTGTCCTTTCCAAGTGAAAACCTCACAACTTGATCCCCATTTGTGATAAATACATAAGGCAATCCACATAGAATATTTCCCAAAGATAAAAAGAATCCTATTACTCCACTCCCTGCAACACCTGGGCTTCCTGCTCTGCTTCTGGCAAAGAATAGTCTCTGAAATTCTGCAGCTTCATGAAGACTTTATGCTAACAAACACTACATCTAGAAGTGTTAATGCTGTGATATTGAGTACAAAAATATTTGTAACAATCAGAATTTTCACATAATGTTTTTCCACTGGACAACCCCCAATAGCAGGGTTTTTTTCTGACTTAAGAGTAGTGTGACAGAAGAGGCATGACTTCAAAATGATAGAAGTCAAAAATGCAGATACTGTCACTACATTAACATTTATATTGTGCTAACTGTGCTGCAAGGCTCAAAAATAGAAAGGCTGAGAAAAATAATGGAGTACTCTAATCTCAATAAAAAGATACTGCTTTTATTACAGTAATAGTTAAGGACAGAGGATTGTGAAAAGTCTCACTGAGTTATTTAGGCATTGTGAGGATCTCCCAGCATCTCCACTGGGCATATGGAACAGTCACGCTCTTGAAGATCTCCTGGGCCCAAACCCAGCAAAGATTTTAAGCAGAAGAAGGGAATTCACAAACACTCATTTTTAAGCCCTTAAAGCCAGTGAATACTGCCTTGTTTCAAAGCTAGGAGATTTTTTTTTTCCAGAAAAGGAGGAGAAAACTAAACTAGCGTTCTTCATCCAGGACTTGATGACTATACATCTCTCCACACACTTCAAATAAATCAATGTTAAATGGCTTCTAGTCTTAATATTAGCCTTTGTGAAGTTTATTTGCGTTACAGACATGCTTAAGATAAGGATGACACACATTCAGAAAGACCTGTCAGGTCTTCAAGGATAAGCAAGCATATAAACCCTCACTGGCACAGGAACCAAGGGTGCTCTGTGGTCATCTCTGAACCTCAGTTTGGTCAGGACATTGTCCTGTGCTTCTTAGATGAACAATTTCCACAACACAAGTGCTAATTTAGAATATACTACACACATAAAATTTTTTAACCTCCCAGGAATTTTAGAATAGTCATAGTTGATGATATTATATACAATTTCATACTTGTTTTGGACAACGATGGTACCTTATTCCATGAAGAAATCTTCAGGCAGAGTAAGAAACAAAACCTACTTAGAGTATCATGAACAAAAACTGCAGCAGCTGTTTACATCAGGCCAAGTCTCCTGAGGGCATGTGGGCGGAGAAGATTAGCAACATTCTTAAGCATGCCTCTGCTAGCCAGCATACGCAGATGTTAGGAGTATTAAAATCTAAAATGATGGTTTCACTACCAAATTCACCTTTATTCCAACTTTCAGACCTGAAAGTAAAACTTCCCTAAAGAAAAAGATCTGGAGCACATTCAATGACATACATTTATGCAGGAATTTTTTTCCCTAATGTGTCGGGAAAAGAAAGAGACTAGATTATTTTCAGTTTAGTTTGTTGTTGTTTTTAAATTAAATGCAAGAAACTCACCCATTTTCCACCATCAACACTAAACAGTTGTTAACTTAGAAAAGTTTAGTCCTCATAAAGTGAGGAAAAACATTCAGGAGTCATGGAGATCAAGCACATTTACCCATCTTCTAGTGGACTGACTGTATTATAAATACCGTGGGAATGTGAGGGCCCTCACTCTCCTCACTACATTTTAATTCAGTCCTTGTGCAGGACCATGAAACTGAATTAATATACCTAAGCTATTAAATCCTCAGCAAGGCCATGAAAAACTTGATTTAATCAAAATGTTTTACTGGCTCATTTAAACTGACAGAATGATTAGACAACAGCCAAAGCCATTGCAATGGACAAAGAAGGATACACACATCTAGACACAAGAGGAAAAGAGCAGAAACACCAAGTTACATTGGTTTAAGTTTCTGTGGAACCACAGCCTTTTTGTATAGTTGTGTCCCACTGGAAAGATTTGACTGGTACAGACACAGGGAAACACACACAGTGATGGGGATCTTGAAAAGTTCTGCAGACGCTAACTTTAGAAAAAAGTTTTTCACTGCTGGAATTTTATTTACATTTCCACAAGTCATGCAGATATATTTGTGATTTACCTGCAAATAAACAATCTTCTGAAACACATCTTCTCTCATGCTCATCTCCACATCAAAATTAGAAAGCGTTTTGTCAGCTTCTGTACTTGCTAAGCGTACCTCTTTGTCAGGTGAGACATGCTGGGGAAAATCCAACATGCTTCTTTCCACTGTTTAAATAAAAGACAATGAACACTTACACAGAAGACTATAAATGCTTGAAGGCTAAGGAACTTCCCCCCTTCTGATACTTATTGAAGACATAAGAAACAAGCACCCAAAGCAATCTGACACTTCAGATCAGGCTTGAAGCAAAGAAAGTGACTAAAGATAATGTAAAACTGAATAGGTGAAAGGACAAAACTGCACACCATTTTTAACAAACATTTTACAGAAACTATCTATTACTGAAGCCTAATTATCTCACCTTCTTATTTCTACAAAGTCAATTGAAAGATGTGTGAATATGATATGTAGTTTTTGAAAGATGCAACATCTCTAAGTGAAGACTGAGATTGTCTCATAGCTGACACATATGCTCCCATGTTAGCATTTGAGGTAAAAAGCTCTGAATCTTTCAAACAGGCCCATCTGTCCTGAAGTTATTTTTACATTGTTATGTAAACAACATATACCCATCTTCTCTTCCGTGTTTAAAAAGAAACAATAGAGCAAATGCAGAAGATGCTATGTATTTGAACTTCTAGAGATCAGAAGCTGAGTAATACTACTTTTTTAGAATACACCACTGAGATTAAGTAAATCCTTGCTTATTAAAGAAATATTGCATCTTATAACAACATTGAATAGAAGTGTTAAAATAGAAATTAATTAACTTAATTCAAAACCAATTATAATTTCATGCCCTTCCAACTCCCCAAAAGCACATCTTAGAGTAACAACATTTTAGGATGATTTAAAGCTCTGTAATTTTATACAATCTGAAGTTGTTTTATCAAACCATGAGATAGTCTCAGCCCTTCTTTGGAATGTAAACAGGGGCATACGATTCTTCTTGAAGCTGACAGGAAACTTCCCCACTCTGTATCTCCTGTCCTTATGCCAAGATGTTTCAAAATCATGAAGTGAGTTTTAACAGCTTCCAAGTGAAATGTAGGGTCTGTTGCCATCCACGGCTTTTCAGATACTAAGTTCCAGTTATTGAGGTAGGTCTTTCAAGTATATGTGAAAGGGACACACAGGACTTAAAAATCTAACATCCTAATGGAAGTCTTGCTGTCGTAATATATCCATATGCCACGGACTGATTCACAGGTAAGTGATGCTAATTTCACATACAGCTTCAAAGATTAGCATTAAAAAGCTTAAATACAACCCACAACTGCAAAAGCATGTAGAGAATAAAAAGCACATCTTGGAAGATGCAAGTCTTAGTGGCTATTGCTGAGAAGCTGACAGCCACTATTTTCTGAATCAAACATAGATTTTACTTCTAATTTAATTTAAAGCAGAGAGTTTTATACATTGGTGAAAAGGCTTACAATAATTATATCAAATACATCAGTACAATTAAAACTGAACCTGACAGGAAACTGTTTGGATGAAGATTACTCAGTCTTTCTGTCAGCACCAATTCCAGTCAATTCACTGTGTATACCTAAACTGTAATTCTAAGTAATGTAAAAGCCAGACTAATACTACAGGACAATAATTTGAGCTGCAGCCTGCTCTTTTTTCCTAGGTGAAGATTCTGCTCCAAACCAAGGTGGCTGTCCTCAGTACCTCTGTTGTTACTGCAGATTTTTTAGAGCATTTAAGAGAACTTAATATTCTATTACACTGACTACTTTTTGAGAGTCATGCAAACACCATGTGATAGTTTTTTCAAAATAGAGCTACCCAAGATATATTTTAATTTTCCCCATCTCCTCTGACTGACAATTATTAACAAATTAACTGAATGACCTGTGTTTGACCATTAAACTCCACGTATTGGCATGTCTTGGTAGTTCATTCAGAATAATCTAGATCTGGCTGCATGATCAACACCACTCCCTGGATTCTCCAAGGCCTTGCAGGCCATAACATGAAAGCAAGCAAGTAAAGCAGTCTTTTTTTAAAAAAGCATTCAAAAATTCCCCACATTCTCAACCATCACATTTTCTCCACCAGGAGCTTATCAGCCTTTCCATTATTGCATTTGACTTGCTTGTCTCAGATTCTGCAGTGTCTGAAAAAATATGCACTGCCTATCAGGTCTGCAGGTGCTGTGCTTACCACAGATCCTGTAGTCTACACTGTTGCACATTGTCCTCTAGTGGTTGTACACAGTTGGAAAAGAAAATGTTAACTGGGTGGAGCTCCATGCCCAAAAAGAAAACATGTGACCAGTGCAGTTCTCTAGACGTGTCAAAGAGATCAACAGCACAGTTTTGCTAATCGTTATTTTTGACTCTAGAATAAAGCAGCAGAACTTTGTAGCTGATCATGAGACATATTGCTGAGAGGTCCTGAAAGATGTTTCTGACCAGAGGACCCTGGAGAGGCCTCTACACATTTTACACAAGAATAGCATGGATCAGAATTGCAAGCAACAATTATCGTTTCTCAGTGTTTCATTATGTGCAGATGGAATGCCCTACGGAAAGAATCAAAGAAAAAATACACTTACCTGCATATTCCACTTCTATATCTGCCAAGGCCCGTACAGTGTTTTCATGTGTTACTTCTCCAGTATCAAGCATCCCAACAGTGTCATATACATGCTTTGTTTTCCTGATTAGTTCTTCTGTTCTTGTTCTAATTTGCTCTGGTGACAGGTCCCATCTCAAAAGGTTTCGGCCTGATGCTATGTATGAAGAAGCCTTGAGCTGGCTAGTAATTTCTGCTCCTAATGTCATTCTCAACACAAGCCGTGGCCCAAGGGACCTGAAAGTATAAAAATGATCTTTGCATAGCAAGATTCTACTTCAAAAGGTAGTTTGTAGTAAACATCAAAAAAAGGCAACAGACCTTTAATAATTACAGAATATTTTTCGAAGCAAGAGCAAAGTACTTTTTAGAGCCATAGCTTGTCCAGCAGGAGTATACACTGCCATTACCCTTATCAATTTAGTCTAATTTTAAATAAATCAGAAGTCTGTCTTCTACGTTTTCCATCTAAATGATGACTAAGTCGAGACAGGGTTATAAACTTTGGTATTGACAAAACCAGATAGATCAAATTAGTATTCAATCTTCTAAGAAAACCAGAATTACAGTTAATAAAACTCTACAGAACCAGGCAGCATTTACATTTTATAAATAAGGAAAAAAACCCAAATAGTGATTTGTAGATTATGAATAACAAGAACTGCAAAGATGCACAAAACGAGACATTTAAAAAAGTCATTTGTTCATGTTCATTACAATAAATCATTTTATATTTATGTGAGATGTCTGCCACATAATCATCCGTGGGAGGAAAACTTCTAGTTGTTACTCACTTGCAAATATATTCCTTTAATTGTTATGGATATTAAATAGGCAGTTTCACTCTATTGCCAGAAGAGGTACTTAAGTTTACTGTAATTTACGTACTATTAATCCTGATTATAGAAAACAACTATATTTCAGCTTTAGCTAGCAGAAAAGTAAAACTTGCTATGGTGTTCAGCATCATCAGAGAATCGCAGGAGCATCATAGGAGGATCTCTGGCTGGCAGAGACTTACTATGTGGCTCCTTATTTCAGTTGCATAATTTAAAACAACAAAATTTGTCATTATTACCATAACAAAATGTAAAATTTTTAACGATAACTAAAGAACTACAAGAACACACACAGAGACCTTGCTACTAAATGGGATGTTTACCTAACACTATTTTACATTTGTCCTGGTTTTGTTAAAAACAAGACCAGTTTCTCTTTTAGTGAATTTTTCCTTTCAGCTAAGTTCTTCTAAGTAACTGCACTTTTCTGAAGTTGGATACATGTTTTGGTAGACATAGCAATGTACACCCCATAAGCAAGGAGGGGCAAACTGAACAGGTGACTAAAACTGACCAACTAAGTATTCCATCCCATCCACATGATACTCCATATAAAAGTGGGAGATCACAAGGGTCTCAGCCCTTCTTCAACTATGGCAGGCATCTGGGGAGGACCCTGTCTGCTGTCCCTGCGACCTGAGGCCTAGTGACAGCCTCTGCATCCTTGAATCCAGTTCCGATCTGCCGCAGAGTCCAACCCAGGATTTCTGGGTGCCTGCGCTGCAGTTACTGGAGCAGTGCTGAGCTTTGACGGGGAATTCAAGATTGGTTTGGTATATTTTGTATTATTTTCTCTATTTTATTAGTAGCATTAGGAAAACATTTTTAACTTTTTCCAACTTGCAAGTCCTCTCTCTCTTTGCCGTCCTATTGCCTTTCCTTGGTGGGGGGCTAAGCGGGGGGAGGGAAGGGGAGGGGGTTAACAAAGCATCTGCCACAGTTTATTGTCACCCTGCAATCAAACGCTGACAACATTAAATACCTTTTCCTCTTAATGCTAGCCATTGTACTTGTATTAATTTTATTGCAAAACCAGTCTGGTATGTAAGTGCTCAGATAGGTTTTGGCATACAATGCAGCGAGCATGCATAAAAGGATAGGCAATTTTAGCCTGAAGGAAAAACAAAGCAGAAGAGTGAAATGCAATCTGAAAAGAGCTGCATGCAAGGCTCCTGTTTAAAGGCAAGACTTTTTATTAAAAGACTCACTTCACTCATCTATAAGAGGAATTCTCTAGAAATAGCATAGCCAAAATTACTTTTATGCAAGACAAAAAAAAAAAATAGAACACTTCTATCTACATTGAGATTTTTTTTTCTTGTTACCACAGCTTCTTCAAATCCTCCCATACCAATGTAGCCAAGATGTTTGCTTTTCCCTTCTACTGGCATACAGAAACATCCATGTCCAGTATATTGATGATTTAACTCTGAAAAGGAAGCCTGAATAAAGAATATTCCTTCTACCTCTCTTCTATCCCTCTGATACCAACTTAGTTCTGACATTAATGTCTTAGCAGCTTTTCCACTGGACTACTAAAATTTTGAATTTCATTTAGAAGTTTATGATAAATGAAGCTGCTTTCATGAAAGCAAAAGCTTAAGTATTAGCATTCTCAGAATGCATTAGTTCCCATCTCCCAAAACCACTGAATTCTACCTTGAGTCTACAATCCATTAAATAGTACTTCATTATATCATGAACAGCTTCCCACTAGACTGCCCTATGTTCAGTTTTTCACACATTACTAGTGCATCTCTGGTACAACCTCATGGGAGCTGAAGGGGAACCTACTCAAAAAGTAGGTTCAAGGTTCTGAACTCTACCCGTTCCCCTCCACTCCCTCTGCCTCCCCTGGAGAATATCAGAAAGAACATGAAATATGCCAAATTAAGGTCAAAATAAAAGTAAAATAGAATCAAAGGAAAACAACAGCCTGAACAACATAAAAGCTGACAACTATGCTGAAGTGCAGGATGTGAAGCAGATATTCTTTTTTAAAGGGAACGTACAGCTTTCTGTCATTCATTTTTTTCACCTAGACACGTAGAAAACACAGACCCATCACAGACCAACTACGTATTGTTAGAAAAAAACCCACTAAAATAGTCACAGCACCAAGATATTACATTAATTTCAGCCTGTCTAACAAGTTTAATAATTACAGTTGGCCTTATTTCACGAACTTGAATGCAGGGTCCCTGATTACTGCAGAACACTACTTTTAAATACCAAAAAAAGATGCCACCTGATTTTCTTAGTACATTGGCAAGTTGCACTGAAGAATATACACACAAATCTGACAGCTGCATAAGTGATTGCGATAAACACCAGCAGGTAGTTGTCTGTTAGAGACACAAAAAAACCAGAACTGCCTAGTTTTGAAATGCTCATACCTTGCCTCCTGCTGCTGATAAAAGGAACTAGTAATTTATGTAGATTAACACAGGCAGTACAAACTCAAAACCCCTGTGTTTCTAACTGACCAAATGAAGGTGGGCCTTCAAAAGCTGTAACATAACATTTCACATTAAAAAAATCACTACACGCAACTCTTCAAATAACCATTTAGACACGTGGTGTTAACTTGCTGCCAGTCAATCAGATTGTACTTAGGGACAATGTAACCAACAGATTAATAAAAAATAATGTGCAAGTAAAAATATACACATAGGTGAAATCTTGGCCATTTTTTTCAAGGCTTGGCAATTCATATTCTTTGTCTACATAAAAATATAAATAAATTCCCCAAACTCCATGTAATTGATAATTTACTAACTTTATCTTAGTTGTTTAAGAAACAAAGAAACCATGCTAAAATTAAGGATTAAATAGACTTCAAAGAAACAAGGAAGAGGAGTATAGTTGAAATAGTGTGACTGTTTCAAAAATGCTCTACAACTACACCTGCCATGTTATTAGAGAAAACACTACAGTAAATTGTATCATTGAGGGAAACTTTAACTTCCCAGATATAAACTGGAAAATACATTAAATTAATAATGGTAGGAACCAGATGCAACAGCGAACAGCTTTCTTCAAATAGCAACTGAACCAACAAGATGCAATTATTATTTTAGGTTTGCTTTTGGTAAATAGCAGCAACATTATAGAAGAACCAACTATTGCTTGGACTGAGCAATCAGAAGTTGATTCAGTTCAAATTAGACAGAAGGATAAACAATGCAGGTCTGTAAATAATGTTAAGTGTATACTGCAATCATTCCATGTGGCCATGAGTAGGCTGTTGCTAGTGCCTGAACTGACTAGTTCAAACTGCTTCAAGCAATACACTCAGTTTTCTGTGGTGCAGTGTAAAATGGTAAACGTATCTAAACAAGCCTTGGTTAAGGATAAGGTTTACATCCAGCAGCAGTATTGCCTTAAGATATTCTTCTTCTTTCCTTTTCCTCCCTCTGATGCTCATTTCTGCCCCTGTATACCACTCCATCAATAACAGCAGCATAACTCTTGGTAGGGTCAAACTTTGGAAAGAGTCAGGGCAGCATACAGGTGAAAAATGAAGTGTACTAAAAACATGCAAGGGGGACAGGTTGGGGTTTTTTTTTTTCAGCTTATGAGTTTCATCATCTGCTTGATGTGTAACTTCAAAACAGTTGTACTGGTGAAAACGAAGTATCAAAAGTGTCAATAGCCACCTAAGCCTGCACTACTGCCAGAAACACATATGAAACACATGGATTTAGTCTAGCAAAAAAGTCTCAATATAATTGCTGTCAATAAGCATACAATTTAAATGACCCAAAGTGAAAAGAGCTATTGATGCTAAGACACAATAATAACATAAGAACGAAGTTGAATAAAATACTTGTAAGCTAGAATTTTAAGATAAGTTTGTAACCATGAGGGCAGTCAGATTCCGAAACAGCTGCCCAGTGAGCACCAGAAGTGAAAACACCTCTATTTATAACACGGAGCTTGACCAGGTTATAAAATGGATTATATTACTTGGTTATCTAACATAGCACACGACCAGACTCGATCACCCCAATTGTCGCTTCTGGTCCCTGTGAGGTCCTTCAATACTAAAGTGCCTTTATTGACATTGCATTGTTACTATGAATATCTAATTGGCCTCTGTTGGCAACCTGCACTGGCCTGTTTCTTGGGTGAGGCCTATGGCATCTAATTATAGCCGTGGAATGACATACAGGGCAGATAGAAATATATTATGCATTTGTGCACTGCTTCACCCATCTATGACAAGTTCAGGAGGAAAGGCACAGAAAGTTTGGTTTGGGCTTTGAGCTATAACAGAGTATTATAGAAGCAGCAGTTTTTACAAATTATGTCTGTCAATCCTAGAAGCAGTAAGAATGGTAATTTCTACCAAAAGCAGTGTAAGTTGAATAACAACTTAAAAGCTTAGTAGCTGCTTCTAAAAGTGGATTTTTAAGAAGAAAACAAAGCTTCTGAGTTACAGACTGCAATCATTGCTATTTTTGCTGGAATGCCAGGTAATTTATTTCACCATCAAATCTACAATTTGATTACTTGCTGCTTCTGGAAAATATAAATTTGATTTGAGTTTAGAAAGGAGAAGGACTTTTGTAATACTTTAATACAGCAATACCATGGCCAACATAACTACTGCAGAAACAAAGCAATTGAATTTAGAGACTAATTTTTAACTTGTGCAGTAAGTATTTTAAACATATTAAACATTTATGTAAGTCTGGTTTTGTTTAGAAACATTTTCTGTTACTGGAAAATGTGAAGCAACCCTTCATGCGTGTGTTCCATTAACGCTATTAAAATAAAAAAAGGAAGCCACAATCTATGAAGCAGAAGCAGCAAAAGGTAGTACCAGCTTTAGAAAGTACAAACACAAAAACATGCACGCTTATTCACAACATGTTCCTACTACTGAAAGTCACTTTATAACATGGTTAAGATTTAAGCCTGCTGTCTCATTTAACTCTGATTACATATGGATAGCTATGACCCCATCTAAGACTCTTTAATGGCACTTCCAGTTTTCAAATTATTCTTCACCTGAACAGTATTATTTACAATGACAAGCGTGATTTTACAGAATAAAGTGTATTAATAAACGTGTTTCTGGAAAACATTATACAGACCAGTTTATTGTACTGGCTAACAGCTCTGGCAGTTCTACATAGCCACACAAAAATTGGAGTATAGTTTTCTGTCCTACGTGAAACTGATATGTTGTCTGCTGTCAAAAGGTCTGAGATAACTTCAGGGTTAAAGTGGTAGCCAAGATTTTAAAAAGAAGAGAGAAAAAAAACAGAGAGAGAGGGGTCTCAAATTCAGATCAGTCAGTCATTCTCTAGTTTTTAAATCCTCTAATAGGAAATAAATACAATTAAGTTTTTCTTGCTGCACCGTATGTATACTTCAGGGGACATTCCTACAGATATAAGTAAGAGCAGATTTGCAGATCACAACAACCACAATTAACTTTTTCAATCAGTAATTTACTGTATGAAGCTTTGTAAAAGCTGCCAATTAAAAACAGCAGTAGGACCATTTTGGTCTATCTTTTGAAACAGCAGGTCTCAGTTAAACAACACTTCCTAGTCTTACAGGCTGCAGGAGAACCAGCGCTGCATGCTGGAAGCACCCTGTGAAAACCACTTCCATCAGGTACCTGCAACCAACGCTCAGACTCCACCTGGTGGCCCTGTGAAACAAAAAACAACTCGAACTTCTAGACACGCCCCATCAAAGCAACAAAAACACTGACAGTTTGCCTCAAGACAAATTAATAGTCGAATATTATGTCATATATTGCCATTTGCCTGAAAGTAAGACTCAAGTGCTATCGAATAGGTATAAATGATAGCAGACATGCATCGTTTAAGCAAGGCTTTATAAGTCAAGCCTCATATGGAATGGAATACTTTTTTTTTCTTTGCTTTAAATGGAGAAGTAGAAAAGCATTTCAAAAACAAACCACAATGAGTATTCAGCAGCATCTAATATAATGTAAGATACGTTGCAATCAGTGTTCTCAGGATGGATTTTAAGACAGAAATTTAATAGGCTAATGGAATGGAGAGGGTGAGAAAAAAGTCCAAGACAGAACAAGCAAAGTACAGTTAAATCGCTCCAAGCTGATCAAAAGGCAACATTATTTCAATTGAGCCAAAGGAATGAGACTACAGCCTCACAATGTAAGTCATCACTTTTTCCTGCTGGACACTTTTGAAGTCCTTGTTACGATTTGCTTCTCAGTCCTTTCATCTATTTTGCTCTTGACAGTATATGGAACATTGAATATATGCCTTGAATTCCTAGGCCATTTTCCTTAGGAAAGTACTTGGCCCTGTTCCATGACTGTGTTTGGCACGGACAGATCTCACTACAGCAAGAAGACAGCATGTTTAGTACATCCTAATTTAAAGCTCTGTAACTGCCATTAGAAACTCTTGTGGGTGGGGGTTTTTTGTTTATTTGTTTTGTTTTTTTCTTAAGCTGCATTTGAAGGAATAGAAGAAATTCTAGCACCATTTAACACTAAATCATCAATTTTGCCACTACATCTTTCAGGAAGAACAATTCTCTACAACTTAATTCACTGTACACTCTACATTGATTACAGTCCTATAAGAGATACACTTCTAGCTCTTCAGATCAATGCCAGTCAAAAAAGTTTGCAAGTTAAATAAACATTTTAAAATCTTTATTGACACATATATTACCCTTGGTTCTGCTTTTATGACCTTTCTATCTGGCAGCAAATGTTTACTGGTTTCTCTGATAAAATTAACTTCAATAGCAAAGTAATCGAAAAAGGCACTCTGTGACAGCTAAAGAAAATCCAGACCTTAAGTAGGAGTCCATACATATGCATAACATGTTACAACTTAAATACTCTACCTTTCCCCCTAGTCTCCTCCAACAGTCTTTAAACAAAACAAATTTGGAAACTGGTCTGATTGACTTCCATAAGGGAAGGCGATTTCCACACAGTAATCTGGAGCGGAACACATAGAAGCGTCAGGGTACTGCTTCTGCAGTGTCTGATCTCTAAAATTATGGTATCCATGGTTCTAAGAAAAACAACAACAAACAACAAAACACGTACACACCAACATGCAACGAAACAAAACACGTGAACAAAAAACCCCCAACAACCCCCCCCTAAAAAAAACCAACCAACCAACACCAAAAACCAAACAACCAAAAAGAAACCCAACCAAACAGCACCACCACACCACCAAAAATACCCCCCAAAAAACTAAACCACCAAGCAAACCTGAACCAAACCCCAAAATTACTAGGACTGCTAAACTAGGTTTAAAACTCATTGTGTGTCACAGCAAACCTCCACCATAGCACAACTTGCCTGGAGGATCTTAGAAAGGAAGCTGAGAGAATTTTCAACACTCACATGCAGACAACACTACACTGAATTTAATGCAAGAGGTACTTAGAGTTAACCTTATTGTTTGGTTCTACCACCAGGTGAACTATGGAAACACAGTGGAAAAAAATATTGCTTTTATGGCCCTAGATCTTTCTCAGGTGCTGCTGCATAGGGGTCTATCATATGTCTATC
The DNA here is from genome assembly GCF_036013445.1 of Caloenas nicobarica. NCBI lineage: Eukaryota > Metazoa > Chordata > Aves > Columbiformes > Columbidae > Caloenas > Caloenas nicobarica. The sequence continues at coordinate 18,435,429 of NC_088284.1, forward strand.
ACATCAGCAATATAAACAGCAGGTAAAGTACATACTATTTAGTGCAAACACCACACACTATTACTGCCAGGATATTTCAGTGCTTGAATGGAATCAACTAATGCATGAAAAACAGCTTGTTGACTTCAACTAAAAAAGAAGTGGTGTTGCAGGACAGAGAAAACTATTGAAGAGGGTTTGTAAACACAAAAGGATTCTTTGATTTACACCCACAGTTAATCAGTTCAGCCTGTACCATGGAAATACCCTTTGATTTCCCACTGATCTTCAGTCTCACACAGTCAAAGCAATGAAAAACGTTCTTTGCCGTTCCTAGTTAGTTGGAAAATTCTATGTCTTTGTGGCAGATAATGACCTAATATTGCTTACTTGCACCATTTTAAGTCATTACTCTTCTTGGGAAGACAGTGCATTCTAGCATGTCATGATTGTATCAATGCTTGCAAAATCCCAAACAGCACTCCGTGCTACAGTTTACCTGCTCAACACCACAAATTAGGCAAGCGAAGCCTGCTTTCTGCCCTGGCTTTTGAGCAACTAGCGACTTAGTAACACTGAGCGCTTCCCAGGTTGGTTCCAGCTATGTAAAAGATTGTTCCAGCACGTTAAGTATGGCCAAGAACTCCACTCATTTAACACTCCACAATAGCAACAAAAAGTGTCTCTGTTGAAGACAGAATTCTCAGAGAAGGTCTGATGAACCCACACCCGATCACATTTTGCTCAGAGACAAGCGTAACTCCCCCCATAATCTAAGTACCTACAACACGTACTGGAGAAGAGTCTCCTCTACAGACTCACGAATCTACTGGAATTCTTCGAAGAAGTAACAACAGACAGAGATCTGTTAATATAATCTATTTGATTTCCAAAGAGTGTTGTCCAAAATGTCCTAAAGAAACCATAGTGCTGTGAAATGAGAAGGGAGATCCTCTTATGGAAAAATGGTTAAAAGCTAGGAAAGAAACAGAAACGGCTGCTCATTTTTCTGAGTGGAAGTAGGTGACCAGGGGAGCCCCGCAGGGTCCCATGCTGGGTTCTGTATTCTTTCATGTATTTACACAGGTTGGATTAATGAGGTGACAAAATTTCTTGATGATAAGGTACTGATTATAATGCACTGTACTAAAGGAAGCCACAAAAATATGTGGAAGAATATCACAACACTGAGTAAAGTTTAATACCACTAACGAAGTGAATTTCAGTCTTAATAAATGTGAAGTGACACACACTTCTGACTTTGCATACATAGTGATGAGCTGTGAGCTGATCTAATAATTCTGGAGACATAACAGTTTAATGAAAACACGAGCCAAGAAGCAGCTGAAAAGAAGGGAACTATAGGATTTGGTAGAGGTAGAAGAAAGAACAAAACACAAAGATTCATTATTCCACTCTGTAATGACATGAAGCACACAGATACTATGTGCAGTTCTGATCCATCTGACAATTATAAGCTCATTTTCTGTTCTCCCACCTGCCAAAACCTTCTCCTGTTCTACCAAGTCACAGGGAGTTGTAACAATCAGCTGCAGTGAGGAATGGACTCTTTCAAAAAACAATTAACTAGACTGGTATTCTACAGATTGGATTTAAAAAAAAAAAACCACAAGAGAGGAAGTACTTCAAAGATTTATACAATTATGAAGAAGGAGAATGAACAGGGATAAATTTTACCCCATCACCTCCAACATAACTCAGATTGAAGAGTTTTAGGAGGCTACTACTGGACAAGTTTTTGTACAAGATCATATGAGATAACTGCTTCTGTGTTGGGAAGTCCTCAATTCCTAGATTGTTCTGAAAAGATAGTACTATCCATTCATCCTATCTTGCTTGCTTTCTGAGGTACCCGATCCTGGTTCCTGCAGAAGAAAGAACAGACTTCTGAACTAACTCAAACCATTTAAAAGAAATCTTTCCAAGCCAAGCATTTCTTCTCCTATGAATGACAGAACAGTTATGTCCCCAAAAGCCATTGCTTGCATTGCTTGGTCTGGTCCAGCTGGTGCTCCGTGGGTCAAACTCAGTCCACAAAATGCTTCTAAGCCTGACATTTTTGGATTAGCCAGCCCAGGGAACAATTTTATTCTGCAAACTCCGTCTCATAGACTAACTGTTCTTCTGGAGCCTGCTGCAGTTAGAAAGGTAGCAGCTGTTGCTTTTGACCACAGGAAAAAAATGCTGCTGCAATACACACAGGAGGTTGTGTAGTCCACAGAGCACATGGAAATAGAAAAATGTACCACGTGTCCTGTTCTGTCCCTTGCCATTGCTGAGGTGATGCACCTGAGAAGTTTAATGTAAGCATATGCACACACTATGGTGATAAGTATGATATAAGGAAGTGACTATAAAAGTTCTTCCTGTTTCTTTGCCCTCCAACATAATTCCTCCTCCTTCTTCTTTCCTCCAGCCCCAGTTTCTTGCTAGTTTACTTCTTCATCAAGAGGAAAGCTGGTGTTCAGAGCTTCTTTCCAGTGACGGAAATAAAAAATTAGATCTTAAATATAAATTTTAGTTTTTCCAGAGTCCATGTACATGTATTTTCCTATTCAAATCCTGATTTTTAAGATTTTTCAAATAAAGACTCCAAAATTCAAGGATCCTAGATAATTATTTTAGGACAATGAAATTATTTAAATCAGTGTGTCTACTTTTACTCAGATTTTTTTTCCATTTCTAAGAATATCCTGAAAATTAAACAGACTGCTGCACTTAATCTACCTCTTAGCCTGCCTTTTTCCATGCATTTTATTGAACTAGATATTAATCTTTGAATCTTTCACATTCCAACAGGAAAGGTATTTAATTGGAAATAGCCTCCCTTACAAAAGCTGACTACTTTAACCAAAAGAATCGAACCTGCAACATAGTTCTTCTATTCAATGTAAGGCATGATACTTGAAACTTGCAAAAAACTGTCATTTTTATCTTCTGTTAAGATGCCTTTGGGAAAAGTAGAAGCTGAGACTCTTTGCTATTCAACATTTCTGTGAACAATTGTTTAACATTTGAAGGTCAGTGGTCACTATTAGGCATTCAAGATCACTCTCTCTTGTGAAACGATTCTTTGGGCACACTCAAATGATGACTGGGGGAAAAAAAGTCACAATTAACAAAGTGAAGTGATCATTCCTCACTGTACTTACAACAAGTGATGAAATAAGAAATATTTAAGTCAATACCCAATACTTTATTATTACTTAAGGAGGCATCTTTAGCTTCCAAATGCAAATTGCAAACAAAGGTAGACCTTTTAGGTTTTTTCTAAAGAAAAAAAATGTCCATGCTTCTTTTCCTTTCCTTCCTTTCCTTCTTTTTGTTGGAAAAATCTGTAGGACAAACAAGGATGGTAAACACAAAATACCAAGAACAGTGAAAATGACTATACAAAAGGAATGTAAATGCATATTAGGAAAACAGTTGTGCACCTTACTCAACAAAATTGCTCAATTATTTTATAACAGCAGAAGCCTTATGAAAATAAAAAGATTCTGGATCTTATTTTGTAACTGCTAGTACCCCTCAACCCTAATCCAACCCAAACAAAGGCTGTGAAACAGGACAAAAATGGTACATTTTATGCAGTTAGCACACAACTTGTCATTTCTCTCAAGTCCACAAGAGGTAACCATCTTCATCATTTTACACTCAAAATTCATCTCCATTCTCATTACCACAGTGTATTTATAATCTGACTCTCTACTGTGTCCATGTCTCCTATTAAATATGGTTCTTTGCTTATATTGTTCTGCCCTCGCAGTTTCTCCAGTGATGCCCATTTGTCTAGCCCATCTAGAACTGCCTATAAGCCTTCTTCCACTCTCGTTTTCTGGCTCCACTTAGAGCTAGCATTCATTACAGAGAAAAATAATTAATTCCTTATTTAAAAACCCTTCAATAATATATTTGTACCCATCCCACCCCTCATACAGTGTGAAATAGTGACACGCCTTTTTATAAAGCTGTCAAAAACACATCAACCCGTCTCAGTTCACATACATCTTGCCGAAGAGCCCTAGTGCCACAGCTTCAAATCTCACTCCATTGTTTTCCTGCTCATTTCCCCCGCGGTGTGTCTGATACTCCGTGCAAGAGCTACAAGGCAGAGGCCTCGCCTCGCTCACTGTGCCCACCTGGAAGCTGTACCTAACGGAGGTTACTCCGGCCAAGGCGGACCGCGGGAAACACGCCGGGAGCTGAGGCAATAAACCGCACGGGCTGCGAAGTTTCCTGCACTATTGTCTGCGCCGCCCGCCCCGCCGGCTACTCGGAGCCGCCCCGCAGCCCCCGCCTCGGCCCGGCCGCACGGGGGCCAGTCAGCCAGGCCCCACGACCGGCCGCACGCCAGGACACGCGGCCGCAGCCCGGGCCCGGCTCCCCGGGGGACGAGGACCCTCGTCGGCCGCGCGCGACTCGGGGCTCTCAGGGCTTCCAGTCAGGCGGCCCCACGCCGGAGACCGGCTGCCGCCCCTAGCCGCGAGATCTCCCGCTCCCCTCCGTGCCTACCTGCGAGCCGCGCCCGCGCACAGGGCCAGCATGAGGAGGAGGAGGAGGAAGGGCCGGCTGTGCTCCAGCTGCCGCCCCGCCCTTTCGCCGGCCGCGGGCACGGCCCCCGGCCTCGCGCCGCCGCCCTGCGCGTCCGCTTCCGTCGCCGCCTCGCCACGCCCTTCCCGCCGCTGCCGAGCGCGCGCGCAGCCGCCGCTCGCGCCTCTCCCCCCGCCAACCCCGCGGCGCCGCGCGCGCGCGCGCCCGTCCGCCCGCCCTCGCGCCCGTCCGCGCGCCCTCGCGGCCGTTGTGTTTCGCAGCCGGCGGCGCTGCCGGGGCCGGGCGCTGAGCGGGGCTCGCCGCGGCTCGCAGGGTAAGGGCCGTGCCCCGTCTCGGCGGCGAGCGCAGCTCCGCGGGGACGAGGCGGCTGTACGCCGCCCTCTCGGAGCCCCTCGTCCCCGGAGCTCGGGGGTGGTGGGGCGGAGCGGGCACCCTCCGGGCGTTCGGTGGGCCCCAGGCGGCGGGAGGGGCTGGGCGGCGCGGCCGCTGTCCCCGCGGTGCCGAGGGGAGCCCGAGGACGGTGGGGCGCCCCGCTCCTGCGGGACGGACCTGCCCTCCGGGCCGGAGCGAGCAGCCCCTGTGGCCTGACGCGGCAGTGGGAGGTGGGCGGCGGGGGGACACGGATCGCGGCGCCCGGCCGTGGCCGTGGCCGTGGGGGCGGGCCCCAGCCAGCGGGACCCCGTGCTGCCCGCCCGGTGGGGCGTGTCGGCGCCGAGGAGCGGGGCACAGCGGCGGCCGCTTCCTCGGCCCTTCCGTGCGGGGAGCCCAGGTCCGGCGGTGGCCGCCGCTGTGCAGCCCCGGCAGCCGCCCCCAGGCGAGGAGCCGGCGTTGCTCCGTCCCCGCGGCAGCGGTTGCTCAGCGTGGGTTTGGCTGCACATCGGTTTGCTCGGGAGTTGCTGAGAGAAAATGATGTAGAGAGGGCTGGCTCTGGTCTTGCCATTCATTTGATGCTGGTTTTTAACCTGGTTTCCCCTGGCGACTGGATGAGGTTGTGCCCTTTTCAAATCGGAGTGCTTTAAGGAAAAATAACTCAGAAAGTTGTAACTAAAATTTTCGCTGAAGTTATGTAACTCCCAGCTGATGCTGAATGCAAACCAGACGGGACCAGTAGTGCCACTAATCACAAGTGTGCACTGAGGTCACAGTGTTCCAGTTTTTTTTTTCCAAGGGAATATAAATCATTGAGCAGCACAGCGTCAGATAATATAATATTTTTATTAAAGTGTGTTTTCATATGTCATTACTTTTATTAATGTGTCTTTTTAATTGATTTTGACTTAAACATGTGCTCCTGCTTCCAAGTGCATATGTCTTAGAAATAAAATCCAAACTGTATTTTAAAAAAAAAGAAAAAAAGAAAAGAAAGAAAAGTAAGTTGCTAAATTATTTTAGCCTTGGTGAATTCTCCCACAGGAATAAATCTGAGGAAATCTACGCTCTTTTGCTGATAGTTAAACTATGCAATTGTAGGAGTACTCTAATCCATACAATTTGACCACTTGTTTCAAGGCATCACTTTATTGGGCTTTCTGGTGAAGGACTAGTTTTTGTATACTTCTTGATGAGGTTGGTGGGAATACTCTAAGAATTCATGTTTCTGAAATAAGAAATCTCATTGTTTTTAAGGGATAGGAGAAACTCATTGACTTCAAGATGTCATCCATCAAACGTTTGGTGTATGCAGTCATCCATTTCTTGAGAGAGCAAAGTCAGATGGATACTTTCACTCCAGATGAACAAGAAAGCTTGGAAGGTAAGTGGTAAAGGTTCTAGTATATGTATGTATAATACCTACCCATATGTTAAATTGCATGGTGTATATTATCATAGAAAGTAACTGGCGTGACCTAACTGAAACTGCCACCAGATATCATTGGTCAAGAAGATAATGATTTTAATATTTCTGAGATTATTAATTTTAAAACATCTCTCATTTTAAAAATGTTCTGAAGTTACAAAATGTGTACTGCATTAATTTTGAGCAACAGATACTTTGAATCATATCAAGTTAAGCAGTGTCATAATACTGACTATGGTAATGATTTGTGTATGTGTCTGCTGATTCCTTTTTCTCTTTACTTTTAAGTTTGGTTTCTTTCTGCATTTTGTGTTTGATAATAGATGTACTGGCAATAGAGGAAGTAAAAAAATTACCATATATTGGTTATGGTATATGGGGAAAGCTCCTGTTTCATACTTGCAAGACTTCCATGTAATTTATGAGGGAGGCTAAGAGATCCTAAGTATACAGAAAATAAAATAAATGTTTTGCATTTCTTTTACACTTGAACAGTGATTCCAAAGAGCACATGGTAGTGAATATTTTCAATAGGGTATAGTTTCTATTATCGATCCAAGACATATAGACATAGCTACAGAAAGATGGACTTAGGTATGTATTCCTCTGTTGACAGACATGCATTAAGACTTTTTAACTTCATAGTATCTGTCTTTCTCTTTCATACTGCTCTTATTCCTTTTCCCTAATTCCTGGAGACTTCATGGCAGGTGGTATCACAATGTGGAATTAAGCAAGAGGAGAACAAAAAGTCCTAATTCTGGAATAAGCTTTTCATAGCATCTATTTAAAAGAACTTTGCACTGTTTCAAGCAATCTTTGTATGACTCAATCAGAGGAGGGATTTGGATGTAAGAAGGGGAAGTCTAGGACCAGCAGTGCAATGAACAACACCCAGGCTGTTAATCACTAAGTTACATGAAATCTGAGGTGCGGAGAGTAGGCTTTACCGAGGTGCAAAACAACCCCTGCTTCACAGTGGCATACACTTAAAAATATGAACATGGAGTGTGCTCACTTCCAGTGTCTAGGGGTTTTAGAGTGCAGCTGTTCACTAATGTAAGCAAGGAAGAAACATTTGTATCACAATATTCAAAGGATACTCCCAAAAGAATATAAGCCAAAATATTTGGTTTTACATCAGAATTTGTAGCATTTTGTACATTTGAAAAGTGGTAGTCATCTGTGAATTTAACCTGTATCAGGCTATGACGATGTTCAGCTGATGAAAGAATAGTTTTGGAAGTCATGTGAGAGATGAGAGTATTTCTTTTGTTTTTATGATAAAACTGATAAACATTGGGTTATGACTGAAATTTACCTGATAATGTCTTAGAGCAGCCTTAGCCAATGTCTATATGAAAGAATCAACAATTTTAAGATTCCGTTTTCTGAACAAAAAATATTATCAAACCTCAGTTGTGTTTAAATGCTGATGTAGAATTTACCATTTTAATACAGATATGAAATCCTAATTTTAGAGGTAGGCCCTGCCAAAAGCATGGTACCATATGCTATGTGTTAGAGGATGGGAGGTGGGAATTCTGAATAATTGACTCATTTGAGTTGTGCAAAATATCTTTAGTGTGTGTGGCGTAGCAATAACATAAGTCCCACTCACTGAAGTGTTTAATGTTAGGTGGAGACATAAGGGATGAAAAAACTTGACTAATTTTTTCATTGGTACCTTGTGTACCTGCTTGGTGTCTATGAAAAGATAAAACACTGTATGATTAAGTGTCTGTGCCACAAAGTAATTTAAACAGTTCTGCTTCCCCAAAAAACAATAAAAGAGCTAGGACATTACGAATGAAATTGAGACTTTACCAAAATAGAAGTCTAGCATGTATTGCAACTCCATTTATATTGATAACCCGCATTCTGCATGTTTGAATTATATAGCAATGTCAATGATAGTGTGAATTTCCTCTGAGAATTTTGTACTTGCATGATGAATAAAAATGCCTTAATTTGAGAAAGTGGAATGATTGGAAGGTAGACTGGAGAAATATCTTCCCCTACAACCTAGGATCTGGAGCAGTGGTATAGATCTCTGGTGGTTAACACTCAACCGTATTGGATGAACTAGAAACTTCACTTCTTCCAAGTTATATTTTACACAGTGTGTTTAAATGGCAGTTATTTATCTTTCCTGTTTATAGTTTCTAATTTTTTTTTGTCTATGACACCTGTTTCTGTGGGATTAAAGCAGAAGCTCTCTACAATGTGCACAAGGCTGTGATTTTTTTTTTCTTCTAAGATCAGTGTACTGCAATGAATTTCTCTAATGCATTGTTTCCAAAACAGTGGAATGCACTCCTTTAGGCAAGGGATGCATGTACTATTACATGTAAGATGAAGCAAGGTGATACTGAGTACTAAAGGGGCCTCAGCAGCCCAATTAGTTTTCATTATTCAGTGATGGACAGCCTGCATGTCTGCTGTAATACCTTGATGTTGCTTGCGGCTTGTGCTTGGACAGCAAAAAATCCTGGAGCTGTGTGGCCTTGGGGATGCTGAACTGGGCTCCAGCACACCCCAAGAGCTCCTGTTGCCAGGTGGTAGCTGTTCATGTGAATCCCAGCTGTTCAGTAGGGAGGTAGGTGTCTGTACTCATTTGCAGGGTAGTCAGCACAAGCTTCAGCAACCATGTAGGCCTCTGAAAGTGTGTATGACAGTGGAGGTAATTGAGAGAACAGATAACTTTGGCCTTTGAAATCAGACATGGGAAAAATCTTAGATTAATAGCTCATGTGGTGATGCAAGTCTTTCCAAACCTACTGACGGTATCAAGCTTGCAGCAGTGGACAGTGCCTCACCTTGATAATGGGATTGTGAGATGCCATCAGTCTGGTCTTGTGGAATAATTTTCAGACAAAACCAAGTCTGCAATCCTTTGACTTTACTGGGGTCAGGTTTTTACGTCGCATTAAAACAGGGTAGTTGTCGCAACTTAATATATCTCCTGTTTTGGAAAAGTTTCTGGTTTGGCTATGTTTATTTTTACACACGTTTCAATTGTTGGCTTGCATATTAACCAGCGCTTATTATTCTAAGCTATGGATTAATCCCGTAAGAGCTCCTTATTTTGTTATACCTGTGATAGGTAGATTATAAGGATTATAAATTCAGTTTTTCAGTTAAAGGAGAAATGTGGGAGTTCACTGTAACAACTGATTGTTTCACAGATATGCATACTAGTAATAGTACTATACTCAGGATTATTTTGTTTGAGCATAATTTGCACTGCAACATTTTGCAGAGATCTCTTGTATGATAGAGAATTTGTGTCACAGACTTAATGCCTTGAGAAAGATAAAGGAGGGGGCTGTATTTTAAATTTATGCAAAGCCGAGGTGAGGCATTCAGGATAGGGTGTGCCTTTAGCTTAAAAGAAGCTTGAGAGGAAAATTTGTGAGTATACTATGGCAACTGGCTTCCTATTAAGTCATATAAGGAAAAATGATATATGTAATTCCATCGATTTTAGGATAGACCTGATGGTAAGTACTATTAATATATAATTCAGAATTCAGCATAATCAGTACTTACTTTACAAGAATTAAGTTTTTCTACATAGCAGGAGACAAAGGAGTTGAACCCAAATCCTTCAGCACTCTTACTGGATAGTTTAGAACCTGGCAAATTGATACATTTTTAGCATTTAGAGGTTATAGGAGCAAGTAGTATGCGTGTTTAACAATGTATTCAATTGTTACATGTTATCAACATTAATTTTGTATCATACTTGACTTTTTCTGAATAATTTCTATTGTATGTTATCAGAGTTTTAAAAAAATTACAGCTTCCAAGTTTTACTATTTATTTTTTGTCTGCTTCCCCCCCTCCTTTCTCCCAGCTATGACATAGAAAATAGGGTTCTCGAACGGGCCTTACTGTTGTTGAATTTCAGCAATTTTACTTCTCTAATTCTGGCTCAGTGTTAAGGTTCATTATAATGCAAATAGGAATTCAAATTATATTTATTATATTAATATTGGACTGAAATTCAATTTAAATTCTAAGATTCAGTTTTTACAGATACTTAATTTGAATTCAGTTACTCCTGGTTATCTGTAGTTTGAGTTTAAAAAGTCATTTCTCTGTTCAAGCTAGGCTTTACAAAGACTCTTTGTTCCTTCTTGGCTTTCAGTCTAAAATATTTAGATAATATACCTTAATAAAAAACATTCTACTACATTCTCAAGATGGCAGGGAAAATAATGATATAATTTGAGATATTGTAATTGACAGAATGTGTATATATACAGAATTTTATATAGTAGATACCATTGATCTTCTTTTGCTGAAAAATATGTGAGCATGTTTGTAACTTCATTTAGGTGTTTGGCTCTGCTTTTTTTAGAATTGCTTATTGTGAGCATATTTGTGTAATTGCAGGTTTGGGAGGGCTACTTAATCCTTACACAACAGAACACATGAAAGGATATCACACACACATGAAAGGATAAAGGCTTGTGATTAATGAAGCATTTTACGAAGAGACAGTGTCTTCTAATGACTATATTTTATTCCAAAAAAAGATAAGAGTAATAAGTATCTGGTGTTTAATCTTTACAGTAAAGATGAGCCATTTTGTTGCAGCTATTGTGTTGCACAAATATATGGCAGTTGTGGTGTTTTGAAGTGGAGTGTGTGAGACATGCATGGTTGTACTATGAATTGTGGAGCTTTTGTTAAACTCCCATATTTTTGTGTTAAAAGAAAAAAAAAATTAAATGTTTGAAAGAATTGAAATAAAAGTTTTTAATCGCTTTAAGAATAATGGCCTAACTATATATGGATTCTGTATAGCTTATACTATTTTTCAGCAAGTCAATTCTATGAGGAACAGGTAGCCTCTCTTTATTTTATGATCTGTTCCAAGAGCTGCTTTTACTAGCTGAATAAGGAAGTGAGTCACAGCTTTATAAATAAATAAGTGAAATTATACTTCTATTGAGAAACTGGTGACTTTTTTTTTTTCTTGTAAGTTGCAATTCAGTGTCTGGAGACTGTGTTTAAGATTAACCTGGAAGATACTCATCTTGCACCTCCACAGCATTTGATAGAAATGTTCACAAATTCTTTTCAAAAGGTAAGAGTTTAATTTCGATTCTAGAGTTGCTCTGCCAATATGTACTAATATTTCATGTTGTATACACAATCTTGAAGTGCTGTATTGGTTAAAATGATGTGGAAACTTAAAGAAAACATGAAAAAAGTGAAATTTCCATAAAAGCTAGCAGAATGAGAATCTTTTGGGGCAGAGGGAGGAATTAATTTCGGCTAGACAAGGGAAATTCCATATAGAAAATTACTAAACAGTGCATGTCTCATTCTCACTGGAAGGATTTTATCCTTCAATTAAGCATTTTGCAATTCCCAGAGATAAATATCTGTGAAGTGTGGACCTCAACTCCTTTTCAGTTTGCTGATGCTTCTCCTGTCCTTCTGGAAATAATTTAGTTTTTCAGTTTTAAAAACATCTCCATGAACACTAACCTTAAAATGGGAACTTCAAAAATGTGTACTGATTATACATGTTATATGGGATCCCTAGTACAGGAAGCACAAGAACTACCAGGATGGCAAATAGCAGAGTGAGAAGGAAGAAAACCAAGACTGTAGAAACATAGCAGCTCTTTTCCCCTTGACTTCCTTAAAATGTGTGAGTCATAAGGTTTTTTGAGTAGTAGAAAGCAAGTCTTCTTTCTCTTCTAAGGATGTTTTAGTGAAGCGTAGTTCTTTCATACTTCCTGTGCACTACAGAACATCTGGTTGCTTGTTGATATGATGCTGCCCAGGGCATGTATTTTGATGAAAAAAATCTTGGTTTGTTTACATACAGAATGACATGCTGCCCCTCTCAGATCCTTTTCCAGAGGATGTTGTAAAGGCTGACCAACTGAAGGATGAAGGTTTGTAATAGACATAGGAATGAACATCTTATGCCTTTATTAAGATTTTTGGGTTATCATGGATAGTGATAGTACAGCAGCTGAGCACCACACACATTGCACAAAATATTGAACTTATATTCTCTGTTGATTTTTATGTTGTAAGAGGCCTAAGTGATTTGCTCCTTCTGGGGTTTAAGAAAATATAGTCTATTCTCTCCCTTACTCAGGAGGTTGTTTAAAAACTAAGGGATAACACGTGAAGTCCTGGGCAACATTCCTGAATAGTAGAAGCTTTAATGAATGAACCATTATTGTTTGGTATATTATAGATTTATATGTTCGTCCATAGAATTTCTATACAAGTTTCTACTTCATATTGAAAAGGTTATGGGATGTCAAGTATTATGTGCCAGCTGAATATTAAAACTTTGGTAAAAAGCTGACCCAGCTGAAGCCAACAGACAAATTCTTGTGAACTTATGAGGGTTAGTATTTCACATATGTGAAGTAATTTGTATGCTCTGTAAAAACTGTAGAAAAGCCAGTTGTTTCTTTTCCCTTTGATAGATGTTATTGCTGTTATGTGAGGAAAAGCAGCTGCACCATAGAAATCCTCACTAATGCTACCCTAGGAATCCATTTTATTTCCCCCAGAAAAGAAGGAGAAAAAGCATGTAGTACTGATAACTGATATGAATTGTTATCAGGTGGATTGATGCTCAATAAATCATGTCTTTATGACCTGTTGGATTTTCAGATATTTGAATTTTATAGAAAAAATAAGTAAGTTTCTAATTGCAAAGCAGATGGAATCCTCTCAAAAATTTCAGGATAATGATGTCAGTAAAGTTCTACTGTTTTTGAGAATGATCTCCATGTCTGTCTTATCTTTAAAATTGGTCATCTTGTAGTCATTAATGCAGTCCATTACTGGCTCTCATAGTAAGTTTTCCTAACTGTTGAAGTTGCTCATTAGCTCTTTAAGGATAAGAGCTCACATAGCTTTAGGTCACAAGTCAAAACTAGTTGGTAATTTATAGCATACCTGCTGTGCTTACTGGTTTTTCATTCTGCTGTCTGCTGCCAGCTCATGGAAAGTGAAGAATATCTGTAGCACTCAGTATGGTTATGCGACTGTAGGGATATTCAGCACTTTCCAGGTGTGGGTGTTATAGCAGCACATGGTTTAAATCTGTGACTTGTGTCTTGTCATCTCTCAGCCCTCAGGGGTTTGTGAAATAGGCTGAGGAAATGAAATGAATGTGTGCCATGTGTTAGTCTTTATGTGGTGTTACTAAAGCAATTCAGTGTCTTTACTGAAAATATTGAAAGGGTCTAAACTTTCACAATAGCCCATTTAAAGTGTCAGCTATCAGAGGCATTAGTAAGCAGTTTGGAATTGCTTGGAATGGTTCCGGTTAATTTCGCATAATAAAATTAAAACTTCCTGTCTTGTTTTCTAATACTGATCTGTCATATTAATCCTCCTCATTTTCACACAAGTACTATCTATTACCACTATCGTGCTTCTCAGTTTTAAGTACTTTTCTGCCCTGACAGAGGAAGATAAATTAGATAACTTGGGGAAGTCCATTTGACCCATGTCTTGTATAATACTGTAATTCTATAGCTGTCATTTCCTCATTTCTATCTGTATGTCCTTAGCAATGGAATGACTTCCCTCTCCTTTGTGGCCACCAGTCTGCTCCTCCTCGGCTCTCAAACCAGCCCTAGTACCTATAGAAATTGGCTAATGAATAGCAAAACAGAATCGGATAGCTGAGTTTTCTTTCTTGGTTGTTATGAAGCCAGGAAATAATATACCCTCCAGACTAGTAAATACTTTAATTTACTTGCCTATCCTTGTGTATCACTTGACACTTTGGCTTCATGTAAGCTATGTAAGAGCACGTATTATGAGTAAGTTTCTATAGTGTAACAGTGGCTTGATCCTAAAAAGTTCTGGGTATTACCACAGCTAATAGGTAGTATTTTTGTTATAGAGAACACACATTCATAAGTATAACCATTTGTGGGTTTATTTTGTCTTAAGAATTTTTGTCTGGTGTTAAAAGAAAATATTACAGTTGCTTTTCCCTCTGTCCTGAATTGTGTAACCTCAGCAGAAACAGTAAGTCTAGCTGTTTTCTGTTTTCCTTTAGCCAATATTGAGCTGGAGAGAGAGCAAGTAAGGTACCCACTGATAGTAGTTCTGGCTTAGCCCTGTACCCCAGGTCATCTTTAGTTCAGAGCAATATCAGAAATTCCAGCTTTGGTAGTCATTGATGGCAGTTTTGTTGTAGAGAAATGTTAACTGCTGCAATCTCGTTGAGTGCAGCGAACTTGCAAGTCTTTTATCTGACAACATGGTTTAGTGTACAGACCTTTACCTTAGTTCAAAGGAATGATGTGTAGATGGTGGGCCTGTAGAAATGAGACAGATATAGTTAAATTCTGTGTATATTTTTTAATTGTGCAATTACCATTTCAGTTTGCCTTCTCACTGCCAGGGATTGCTGACTATAATTACAGTCTAGTATACCACTATTGGGAAGAGGTGATTTTGTAATACCTTGATGATAACTTAGTTATTTAAATCTTGTTTTGTTTGTTGAGCTCTCCATGTTCACAAAAACATTCAAGAATAGTTGTTTTCAGTTAGCACAGCCACCTAGAACTGCTTGCTCCATAGTCTTTTGCTTTCTGTCAGAGACAAAATGTTGCACTGACTGAATTTGAGCAGTCTTTCCTTGTGCAGTTGTCTACATCTGTAGTAACCTGTTGACTTACCTCTTCTCTTGCTTATTTTGGGAGAAGGCTGAAATATTTTGCCAAAATACAAGGAAGTCAGTGGAAGTCTGTAATTTTCCTGACAATTTCTTGTCATTTCTGGGAAACAAAGGCTTCTGTAAGATCTAGCAGGCTGAAGATCTATAGTCGCAGGATCAGGGACAACCTTAAACTTGGGCATTCTGAACTAGGAATTTTTCTCTACTATTCTGTCATCAGGAAAGAAAGAAACTACCAGGACTGCCCTGTATTGGAGAGGAAAGAATGTGTAAGATATCTTTTATTTTGAAAGACTTTACTCCAGAATTTTCTTTCTATAGGAAAGTTATATATTTCTAGTTTCTTCACTAGACTTAAATAATACAAAATATGAAGCTTCATTAGAGTAGAAGTTATGAGCTTTGTTGGTGAGAAATGTTACCTCTGAATCATTTTAGATTGCCTGTGCTATATATAATTTTCATTATCTTCGTGAATGAAATATGTGGCATTGCAAGGGCCTTATGTGCTTTGTTTTGCTTTTGTTTGATTTTCTGTGTTATATGGATAGTTACAAGCAAGTTGTTGGGACATGTGAGAAAATGAGACCAAAAAGGAATTAACATATAGCCTATTGGATTATGAGGCTTTCAAAGATGATAGCTAAGACTGATGAATCTATATTAGAGTGGAACTGCAATTAAAATTATACTTCTGAAAAAAACGATCTCTGCTTAACAGCAGAAACTAGCTGGAAACCATGAAATAGCAAGATGAGAAGGGGAAATTTTATGTGGTAGACTACAATGTACATTAAAAAATAGTAGATATTTTATTTGCATTATTTCGTGCCAATTCTATTTAAAATAACTGTCTGTCTCAAAAGAGTGCAGTCATAACTGCCTCATATAGAGGCTATATTGTGGCTGCTTTATTTCTTTCATACATAGCACTGTATCTTTTAACTACTTAAGAGCTTTTTATAATTTATTTCAGGTAATAATCACATGAAAGAAGAAAATTATGGTGCTGCAGTGGATTGTTATACTAGGGCTATAGAACTGGATCCCAACAATGCAGTCTATTACTGCAACAGGTAAAACCAAAATAATGCACACTTTTCATTCCCAAACTTCATCATTTTAAAGATAAATTGTGAAGCAGATCAAAACAACGTGAGGCTGGAAACCCCCACTATTCAGAAATTTATTATGTTGAATTTGTAAAAGATCTAAAATGAAAGTGAGCTCATTCAGCATATCAGTATCATTTGAAGGTGTAATATGGGCTTTTAAATTACTTGTAGCACTTGAGATCAGGTTTTTGAGACTTAGGTTGTCTGTATCAAATCATTATGTAGGCTATGATTCCCAGTCTCTTTGAGAATAGTAAGAGCGTTTTTTTTCTGGTTTTCTAGTGACACAGCTGCCATCTCTATCTCCACTAGTATTTACTTTCCCTGGAAAAAATATCATCCATGTAGGAATATAATTTTTATGATGACATGCTGAAAAGTAGCAAGGCTGTTGTTGTAGTTTCATTGCATAATCTATTCTTCACCATTGTGAAGACACAGTGACACGGGAGCAGATGAAGTCTGGAAGGGCACATTAACCCAGTAGTAGAAGTACACTCTTTACACTGACCTGAAGACCAGCGTGAGAACAAAGGCAGTATAGTCTATGAGCCCTACTGGAACTAGCCTGCCTCTAGAGCCGCTCTGCTCTACACCCTTCAGTGCCTCTGTTACCAGAAGGATATATTAACTTAAGTGCTGTCAATCCGGCCTTGTGACATTGTACCCAGTGGATTTTTCTGGTTTTGGAGCTGTACTTCCATTACTCTGGAGTTTAGTTAGTGATAAATAAAGGTGAAAGCTTCAGTGTTATGTGGCAAGAACAAAGAGAAAGGAAATGCACAGTTTACTAATATTTTACATCTTTAAGATGGCAGGTTGAAGTGTGTATCATCTCTTTTCCTTGAGAAAACTGATCACATAAGTGATTTTAGGTACAAAATGGAAATGTAAGGCCAGATTCAAAAGCCTCTTCAAACCGCTGAAAGCTTCCTCTGCAGAAATGGGCTTAAGCACCAAATCTGTAACTGGAAAGAGCAGAAATACTTCACTCTGTGTGTTATATCATTGTATATCACATTTGTGAGGACCAAAATGAATCTCAATGTCAGTAAGCACAGTACTGCATGAAGTTATTGAAAAGAAGACAGGCAGTTGCTTGGAGTTTTGTGGGTGATATGGTATTTGAATAAATATAGGCCTTATTCTTCTCTTTCTTAAGCTAGTTTGGGAGTAATGGAAATATACTGTCTTCAACAGTATTACTTTTTACTCACAGCAGTGAGAAAAAGAGCTGAGAGGCTCTTAAAGTTTTAACTGGCTTTATAATCTTTTTGTAAACATGGAAAAAACATTTTCTATTCAAACACATGAGAGACTAATCATTGTCTGCAGCTTTTATCCATACATCTTCACTGGCATCTGTGGAACTGGACAACTGCTAAACAACCTAAATATTTAAAATATATAAGTAGTCCCATTTGGAAGAAATTTAAATCAGATTCAGAAAAACCTTGCAATTTGGAGATTATCACAGGAGAAAGAGTTGAATATAGTGATGATTGTAGCATCTCGCTTTCCTAATAAGAAGAGTGCTTTGTGCAATGGAAATGCTGTTCTTTCTACTGTAGTTTTTTTAATCAAGGAAGAACAAACTAGAGTGTTTTGCGACCTTTCGAATTGGGCAAGTTTTTATTATTATTCTGTTCCAATATCCTTTTTAATTTGGGCAAGTCCTTAATCTGGTTATAGAAAAGTCTGCAGCACTTAGTAATTCTCTAGTATAGAGATGGAATCGTAATTTAGTAATTCAGAGATTATTGAGAAATGTTATCCTGATTTACCTGCAAGCATGAGTTGCCTGATAAAAAAATAAATAGGGGAAAATCACAGCATTCCTTTGAATGGCAGTAAAACTATACTTCTTGATGGAAAACCCCAACTGTGTAAAATACTTCTGCTTAAACAATGATTTTATGTAAACTACTACTTGAGAGTTTCATTTCTTCTAACACGTTTTATTGTGTATTTTGTGCATAGTCATATACTGGATCTAAAACAGTTCCTTAAAATTATTTATGCTTTGTGTCCTTAAAGGTGAATGTGTGTTCTCCAAAGCCCCACTCTAGCACTGTACTTAAGCATATACTTAATTCAGAACATTTGCTTGTCCTACTTAATTGAGGAAAGCTGAGGCCTTGCTTAAATAGTGAATGAAAAGTCAGTAAGATTAAACAAGTCTAAAGTTAGTCATGGACACGTGAATATCTAAGCTTGGGCTTTGGTTTGGGCGTTTTTTGTGTGTGTGTGTTTTTGACAAAACTCTCTCCCTTCCCTCCCTTCTTCCTCTTAGGGCTGCTGCTCAAAGTAAGCTCAACAACTACCGGGAAGCAATAAAGGATTGTGAGAGAGCCATAGCAATAGATCCAAAGTACAGCAAAGCATATGGGAGAATGGGGTAAGCTACTACAAGTCTGAGTAAACACTGAAGACTCAAGTGTAAATCCTTATAGGTGTTCTGAAATAAGTGGAGCTAGGTTGTTTTACTTAGCTGACATTCTGGTTCTGGAAGTGTAGCAATTTTCTGAAGATGACCCTATCAAGCTGTCAGCTTTAAGTTTTATATGTGGTTGATCTCAGCATTTTCATATATTTCATCAGTTTACATTTTTTTATTTCAGTTTATCAACTTCACAAATTTAGTTTAGAAAGTCATGATGTGTTTTTTCTACCTCCTACATAGTTATGAGTAATCAAACTTGTGCAGCTGGAATAGTGAAAGTGTTAATGATGCTGTTAGAGAACAGAATCCTAAAAATATAGGGATAGCAGGAAAAGAGACTTAATTTTTCTGTTCAATAGCTCTTTGGGGGCAGATAGTTTAGCACAAGTAAGCTATGTCCCTTTGGTAGTTTTTCTTAGTCCTATCTGTTAACAGTATAGCCTCTTTAGGCGATGGGTCTGATTAAGTAGTACCTGGAAAAAAAAAGTCAGGAATGTTCTGAATGGGGATATCTATTTGAGTGAAGGGCCACTTTTCTAAGATGTGTAGGTTTGCATTTTCAATAATCAAACATATTGTGGGTGTATGGCTGCATGCTGCATAAGGCTTTTGAGATCATATCTATACTAATAAATTAAAAAATGCTTGGGATTGTTTGGTAGGTCAGCTGGCACAAAATGGCTAATATCTATGTTATTAAGTCTAGTTTGCAGTACGGAGTGGCCACATTCTGCCTATTGCTAAATTGCATTGGCCTGTGTTAAATTCTGAATCATGCCCCAAAATTGTCTGGGATAATGCTTGCTTGTCTGGAACAAAACCCTGCCAAGGGACATTCATTTAAGATCAATGATGGTTGAATTCTATCACTTGAAAACTTTTCCCGGGACAGTTTATTTTACTAATACAAATGTAGCCTGTCTTTGAGATGAATAATTCACTCTGAAATTTTAGGGACAGTTGAAGTGTTTTTGTCCTTTTTAACTGTCTTTAGATAGTTTCTTCATATAGGACAATCTGAGATCCCCTGATTTCTGTGAGGTGGAGGGAAGCTACAGTCTGATTTAACTGGAAACTGGAGGTTATTTTAGAGATTTAGGTGTAAGACCAGCATGCCTTTTGATTCATAATATAAGTGGGATCATTCTCGGGCAATCAAGCTTCTCTTTCTTTGATTGTCTAGTTGTTTTATAGAGGATATATTTTGAGATACAAACCATTGTTTAAATTAGCAGATGGATATAATAATACATTTGGTGTAGGCTGAATGAGGAAACTGTGCTTGTTTAGCAATAACTGGAAGAAAAAAAGTGCAGTGTTCACCTTCTGAACAAAAAATCCTTATGAGAAAGCTGTGTTTTCTGACTGCATTATGCAGGCATATCAGTTTTACTCAGGATTTGACAGAACTCTTTTTATGTCACAGAAAGATACAGAAGTGCCACAGAAATATGCAGAGAATGGGAGCCGTGTAGACAGAGTGTTACTTCCAGCATGACCTTGAGAGAGGACTTGTCTGGGTAGTAATTGTGAGCAAAGAAACTGTCACCCACTCTTCTGACTTGTACTGTGTTCCAAGAAGCAGAATTTTACATACTAGCTCTATAAAAGAACCACTATTGCATCACAGAAATACCTAATTGCATTTCTTGTCTGGTCAGAAACTATCTGGGCAAGTTAATGGGCCAAAAGGGAGAATGTTGTTTATGGTAGTAACTGTGTTAAGATGGAAAACATTAATATTGTGTGGGTTCCTCCAGGAGCTTTACTGGAAACTCCTGGAGTTTCATACTATTAGTGAGTTCATCATCACTGAAAGTAATGACTCTGACTGATACATCTTAACACACTGAGGTCTCTTGCCTGAGATAAGACTAAAGTCTTGTTAGCGGGCACTAGCACGGGTTTATCAACACAGTCTGTGTAACTCAGCACATACCAAACAGGGACTGGAGTACTAAATAGCTGAATGTAGGTTACACAGATCTTCCACAACATGTGGAAAAGATCTGTTTAGTTTTGTGGTCAGTATAAATTGAAAATACGGTAGAGATAGAACTGCAACCGCAATCAGATGGACTTCTGGAATAGCCCAAAGAAAGATGATGTTTTAAATGTAGTAGCTAATTGAATTTGAAAACAAATATTGCTTCAAAAGTAGTAGATCTGTCCTGTGCTCTCCTGAACTGCCGGAGAAGAATCTTTTTCAGAACATTAAGACTTCCTTGATACAAGGGTTTCTTACAGCATATTACAGATGTTACTGTTATCCTGTATAACCCATTTGTCAAGCTGCTGAAGATCCAAAAAGAGAACCTTGCACTGATCCTAAGACAAAAATTTATTATGCTGAAACTTGTAGGTCCAGTATTTAATTTCTTGAAGCTGCAGAATTCACGTTGAGAGTATCTTCACCCTACTTACCCATGTACCCTTCTGAATAAGCTCTTGGATCAAAAAGACTGGAGGAAACATTTAGAGGAATTCCTGAGCTTAGGCAAAAAAGTCATGGACGCTGGATCCAGCTTGTGCTTTCAAAAATAGGCTAAATCACTTGATGATGCCAAGGAGTTTTTAATGTAACTTGCACATATATGGAACTGTCAATGCAAGAGTAATTCTTGAGGGATCATCTCTTCTGCAAAAGTAAGTGCTTCCACTAAACAGTAGTAGCACAATAGCAAAGCTTGTTTTAACTTAGTGCTCAAGCTAAAAACAAGGTTTGAGATACTGTTTTACTTAGAACAGAAGATGTATCATTATCTTTTGATGGTCATTTATGTTCTACCCAGGATTTCTTTATTTCACATTAGGTTGGCTCTGACCTCAGTGAATAAATATGAAGAAGCGGTTACCAGTTACCAAAAAGCACTGGACCTTGATCCAGAGAATGACTCTTATAAGTCAAATTTGAAAATAGCAGAACAGAAACTAAGAGACATGTCCAGTCCTGTAAGTTCTCTCTGTATCTTTATTTACAGTAGTTTTAACTGGGATTTTGTAGGTGAACTTATTTTCAATTGCTTTTTGTTTTTGTAGACTGGAACTGGACTTAGCTTTGACATGGCAAGCTTGATAAACAATCCTGCCTTCATTAGTATGGTGAGTACATTTAAAGCTTTACATTATACTATTTTTAAAACTGAAGTTTTAAGGATAGTTCTTGTTTAATAACACAAGCAATTTTAATACATATTCTTATAATGGCAATGGTTTCATTATACTGAATTTAAACTTTTCTAATTAATTTTGCACTCAAAACACAAAGTGAAGCATAAATCTCCTATAATGCCTGTCTTATTTCCAATTCATTCTATCTTACTTATGAAAAACAATGTGCATAAGTTAGCTATGCTGGTTTTATAGATGGCACAATAGTAAAACACCTGTCAACAGTGTGGTGAAAATGTCTTTTCTATTCTCCACATAGCAGTTAACAACGAATACCAAGAAATCACATCTTAAGTGAATAGCAGTTGATTCAGATGCAGTCTACCCAAGAGTAAAGTAACTCTACTTGGGGACAACTACCGAAGAGAACTTTCTGTTCTTATTCTTTCAAATGATTCCTGACATCCTTAAGTGTGAAAAACTTCATGAGATGTGCAAACAGTGAATATAAATAATATATAGTGCATTCTTTTACTTCCAGTATAATGGCAAATTGTGGTTTTGATCCTCAGAAGTTTTCCTCCATGCATGGCTTTCTTAGCTAAATGGTATGAATTAACTTTGAAGAATGAAATTTGGAGAAAAGAATGCAAAAATAATGTATTTCCTTTGAGAACTCAGTGAAAACTTTACTGCCTCTCTGGTAGCCTCATTAGGTCAGGATATTCCAACCAGTGTTTCTGTGTGGAAAAGCAGTTCTTGAAAGAGAGATCAATACAGCTGGTCTGATGCTGTGGTCCAAATAATAGAGATGGTAGGCAAAGAAGCAGTGAGCGAGTTCTCTGCTGGGAGTAGTGATTAAGTAGCACTGGAACTCTGTGTACCGCTTCACTGGCCACATAACTTACTCAGTCTGCATCTGTTTAGAGTCCAAGATATACTTTTAAATATGGAGCTAACTATGGGGAAAGGATTTTTTGCATAATTTCCAAACGATGCCTGGTCAAGTGCATGTAACACAGAGCATTCAGCCAGGAACAAATGCATTATTTTCCTGTGGTGTAGTTTGTTGTTTTGATTTCAAGGAAAAAAAAAGGCCTCACTGTCTGACCTTGAGGAAGTTATTTCTAGCCTCCATTTTGGGCCCCTAAGCTACATCAGATTTGTTACTGATGGGAAAAAAAGAAAAGATCCTATATTACCCATAGAATTGACCTGAATTTGGCATTTCATATCCAACTGTAGACCAGAGAAAAGAGTTGATTAATTTTTGAGACATATATATGTGGAGATATATCGACCAATAAAATGAATATTTGTATGTATCTTTTTTTTCTTTTTTTTTCTTTTTTTTTTTTTTTTTGTAATTCCCTTAAAAAGATAGTGAATAAGCAGATACTGCATTGTGCCTATTGGTCTTGTATTCACAGAGACACTGATTTCTGTAGAAATTATGTTACTAAGTTTAAAACATCATAGAATAGAATCATAGAGTTGTTTTGGTTGGAAAATACCTTTGAGTCCAACTGTTAACATAACACTGCCAAGTCCACCTCTAGACCACGTCCCTAAGAGTCTCATCTACACGTCTTTTAAACACCTCCAGGGATGGTGACTCCACCACTTCCCTGGGCAGCCTGTTCCAGTGCCTGACAACTCATTCTGTGAAGAAGTTTTTCCTCATATCCAATCTAAACCTCCCCTGGCACAACTTGAGGCCATTTCCTCTTGTCCTATCACTTGCTACTTGGGAGAAGAGACCAACACCCTCCATGCTACAACCTCCTTTCAGGCAGTTGCAGACAGCGATCAGGTCTCCCCTCAGCCTCCTTTTCTCCAGGCTGAACAGCCCCAGTTCCCTCAGCCCCTTCTCACCAGACTTGTGCTCCAGACCCCTCACCAGCTTCATTGCCCTTCTCTGAACTCTCTCCAGCACCTCAGTGTCTTTCTTATGATGAGGGGCCCAAAACTGAACACAGGATTAAAGGTGGGGCCTCGCCAGTGCCAAATACAGTGGGACAATGACTTCTCTAGTCCTGCTGGCCACACTATTCCTGATACAAGCCAGGATGCTGTTGGGTTTATTTTATAGTATCTGTCCATAAACACCCTTACACTATGGTAAATACAATGTAGTTTTGAGGTATCTTAGGAGAAATTTAAATAACCTCATGCTTACTAGGAAGTGAGAAAACATGTAATTACCACAGAAGATATATATTACCATGAACTATGCTACAAAGTAAGTCCACACTGGTTTACTCTGCAGTATTTTGTTGCTACAATATTAGCAGCTGATAGCCAGTGGTAACAGTAGTTGCAAACCTGATTTATACAGGCTGGGAATCAAAAAAATACAGACCTTCCTGCAAAAGGCCAAATAGAAAACCTTTGTCCTTAGAAGCCTTAAGTTTGTGGGGGTTTTTTGGTTGGTTGGGTTGGGGTTTTTTTTTAGTTTGTTTGGTACTGGGTTTTCATGTTTGTAATATTTTTCATGTCTGAATATGTAATCACTATTTTTTATCTAATATGTAACAAATTGTCTCAGCTTCATATCCTTGAAATATTTTTTGCTGGGGACCATGTATGTCTGCGCACATAAACTTAGCTTAATTTTGTAATAAAACATAGAATACAGCATGTGGATTTTTTTGTTTCTACTACAACCCAAGTAGTGAATATGTTATAATTTCAACTATATATTGTCTATTTTAGGCAGCAAGCTTAATGCAGAATCCTCAAGTTCAACAATTGTAAGTATTTAAATGGAGTAATGTTCAAAGAAATGTCTTTTAGGAGTTTAAGAGGAAAGGTGGATAGTTCTGTATTCCTGAAAATGTATTCTTAGTTTTGCACACTGTAAATAAAACTACTGCAGTTTCTTCTTCTTGCAGCTTATTTCTTCCCAGCAATTCAAAAAAGAAGTACAGTTTATTGCATATTGTAAAGGTCCATGCATATCGCAATGCCAACACTGTGCTAACTGTTCCAGGATGTCGGGGATGATGTCAAATGCCATTGGTGGCCCTGCTGCAGGTGTTGGTGGCCTGTCAGATTTGTCCAGCCTGATCCATGCGTAAGTGTCATGAATTGCAGTTTTAACCGTTCCATTTGTAGAAGCATCATTGTGCAACATCTGTTTAAAAGGGATAGTGTCAAGCCAATTATACTGTGGCCTGTCCCCATTGATTATTATTAAAAGAGAGAACTTGAAGACTCATTTTCCTAGATCTTGTTTGTTTGCTTTGTACAATTCCATCAATTGGAATGACTGAACTGTGTGCTCAGTTCCAATGTCTGTTTCTCATACATTGTTTAGTTTCTAAATGCCACTTATTAAAAATGCTCCTTTAAACGTTTAAGTACTCCTACATATGCTTTCAATTTGTGTTGATAAATTTACTACCTGATGTCCTAGACACTTGTTAGAAAAGCTACAGATTTATTTAGCACAGATTGCAACAAGTTCTGCTCTGACATCCCTCCATTTTGACTAGGAAGGCTTCAGGGAACTCAGCAGTGTCCACAAAAACCAGGACCCAAGTCTTTTATAGTACAATGAGGGTAATCCATCTGGAAAAATCTGCACAAAAACTTGCAATTTGTTTATATGGCTCGACTTCTTAAAAGGCATACAATTTTACTCTATTTCAGCATTCTAGTCTGTTTCAAACTGTCTTTAGGTTTTGCCCCTTCAGGGCAGAAGCAATTTATAATTCACATCACAGACAGGAATGTGCCCCTACAAAATCATGGACTGTTTTCACAAAAAAAACATGTACTACACCTAGATCTGTGAAAATGGTGGCTTTCCTTCAACCTGCACTGTGGTTTAAAGAAGTCTTGATAATTTGCTACTTGGGCAAAACACAGAAGTTACCAAGAAGCCATGCCAGGCTATTCACGAAGTAATATGTTTTACTTACCTGCTTTTTCTAGTAAATGAGTGTGATGCTTGTCTTTTTACATAGAATTAATCTCACCTATTAATTTAACTCTTAACCTACAACAGTTATGGAGATGGATCTGTCATTATTTCAGTCATACAAAAGATGTAATTTTATGCTTGCTTTCTAATGATGTCTTGCTCAGAAGTACAAGTTGGCAGCTGCACACTGTATTTCTGGAAAAAATAATAGAACGTTGCACTTCAACTACAAGAGTAGTTATCTTAAACAACTAGAATGGATCCTCTCAAAAAGAAGGGAGCAAATCACTGGGGTAGATTTGTTATTCAATTCTAGTTTAATCAAGTAAAGCAATACGTTTTCCTCCATATGATCAAGTAGAAGTAATAGTCCTAAATAATGAAAATGAAGATCTGATGATAATCCGGTTTGGACAGACTTTAACTAGATAAAGTCATAACACTATAGATATCTCAATTAAGACTATATAGCAAGTTATCTTTAGTCTTAACTTACATGTAATGCAACCTTTCAGTTGTATTAGGTTTTCCTGTTTTCTAACAAATGCTGCTTGTCAGTTTTTTTCACCTGTCGATTTTACTTAAAACTGTTCAACACAGGGGGCAGCAGTTTGCGCAACAGATACAGCAACAGAATCCTGAGCTCATAGAGCAACTGAGAAATCATGTCCGGAGCAGATCTTTTAGTGGCAGCACTGAAGAGCATTCCTGACTTACAGAAGGCATGTGAATTGGAATGGTATATAACCCCAAAATGCATAACCATAGTTAGTAGCAAAAGCACCATTGTAACTCTTCTGCTTGAATAGAAGACAGAAAATTCTTTGTGCGTGTTTGCAAACAAGAATAAATCTGTTAAACAGATCTATTGCACATAACTCAGAACATATCATTTATGTATAGTTAACTCCTCTCAAAATTAATACACTAAATAGGTGGTTTATTAAAATCTCTTTAAGTACAAGTAATTTTCAGTATGTGCATTAGATTGATCTCCAGGGCTATTGAGTGGGGAGTTTTGCAGTGGGCTGATCTTGCATAACAGCTTGATTCTAACATCCTAGTGTAAAAGGCACAGTATTCTTATGCTGAAAATCATTATGGCTGTACTCCTTGTCAAATATTGAAACAACAGGCCCATCTGATGTGCCCTTTTATAATGAGCATAAATCAGTGGTGGAGTATAGAGTGTACTTAAAACTAATGATTATAAAATCTGTTTCCTTTAAGCCTGCGGGAGGGGCTGTTGTTAGTAACATGAAATAATACTCAACTTCATTGGGCAGGAGGGAGGGAGATGATCGCATTTGAAGGAGTACCACAAATTGTAGAGAAAGAGAAGACACTAATCCCAAGTAGGACAATACACATAAACCAAAATGGAACTTGGCTTGGGAAAGAGTATTAAGAAGTTTTAGGCTTTTCTACTGCCATGTATACCCTCAAATCATGATGGTAGCCCTGGAGGTCAGCATTATGGCACTATTTCCCTAGGCATGGCAAACTGTATTACATTCTGTATGTATGCAGTGTTTAACATAAGCTTAAAATTCTTAACTGTAATAAGTTGAAACTGATCCTGTGACTGTACAAATAACTAGTGCTGAAAATTTATCAGAAAAGTAACTGCCTTAGAACAATTCTCTTTCTATTCTTGTGTGCTAAATCACTGGCTTAAATAAGGAAATCTTTTTTGTTTCATTACACATACCTATTTTAAGTGATGGTTATATGGCCAAGTTAAAGATTTTTCCACTCTGGTATTTCTTTTCCTATCCTGGCTTTTCTTGCTGAGTTGATCTTACTCTTTCAAAGAGACCACTACTTTTCTGTATTTTTATTATGTTACCTTTTTTTATTCTGCGTAGTGTTCACACTGCTTTCTGGTACAAGGCACATTTGTTTTTACTCCAAGGAGGTTCTCAACACTTGCACTTTTTTCTTGGTTTATCAAAACTAATTTGAGGAGCTTGCTTTGGTTCCTAAGACAAGGTGACCTCTCCCGGCCAGTTAGACTGGAGAAGGTATGTGGAGAAGTAACAATAGACTACCAAATGGAGAAACACATAGGAACTCCTGGACCTCCGACATGATAGCTGATTCATCTTGTGGTCAAAAAAGAGCACCTCAGGTAGAAACAATTGCAAAAATTTGGGGATAACTCATGTACTTGACTCTAACAAATGCTAGTTGTGCATCTATTTTATTAGTCTTCCCCTACCAAAAAGCGGGGGCAAGGTTGGAGGAATACAGCTGGATCAAGGAAAAATGAAAACTGAAGAAAACACAGAAAGAGAAAATCTGTATTACCATCTGTTGAATAAAGACATAAAGCTTAACAGAGCAACTTAAACAACTTTAAGACATTTCATAATTTATTCAACAGAGCTTGCCTATACACAGCGTTAAAATACTTTCAAAAATTCTCTATGTAAGTTGATGTAGCTGCCTTTTTGAGGCTGTAGAGATACTTAAGCTTTACATTAAATACATTTCCAAGCAACAGCTTCTGACAACATCTGAGGACAAAGAAGAAAATCTTAACAGGCTCTTATTTTTTTTTCAGAGGTAGTTCAGATCCTGAATCTAATCCATTTAGGAGAACTGCTACTTAAGTTCAGTTGCATTTATTAGGACAGGATATGATTTACAAGAAAAATCGATGGAGGCTGTAGGTGGGATACAATTACTGTACTAACATTGCTTGGAGTAGTGTGTTGTGTCAGGAGAGCATTGCTCCTAGCATATCTCCTGTTAAACTTCACGGTTCCTCTTAGTTCTTTTTCATATTTTCAACTGCTCAAAATGAGCTTTACTAACTTTGATAAGGGGAACCAATAAATCCAGAGTAGACTGGACGGCACTGCAATCTCTCACACTCGATTTATCCTTACTTTGTGACAGCAATCTTCAAGCGGTCAGTTGCTCTTCTACTTTAAGATGAAAAGAGTGTGAAGACCCTCTTGAGAGTTCCTTAAGAACTACAAAATATGGTAATATTCAAAGACTGGCTGTAGAAGCTGTACTGTCAAGTACAAGCCCTATAGCTTACTGGATTTATGGGAGAACTATCCCCAAGGTTAAATGGATGGAAAGCATTGGTTAGTTATCTGAAAACTGCTACTGAAATCAACTTTATAGACTGATAACTTTCATTTCACATGCTACAATATTGTCATGTTTAGGTTTTATTCCGGTACAGATAATATGTAACCAGAGTATTTATTAAAACATTGATGGCGTTAGCTAATCCATTAGGAATGTGCTGCAACTGGCACAATACTTAACTTGTAAACATTCTTTGTTTCGTGTATATTGACAGAAAGGGCTTTATAGCCTAAATAAAAAACAGTGAAACCAATAACAGGAGCTGTCATTACATGCTTTTCCATTGAAATCAGGAACAGAGGGATCATTTATGCTAAAGTCTATTTTGCCTTGAATAGGCTAAATTGTTTCACAGTCATGCAATATATCTTAATCACAGGGTGAGGAAGGAATCTTTTCCTGTGTAGTAACTGCACTTTGTTTTGCACTATAATTTTTCATCCTGCTAGATCAAATGGTAAACCACAAACCCCCTAAATACTGTTTTAATTTAAGGTCAATTGCTGTTTATCATTAACTGAGCAAACAGGCATTTAACACCTTGTTAGTTTTGTATTATCACTGTTCCATCAGCATATAAGTGTGATAATTGTTCGAGAAGAAAATGTTTTGCACTCAAATTGTAAACTCTTGTAACCTACTTGCATGGAAATATATTCTTCTACCTATGCCTGATCATAAAAACACCTAATGAAATATTTGGCTTAGAAATTGTTTCAGTTGAACTTTTCGTTTTGTAACAAGTACAATCATTCATGCATACCGTGAAAGAACTAAGTGTGCAGCTTTGGATTCATACACTGTTGCAAGGCTACAGAAAGTCATACTGGCAAAATGCAACTTGTCTACTATTTCTGTATCTCCTACCTCTTACTAACATATGATTACATCTCCTTCAACTTGTGTCAGTTTAACTTGAAAATAGATTATAAATAAAGTTATTTCCATTTTTTTGTGTGGATAGTTGTTTTTACTGTTTTAATTTGTTGATGTTATCTAGAGTAACAGGCAAATAGCATTCTTTAAAATACCTGTTTATGTTGGTTGCTCTGTATTTTATTAGATGTGCAAGATATAGTTGTGTTTGGGGGTGGTGTTGTTGTTTGTTTTGTTTTGCCCTGTATGGACTCATTCTCTCGATTTAGTAAGCTGGTCCTGAATTTATCCAATATTTTAAGATTGAATTTTATACTTAAAGATTTTATACACAGGAAAGCCTTAAGTAAAATACTGTCAAAACTAAGGTCACCAATATGGTAGCTGAGAAATATGACAAGCCACTGAGTAGAGTTTAGCTAGTGTTAAACCCTTGTGTGACCTTACATATTTCAGCAAAAAATATTTCCATCTTTTGCCAAAAGAAAGCTAGGAAAAAATCCATTTCAGTGCTTAAACAAGTGCTGAATTCTTTCCTGCATATGCTTTGGAGAACTCAATCTAGGGTGGCCATGCAGGGCTTTTCTCCTCATTTTCCTAAAAATCTACTGAAATGCATCTGGCATGGGAAGAATAATTTTCACCACCTCAGTTTAACAATTAAAGTCTGAGTTCTGCCATTTTAGTTTTCAGCTCCCTACTTACTGGGAAGGAACGTGCCTGTTCACAGCATGCCCTGTATTGCAGGCATGCACAACTCTGCAGCTCATGGCAACAGATTTGCTGTATTACTCCTTTCCGAAGACTAAGCCACAACCAGCACATTCGTTGGCTGATACTCCACTTTTCTAGCTGCAGGCACCAGCAGTGCCAGCTGCACTCTCTCATCTCATGCCTTTATCAGGCTCTACTTCTATGGCCATGCATGTATCATGCACATACGCTGCCATACCAGATACCCTCAAGTATTTCCTTTAGGGGTTTGGGTTCTAGGAACTTGTCTGTAAAAGGCCAGTTCCTTCAAACTGAAGCAGTCTCGCCAGAACAATTTTAAAACTGTTTAAATATTTTAAAAAGAATTAAAATAACAAAAATAAGTACAAAATGCTACTATTTTGTATCAGTCTCACCCACCTGCCCCAAGTTTATGCCACACAATTTGCTGGAGTTACACTTTTTTCAAAGGCTTTATTTTCAGTAGACAAAATGCATATGCATGTTTTTATAAGATTACGAACATTCAAAAAATGATCTGAGAAATTAAATTAGCATAGTTACATTTATAGGTATATAGGGATTTGGGTTTGTTTGTACACATTTTAATATGACTTGACTGCAAAAACATCAAGGTTGGTCCAATTAAAAAAAAAAGCCCAGCAGAAACAGAATTTTTTCTTCAGCTTTGTTTGACTTCTGAAGAAACTACACAGACTTGTGCAATATCGTCATACTCATATGTTCTCTTCAAAAACGTGTCTGTAAGTCTTAAGCCGGAGACACTCTAGAAAGGGAAAATATTTGTAAGAGTTGTTATTAGAAAGAATTACTAAGCTTATAATACAGCTACTTTATAACAAAACTATGCTATAAAGACTTACTTGCAATCCCTGCACTGAAGACAACAATGTAAGTGCAAGATGGAGGGATGAACTTGGGTGCAGCTTTCCAAGTTGCCTTCCTGAAACTCCACACCAGTGGATGGAATTGGTATTGCACATTTCTAAAACCAGATCCATAGTCCTTTCACTGCTAGAGGAAATTGAAAAAAGAATAATAAACCTGTGGGCTTTTTCTAAGCATTCAAGGACTGCAGACATGTAAAAGCTTGATTAAGTCATTCAAGTTATTCAGGTTATAATTCAATTATTATTCAGGCACTTACACATAAGGCAACAAGCAAGATTTACTGTGATGCACAGTAGTTCAGTTGCATATGGCTTTGTCTGACACGAGTGTTCATAAAGCTGCTCACACTTTGGATAGAGTACAAGATTTCAATGAGAAGTATCTGCAGACTAGATACATGCTTTAGTCCCTAGCTTCAACTTCTGTTTAAAATTACTTTATTTAAATGTCACTCTTGCAACCCTTTTATAAAAAGTTACTGTAGATCCTACTGTAGACACAAATGAAGTCAAAACATGGAAAAAGACGTACAAAACACTATGGTAACAATGTTCAGCTGGCATCCCAGCAGTAGTGCAGAACCAGCAGTAGAATCACACTGGACAGAAATAGCGTCGTTTATTCTGCTACAATGACTTGTAGTTCTAAAAAATTCTATATATGCACTCATTTTGTTATTAGATGAACTAAAAAGAACTAAGATGATTTGTGATTTAAGTATGGATTATAATCTTAAATGATACTGCAGTCAGTTCCATGGAATTCCACTACAGATTTTTGGCAATCACCTAGTTCAAATAGTATTAACAGGTCATGATGGAAGTTTTTTGTTTTGAGTTTTTAAAAATAATTGTAGTCCAAAAGATGTGTTTCAAGTAATAGACCAGTAGTTTCATGTTGCTGCAACTCACAGTAAAGACCAAGTTTGAGTTGTTTCAGCTGAGAGCATTGAAAAATAAACAAAGACAGCCACAACTTACCCACTCAGGAAAAAGCACAAGAATCACATGACGTCATTACCTGCAATTTGTTATTTTACATGTAATGTCAAAAGGTTCTTCCAAATTTACGGTGTCTGGTATTGTCTCCAAAGAAAGCCTTACATCCCCATAACCAGGAGCCTGAGAAGGTATAAGAATGCATATTCTCACATGCTGGATAGTGAAGTTTTTACTATTCAAGTTTTTGCTTACTGAAACAAGATTAGAATAACGGGAATTTGAAAAAGATTGACTCTTTGTGCTTTTGATTTGTACCCAAATGACAGCGGTGCTCCATCCACTAGTGATGACCACCTTCTTGATAGGTTTAACAATTCATTAGACAAGGATGATCTGTGCAGTTTATTTATAGGAAATTATACACACTTTATTACTAAGTTTTTCAGATAGCTCACATCTCTAAATTTTCAATACCCATATACGATTCCTGAGAATATCAGCTTTCTTCTAAGACACCTGTGTCAGATCACAGATATACTGTAGATAATGTAAGTATAGTTTTCCTGCATAAACCAACTATTATTCCACATTCTAAGAAATACGAGATTGTTCATTCCCCTTGCCATTTCAGTCCTCTAAGCATCTGCCAAAATAATTAACTTCCACCAGTTAGAAAGGCACATGATATGAACACTTGTCAACTATCCATTTCTGTCAGGAGCCGAACACGTTTCAGATGGTCTACTAACAGACCTATGATGAATACCCTAGTTACTACCAACAAGGGCTAGTTCAAGATGGTAACCTGCAGATAAAAGCGTTTAGATTTTCAATCCCCACAGATGGTAGATTGTAAGGAAAAAATGAGAAAAAATTTGTCCTGCCTGGCAAGGCTTCGTTGTGACACATGTTCCAATTCTACTGATAGAAGGATACTACAGTAAAAGTTACATTTACAACTTCATTAAAAGATATTCCTGAAGAGGTCCAGAAAGCCAGTGACTGACAGGCTGGGAACAGGTTTTAGTCATATACAGTTCATCACAGACTGAAGACAGATGACATTTTAGAAAGCATATTAAACTGGACATTAGGAGGAATAACCCCAGGCACCAGTACAGGTTAGGGGTGGACCTGCTGGAAAGCAGCGCTGCAGAGGACTTGGGAGTTCTGGTCAACAACAGGTTGACCATGAGCCAAAAATGTGCCCCTGTGGCCAAGAAGGCCAACGGTATCCTGGGGTGCATCAAGAAGAGTGTGACCAGCAGTTCGATGGAGGTTGTCCTCCCCCTCTACTCTGCCCTGGTGAGGCCACATCTGGAGTTCTGTGTCCAGTTCTGGGTTCCCCAGTTTAAGAAGGACAAGGAATTACTGGAGAGAGTCCAGCGGCAGGCTACAAAGATGATGAGGGGGCTTGGAGCATCTTATGAAACAGAGAGAGCTGGGCCTGTTCAGCCCGGTGATGAGAAGGCTGAGAGGGGATCTCATCAATGTTTATAAATATCTGAAGGGTGGATGTCAAGGGGATGGGACCAGACTCTTTTAAGCAGTGCCCAATGATAGGATGAGGGGCAACGGGCACAGACTGAAGCACAGGAGGTCCCATCTGAATGTAAGGAAAAACTTCTTTACTTGGAGGGTGCCAGAGCACTGGAACAGAGAGGCTGTGGAGCCTCATTCTCTGGAACCATTCGAGACTCGCCTGTACACATTCCTGTGCAATCTACTCTAGTTGTACCTGCTTTAGCAGGTGGGTTGGACTAGATGATCTCCAGAGGTCCCTTCCAGCCCCAACCATTCTGTGATTAGAGTGAGCAAAGGGATGTCAAACTGATGGAGATTTCAGACCAGTCAAGCAACTGAAGTTTGAAACCTTTAACGAAAGTAATTATCCAGTAGTGGAAGAAGGCACACATTTTCAGCTGTATTAGGTGACAGGAAGGAATCTACTGGAAAAAT
Organism: Caloenas nicobarica; assembly: GCF_036013445.1. Taxonomy (NCBI): domain Eukaryota; kingdom Metazoa; phylum Chordata; class Aves; order Columbiformes; family Columbidae; genus Caloenas; species Caloenas nicobarica. The sequence continues at coordinate 18,469,577 of NC_088284.1, forward strand.
TATACCCAGTTCCCTAAACAACAGGTAGTTTGCCATAAGTTTAGACTCTTAAGAAAACTCATGTTAAGAACCAAACCAAACCAAAACACCTCCTCCCTTCCACACCCCCCAAAACAAAAAACAACAACAATAAAAGCAGTGTTTTACAAAATAAACTAAACAGAAATTGACCAAGTCAAGACAGGATCAGAGTAGATGAGAAGGCCTAAAACAGCACATGCTTACTGGCCTTAACAATGAGATATCTGGAAGAACTGATGGCTAGAGGTAAAGGTCTTACAGAATACCACAAGAAGGAATGTAGTTTTCATCCAAAATGAAATGCTTGCTCAGAGTATAGAATCAAATAGACAATTCCTTGCTTGTGCTACTCAATAATAGTGTTAACTTCAGACTGGTTCTAATCTAGTCCTGCATTGAATGCTTGTGAGCAGGTGGACCACCCTTGGCATACTGTGGACATGCATCTGTCTGGTTTAATGTCACCCAAAACCAATGTAGCTGTGAATTCCAAGACCACTCCACAAAAACCCCTGCATTACAATATATGGGGGTGATCCATGATACTTGTTTCAGAAGTGCGTTCCTGATCTGAACCAAAACAATGACAGAGGGGCACAGTACAGGTAAAATTCTGGTCCTGTGGTAATAGGGCTAGCAAATGAGTTGGGAGGAAAATTACAGAAGGTGAAAGGAGCCTAGAGATGAAATAATCTGATAGCACTTAAAAGATAAGAAGACAAGAGGGAGTTGCACTGCAACTCAAGGAGAAAAAAAAAGCCAAAAATTGTTTGCTGCTTTTCTGAAGACAGTACACAAAATAGCTCATATTTCTCTGTTAATCACTAGCACAAAACAACGATGGATGACTAAAACTAGTCCTGGTGTGTGGAGGTGTGTTAATCACCCCAGTGTTTCTCAAAGTTTCAATAAGAACGGATGCACAGTGAGAGAATACTGATTCAGGGAAGGAAAAAAAAAAATGTCTTTAAAGAGAAATGATAGAAAAGGTCAGCTGAAAATGAGACAGCTTATTAATTAAAAAACAAGCAACAAGTTTCAAAGTAACAGGAGTAACTAAGTTTAGAAAAAAGGGAGTTTCTAATTTGATGGGGCTATACAGATACTTAACATCTCAACTAAAAAAAAAAAAAAAAAAGAGAAGTTTTAGTGACTTAGCTGTGAATTTCTAGGATCCAAGTTCGCTTGCCTAGTTCCAAGTCAATGTGATTTCCCTACAAAATTGCTTGATTTACAAGAAGATGGAGGTGGGACGAAGAGATTGAGGCAGAAACCCACTAGGAAGCTTTGTAAACTCAGACTAAGATTCAGTTGTCAAAGCTTTTTTAATTCTCTCCCACATTACACCATCCTCAATTAAAAAAATACAAGCAAGGTTTAGGCATCAGAGTAGACAGGCTGTGCAGCTAATTTAGCAAGCTAGTAATTACTACTCAAAATTAATAAACAATTGATAAATCAACAAGAATAGAATAGTTTGAATCAAAACTGTGGACAAGAAATGTAAATAGTGTTATCCTATACATAAAAATTGTTACTCAAAGAAGATTAAATGTCTGTATTAATTAGGGAGCAGACTTCTGTGTCAACAGCTGGCATACTTAAAAGAGTTCTTTTGTCAATGCTTTTTTCAGTTTGTTGCCAAATGGCATCCAAGAAGTCAATTTTATTCTAACCAATACTACATAGGTTACTTGATTCTGGCAATTCAGGTGCACAATCCATTAAGTTATGTTTTCCAGTGCTGTGAAAAAAGAAAGAGGCATGTTATGTGCCAAAAACCAAATCCTCAAGAAAACAAAAAGTGTTGCCATTCACATGTCCAAAAGGAACATGAATGCTTTTGTTCAGATACAGTCTCTTGGAATAGTGTTTTTTCCACACTTCACTGACTAAATGTATTAAATAACTTTCTCAAATATATTTAGAAACATGTGAATTCAGAATGAAGACCACAAAGTAAGCAGCTTGAACTTTTCCTTCAAGTCATTATTAAATTGTTCATTGAGTTGCCTTAAAAATGGACGCTGAGTCAAACTGATGCTTAAGTTAAACTTACCATTCTTTGGAGCTGGCTGGTTTGTAGCCTTCCTCGTTCACCCAGATTAGTTTTCCATACAATGTCTAGTTTACCAATCACTGTTACACCTTTTATTACTCCAGCTTTCTCTGCAAATTCTTGCTTTGGTTTTAGGCAGTATAAATATTGACGTGTATCCATAGGTTGTAAATAAGTTCTTGAGCCGAAAGTAGACTCACTGAAAGAAAAAAGCATTGGGTCTTAATTTCAACAGTTATTTTTAAGAAGACTTAAGAACCCGACCTTTTTTCCCAGCCATCACCAGTCTTACTCTGTGTGTGTGTATTTTATTCCTGGCAAGACACAGAATATTTTTGTGTTTTCACAACAGAAGACAATTCTAGAATTTATGTAGTACCAAGGACCCAAGCGAAAAAAAGGAACCATCTGAGCCAGAGAGAAGTGAGGTGGAAATCCACTTTCCTACATTATAAATTATTATCTGGCATTTTAGCATTTAAACAATGCAGGGAATTTTACTTCTGCTATTTGGTTCCCTCACAGTAAATCTCAGTGTCATAAGCCTAAGATTCCCACTCAGGACAAGAACCATTACAGCGGCTGCAAACTCTTTGTAAGAACAATGTTCCGCTACACTGCAGCTGAACCATTCCACAGGCAAGGAGAAGACAGAATTTTCACTTCAGCCTCCACTGCGGAGCACTCAAACATCACCTCCTCCAAAAACTAAAGCAACTGCAAAGCACAAACAGCCCAAGTTAACTCCTACCCAGATATCACAAGCTCTTGTATCCACAACAGTTTACTGAACACAGTAGACAAGTCTTCTGGTATTTGGCATTTTACTAATTGACACTAAATGACATTCGTTTCAACATGGCAAATTTTTCTCTTCTAATATCCTATAATGGCGTTCCACTGATTCGCCCTGACTGCTGCTTTGCTAGATCATGATTAGAACAACTGAACGCAGTTACCATTCTACTAGAAGGAAGCAAGGACAAGTCAGATGGGTCCTGTAAGGCTAAATATGTATACACAGATCAAGTCAGAACCAGATGTGGGCTGAATTTTATATATGAGATACTGAAGAAATAGTATGCTTTCACGTTACCATGTGATCCCTGTTATCAATTATTTGAGGCTTAAGCTGGGTATTTCTCTACTAGGTAGAATTACAAAGTTTTAAGAATAGTTTCTATAAAAAGAAAACTGCAACAGCTTTTCCAGCCGAATACATAACAGGAATTTGATCTTTTTAACCAACCAAAGAAGTACAGTCCTTCCGTTACAGACAACTCACTAACTGTAATGATTATATCTCATGAAATTGTAATACAATTTCAAACATCCAAAATCTGAACATACCTTTCCCCTGCTGTGTCAACTGTGTTCAGTTCTGCAACGTTATACATCATAGATGGCTCTAAAGAAACCTTCTCCATAAACATTGGAGAGGTAGTGATATTCTGAATCTGAGCTTCCAGAAACACTTCATCTGTCTGAAAAAGAAAAAAAGTGCAATTTCATGAAAATGTGATTAGTGCTATTAAAAAGAGTAGACAGTCCTATTGTTAAAAAAAAAATAAAGTCACATGTGTTTAGTTCATGCCTGCAAATCAAACTAAAGTAATTAATGCAAGAAAAACCTTAATCCCAGTAACAACAGGAGCAAAAGTGTTAGTCAACAGATATCTCGCCAAACAATGGATGTGGGATAATTTTGCTATATTCTGGCTATTGCTTATTTGTAATGCATCAGATCACCAGTTCCCAAGGCTTTTGTCAAATCAATAGCAACTCAAGTTTTAACCACGTTATTAAAAAAGTAAAAATATAATAAACGGTAAGGAATTGCAGTGCACAACAACATGCCATGCCAGATTACTAGTGCATCAAGCTGTATAAAAAAATTAAAATGTGTGTGGCTTTCTTTAACTGAAGTAAAATAGTTCAGGTACATGCTCTGAGATTTTATGATTATTCTGAAACATTTATGTACTGGCTAAAAAGAAAAACCAGGCTCCTCTCTCACTCATCTGCATCATGCCAATGGTTACCAATACTATGTGCATCCAACAGTTTAACTGGTGCGCTTCCTTCAAAACATCCTGAAAGATGTGTCTGTTTAATGCCTGAAGATGGTACATAGGGACCAATTTTACAGACTGTTAAACTACAGAAGGTGAAAAAACATGGATCTAGAGGTGGTTTTGCCTCATTGCTTCTGTGGAATCGCAGACCAGTGAGGTCACTTTGCAGATCTAAAAATCTCAGGAGAGGATAATTATGGAAGGCTCAGTCTACTAGAGATACAAGCTCCTGGAGAAGGGAAAAACAAATCAAGGAAGTACCAATTAAAAAAAAAAAAAAAAGGTGTGTGTGTACCAAATCTGCATTTACAAGAGAGTTACTGATTCAGGCAGCTGGACTTGATGGTCATTGCAGATCCCTTCTGACTGAAATACTCTATTCTATAAGTTAAGTATGAAGCAGTTTAGATATTTTGTTATGACAAATTTTTTAAAAAATAAGTATTTTTACAGGGAAGATGGAAGAAAGCTTACAGTTTCTTTTTAATCAGTGTAAATAATTGACTTCATTATACAAATGGAGTCCTGCTTGTAAATTACAAAATAAAAGGGGGACAAAATAGTAAAAATATTTTTAGTCTCAAAAGGCATTGTGTTAGAAGGAGAAATACAGAAGGGTACTGGAACTACTTGTTGTGCCTTAATAAACATGTTAAACATAAACCAGATTACAGTATATACATAGTAACAAAAACTGTGCAAGCTCCACAATTTATGGACAGACCTTAGACTTGCAGAAGGAGCTGGAAATAACCCCAACTAAAACACAGCTCTCTGTACTACTCCTACCACCTGACTGTCACTTAAATTGATACTGTTTATATCCCATAAATCCATTGCTCAAAGTGTCCATTTACCCAAATTTTAGTTGTTTTCAATGCAGCAACCATAGGCAGAAATTTAGAAAAAGCTAATTTGAAAGTGAAAAGAAAAAAACAAGCAGCATAATGAAAAAGCAAGTTAGTTCTGTGTTATTCCTAAGTTGGTTTAATATCACTTTGTGTTTGTTGTGGTTTTGTTTGTTTGTTTTTAATATCCTTAAGTACTTCAGAAGAATGCAGTTTATTTTAATACAGGGCACACCTTACAGAGAAATCAGACTGCAGAGGTATCATACTGACTAAGCAACTGTTCCATGCAGTTAAAAGTTGGACAGTGCAGTTTCAGCCAGCAAAAGGAAGGAAGAACATCCAACTGCTGCTTTCTCCTCAAACCCACTGCCTCCACCAACCAGACATGAAAAGTTCTGTCACAGCTCACACAAGCACTGCTATAGTAAAACCTACATTTCTATGGGTCAATAGCAGGAAAATTTTAGCAGGGATTAACTCCCGTTTTCAAATTATGAATCTAGTCAAATTTTAGTGAGGTATTTTATAGGAGACCGCCACAAGCAAGAGTCTGTAATAATAACCTTTCAGTTTTAACAATGGGTATTAAAGAAAGAGCTAACCATTTAGGTGCTTAGCTGCACATTTGAAGATGAGAAAACATCAGTTCATGATATGCAGAACAAACATTGCTTTTCCATTATGTTTTTAAAAGAATGTCAACAACAAGCACAGAGACAAATAGGCAATTAAAAAAGCATATATATTTATAAAAAAATAAATAAAAATTACCACAGAACTGAGGTCACTCTAATGGGAAAATAAAAAAAGAACACATTAGAGAAATTAGGGTTAAATGTTAAAGAAAAAGGAGGCTAACTTTCAAACAAAATGCATTTCTGCATTTTTTTGCACCATCTAAACAAGATAGCATTAGTAAGACAGAAACATAAATAAAAATGGATGCAAACAAAGATGACAACTACATTTCTAGTAAGTTATAGCTAGTATGTTTACATGGTTTACTAGCTTTGCTTAAGAACCAATCCAAAGTAGAGCCTAAGGTACACAAGTCACAGATATGATATGGCAGAACAAACTAACCCCCAAAAAAGAGTTAGTTTTGAGCAAGGTTAAAGTTTGTCCTGAATTTAAATCCATGTAATGGGTTGTATATAAAATGGAAAAACAGTCCTTGTCATTTTGCAGACAATTTGAAGTATCCACATATATAAGGTCTCAAAAATAATGTGGTAATGTGTTCTAGCAAAGCTACACTACTGCAGCTTGTAACAAAATTTAGCATAACATAATTAGGAAGAACTCTTTTTTGAATATCCATTTTTCAAAAAACCCATCTTTAGTTGCAAGCATTGTTTTCTTAAATGTCTGTATATTTGTCTCCCTATGCATGTTTGCAGGAACATAACCTTTTACAGAGCCTCTTCCAAGTCACACCAGGGTCAGTGAGAGTCTTTCTATAGGCCGAGGTGGGTAATTCACCCTCAGGATTTCAGCAGGTTAGGGTGACAGGGCATGCATTGTATGCACAAATGTTGGTGATCAACTTGATTTGATTACTACTGCAATACGAGCAACAAGCAAGAAAATTAAGATTCAGCATCATTCCTTGCCTTAGAAAAAATTAAATTATGGATTAAAATTTCTAGTAGAAAATAATTTTAGTGACAGACTTCATTAACAGATAGCATCACATCTGTACTATTAATGGTAACAGTTTAACTGGTTAGTGAACCTTTAAAGACCTTTAGTTAACTAATAACTGACACATACTGACTTTTTTTCTCCCTTGCTCCCAAGGATAACATTCTTTCTTAATACTCAGGATTAAGGCCTTGGTGCTTTGACAGCAATGTAGTATCACATACAACATCTAACCAAAGACTAATTTCTAGATTTTTAAATTTTATTTAGCTTCTGTGGTCACACCACATAGTAGCACTTTATATACTTTCAGAAATTAAATATGAATGGTACTATATCAGTTTGCTAGGCAAATGAAAATTGCTCCGTTAGTACCATCCAAAATATTATTATTTTTTTCTGTCAATCATATGGATACTATGGTAATGGCAGTTGCATAAACTCCTGAACAGGAACAACAAAAGGCATCAGAGCAGGCGTTAAAAACCTTTACGGGGGAAAAAAACTCAAAACCAAAAAAATCACAAGTACCAGCTGAGACACCAAAGCTTCTCATAGATCTTTATGATGAGAAACTAGTGGCTAACTTAGGAATGGAGGTTATGAAGTCCCTTATCAAGGCCAGCCAGTAAAACAATTTTGTAAGAAAAGAATATTTTTTACTTATGCCAAAAGTTTGCTGAGAATTTACCTTAAAGAGGTTTTATTTCCATTTGTTACGAAGTGTTTCAGCACAAAATTTACATATGAAGTACAGAGAGACAGCAACATTGAAGATATCTGTCCCTCTTTCCCCTACCACATATTTTCTACCTGAAATAATAATATCATCTATGCACAAAACAGAGGTTTATTTTGTCCCAGAGGAATTACCTAGTTTCTTAGGATTATTTTTGTTCTTAAATCACACCACAAGACACTTCCAGACATTCCCATTTATGGGTAACACCAATTCTATAAAGCACTCTACCAGTGGTATGTGCTTATATTCCAACCCTACTCATGTATCTCACACCTGGTCAACTTAAGGACTGAAGCTTGTGGCCTAGATACATGTACCAAGATATTTTTAGGACTTTTTTTTCTTCTGTACTATGGTATTTAAATTGCTTATGACCTATGCCTTGATTTGTCCTACATGCTATATATTAAATGTGTCATAATTTACATGTTATTCATTCACAGCAGACATTAAATCTTTGTGGAAAGTTTCCTGTGTAACTCTGAAAAAGACAGAGCTTTGCATCTGTAGTCCTAATTTGTGGAGCAGAAATTCTTATCTGTTATTTCTCCCTTCTGTTTTCTCTATTGATACTGTCAGGAAGGGAAAGAAATATACCTTTCACATCTCTGCAAGCATCAGTCTGCATTTCATACAAACAATACAGAATACGATGCTCACAAAATTCAGCTACTTGCTCCCTGTCACAAAACAGGTAAGTGACAATGATGGAAACAAATGTCCTAACTCCCTATGTAATGAGATATTGTTGAAGTTTATACACTACAACAGACCTATATAATACATATATCCACAGCATATATACGAGCATATACGAGCAATAACTGAAAGCGTTTGAGTTCATGGGGAAGCAGAAAATATGCAAAATTGACAGTCATTTGCATTAACGTCCTGATATCTGCCTTAGTTACCACCTCTTTTCACTCTTCATCAAAAGTATATCTATTTTTAAACTAAATGATATAAACCCATCTCCTGTTTTTTTCTCTTTAGAACTGATCATCTTTCTCAGAAACACGTGTACTTAAGAAGCTCTTTGAGTTTAAGCTAACCACCTATGGTGAAGTAATAAACCCAGGACACAAAACCAAACCCAAATACACACAGTTCTCACTTACCTCAGCATTGTAGAATTTAGTCTTCACATCTAGTGGTTTAAGAACCTGAATGAAATGGAAAAAAAAACAGATTGGCAATTGGTTTTTCAGACAACTTCAACAGAAACCATTTATAAGCACTAAGATCTTTACTGAAGTCTTATTCTTCTTTTTGATCTTACACAGGACAGGTGCCTGATGGAATATATGATACAATCAATGCGGCTAAAACCTCACAATTCAGAGTATATACTCATTGCTTCTTATCTGCACCCTTGACTACTTTGCTACTAAGCAGCTTTCTCAGATTGAAAACAAATACTTCTCCATATAAACAATGGCCTCTTATGAAACCAGACAAATCCAGTGCACTAAGTAGATTTACGTCTTTAAAATAACGTTACATCCATCTTGTATCCTGAAGTGGTCTTCACTTGCTTTCAAGAGTGAGCAAGAATCATGTAATATTTACAAGTCCCTCAGTATTCTGCAGCAAACAAAAGTTGCTGAGGGCTTCTCTAAAAATAAATGAAAGAGAGAACTATTCATGTGATTAGCTTAAGCAATAAACCATTACTAGGCTTCACTTCCTTTTTGAAAATGCAACTGTTACAAGAAACAAAAAAGCCAAAAAGTAATTTTAATTGCATGAATTTCAATCAGCAAGATAAAACAATTTGATGATATGGAAGGTGGTAATAAAGTGTTGGTTCTTAAGTGCTTGAATTTTATGCATAAAGCCACTACAGTTAACACTTCCAGATATGAAATGGATATACACTGATGTAACTGAAATAATATTCTGTTATACTTTTAAGGAAACATATTTAAATTATCTTGCTGGAGACATCTATTTCTCTCTATACAGAGAAACTTTTCCTTTGTTTAAGTAAGTGTACTGCATCCTGAGAGACCACTAAAGGTCCAAGTTGTGAACAAATTTTTTAACGCTGAAGAATTCAAGATTTAAAACTAGTCTTCACAGAGATTTTTGCATTGTAGCAGGCATAATGTTCAAATCTTTCAAATAATCATAACTCTCTAACCAGGAAAAAAGTCAGAATATTAATTTAGGTGTTGGTTGAGTGTTTTCTTCCACCAAATATTTTGCTTCAGTGAGCTTCTTATTAATCTCCCTAAATGCTGATGTTTTCTCTCTCTTTCTGATAGAGAATGTCTTTCAAATGATTCCAGTAAATTTTAAGTGGAATTCTAGTAAACATCAAATAATTATTTTAAGGTTTACAAGCCACTTGCCAAAGCCAAACAACCACCAAACCCTAGAAAGAACCATTCCTTCTCCATATAAGCATAATGGTGCTAATTAATCAGGAAAAGCTTTGGGGAAAAAAGGCACTACTTATTATTAAACTACATATATAGGTTGAAAAAGACGCTGTTTAAAACCAACTGTAACATGAATTCAACTGAAAAGATCCTAGAAAACATAACTGAAAAAGCTGGAAATGTCCAAGAGAAAATTTTTCTTTTTTGTTGTAAAATAGAAGGTGGCATCTCAATCACTAGCAGCCATCAACTGTCATTGTAAAGACATTGTTCAGTTTTCTGTACTATTTCTTTTAGTTTGTTCTCAGATTTTTAGCTGTTGTCTCCATGTCAAATTTAATAACTAACAAGCAAAATTGCTCAGTGAAGTGCTTTTCTGATAATGAATCAGAGAGTCTTTACAGAATGGTGTTAAAGCGTATTATACTTTTGAGAAGCTCTTATGCTTCCTCTTTTGAAGAAACAGCTTCAAATTTGAGAGACAGCTGGCCTTAGCTATTTTTACATTAAAGTTGCCTGTATTGGATTCAGTTAAAAACCACAGAAATTACAATATGCCTGCAGACCCCTGAAAAATGTGCACAAATACATCTTCCATATCAAATCTGAAGGAGACAAATCCACATCTTAAATGAGGTAGGGAATGGAGAGAGGATGAGAAGTGGAAGCCTGCAGATGCTTATGTTAGTGACCTGAGAAAGCGTGGTGGGGGCAGAAGGGAAGAATACTGAACTCCTGGGGGACAAGGAATGGAGAAATTGAAAGGGAAGCAGTTTCACAAGGGGAGCAAGGCAAAACACACAAAGTTGAAAAATCAGCTTCAATAAACGTGAAGAAACATTGCAGAGTTTCTGGGTTCAGAGGAGAGTATAATATGAAAATGGATAAGGAATGATTTTCCCTAGGATTGTCTGGAAACAGCTGCCATTTCAGAACACACAAGTACTAACAGTACTCGCATGTTCTTTGTCAGTAGCACATGGAAATTTAGCCTTCTAAAGACTGAAATTATTTTTTCTGAAGTATCTAGATGCAAAGTTTGAAGCAATGTTTTTTATCACTTTTCAAAGTCAAACAGATTTTTAGTACTTAAAAGTGCTTTTGGAGTATAAAATATTTTAAAATGGTTTTCCAGATTCACCCATTTATTAAGAGTAGAGTACTTTGTGCGATACCTGAAATTTGAAGAACTTTCTGAAGTACATCTTCTCTCCTGTCTGTGTAGTGTAACTTACTGCACAAACTAAGCTGAAAGAAACAATTTTAAAAAATTATTTTGAATGACTTAAAATGTTGTGCTTACATTTAATCACAGAAAAATTTAAAACCTTACATGTGTGTTCCTATCTCCTTTACTTCATGATGGATCACATCATCAATGCAACAGTCAGGTTTAAGTTCTGCCACTGCAGCGCTAGAAGCTGAAAGGTTGAGGCGCTGAGAACTTGTCTGAAGGTCAGCCTGGGGACAGAAAAATAAAGCATTGGCTAGAACTGCAGCTGCTTAAAGCAATCTAAAGAAAAATAACTTATGTTATAAAGTACTAGGTTTCACTGAACATTTTGTACCCTGCATGGTTTCATACATATAACTAAGATATGTTAAGATGATGTGATACATGTCAAAGCTAAAGACAAGTTCTAAATATATATATAAACAGCCCAAGCCTTTAACATGCAGCTCATAAAATCTCTATCTACTTTTCACATCGAGTTCCACAATGACTTCTGGAATTTCTATTCTTAACATATTTGTTAAACAGAAAATGCAAAAAAAAGATGCACTAGAAAAGAATGCATTTGAAATATAAGCAAAATACAAGTCAATGAATGCTTTACAGAGACTTGCTTTGATGACCTCATTAAAAGTGCAAGTAAGTAAATATAACTCAAATTTTTTAGCTATGGAAGTTTTGCTACACTGGTTCTCCAGAGAAGCTTTATAACACACCATTTTTTTTAACCCAATCCTAGTTTTTCATTTTAATCTTCAAAAATTTTGATCATAACTTCTAGTTTTACAACTTATTGTTTACAGTTTCCAGGTATATTTTCTAGACTGGAAAAACTGACAGGTGTTTCCTCAAGTCTATATATTAGCATTAAACATAAAAGATATTGTCAGAAAACATACTCAACATATTTTATTTTTTTATAAATCCAGCAAGTAGATTTATCTTCACATACCTTCACCAGTATGTCCTTGACAACTTGATTACTGTCATTGTGTACACTAATGTAACTGGAAAAGGTCTCTCCCAGAAATATATTTCTGTGTTTAAAAAATATATGTGTATGTTTAGTAAGTTATTTTTAAAAATACAGAATATTTCACTGAAACTTCTTTAAGTTCTATTTAGAATATATGTATACACACACATCACACACGTGTTTTCCAGATGCAATCCTAACTTACACTGGCAATTTCAAACCCATACTTTCAAATGTCATCCTTCTAAGAGAAACAACTTTGAAAGAGAACAAACAAATCAGAATTATTTCTAGACAAAAATCTGAGAAGAAATGGCTTACAGTACCCACAAAAAATCACTGTAGTAAACTAGTGCAAGATGTGATTTATAGTAATGCATTACATTAAAAATTCAGCTACAGCTGCAAATTCCTTTCAACTTTCAATCCTTATTACATTCAGAGTCAGGCTACAGACAAAGATCACCAGGCAGCACACATTTCTATAGGGTGTCACATTATATATCAAGCGATGGATTATTTTTAAAATGATTGAACATCTCAGTGCATAACAATGAAAAGTAAATGAAAGAAGATTAATAAACACAGTATCAGGAAATTAATCCTAAACCTTACATATTATAGTTATACTTATTCATTCTTACCCAAAATTTTGAGGCAAAGTCAGCATTTCTCCTAGCATCAAAGTTTCTGCTCCCTTTACAGTAGAAGGATCATCTTTCATGAGCTGGTTAAACAGATTACCTGTAGAAATATCAAATTGCTAATATCTAAATATTTGCTAAGTCTAAAGCTTTGTCTACATTTGAAGTTATGACACTTAATCACTTATTTAGACATAATCTATTTTAGACATCCTTACTTTACAAGCAACTTGTTAAGGGATGAAATACATATCTATGGGCCTGCCTATACATTGTAACTTACTTTCAGGCACTTTGTGTCCAATAAATCGTTCAGTATACATACTGGATGGCACAATTCCAAAGGCACCGCACAAATTAACATCAAACTTTAAGTGAAATTCCGCCCGAGTAAAGCACATTACATAACAGAACTAAACAACACAACTCCCTTCTTGCTTGCTTTGTATTTCCACAAAATCCTCGTTTCATTATCTTTCCTTTGCCTCTTTCTTATCCTGGACTTCTAGACTGCAACTCTTACTGGGGAACAACCCAGGGACTTCCAATTTATGACTGTACACCACGCATAACACAATTCAAAATCAGTGGTTCTTGCATAATGATTTTCCAGAGAACATTCACATATTGGTTCTAGATACCAGGGCATTTTCTCCAGTTAAAGAAGACAGTAACACCAAACTTTCTACAATTACATGTCTCTCACAACCACCTTCTATCGTGTGTTAATTGCTTGGACTTTGAGCTGATATGACTGCAGTATCATCACCAAGCTTTCAAAGCTGTAGGTCAAGCACTGTAGAGCGCACCTTGGTATTTTGCTATAGCTACCAACAAACATAAAATAGATTGCTGTTTCAGATTACTGTCTATGGGAGGTCATAAGACTCCTCTGATATCTAAGTCTCAGATGCTCACATTTCTTAAACCTGGTAATACATACATAATAATCTGTCAGTAGAAAATACATACCTGGCAAATCTCTTTCTTCACAAGTCACCGGAATATTAGTGAATAAAGTAGGTTTGGTTAGCCTCATCACTGCAAAAATCAGAAAATAAAGCATAGATCAATGAAACAAGTATTTTTAAATTTCTTTTTTTTTAAGTATAATTTTGTCTTGTTCTTCCACCAAAAACCCCCGCAACCACTAAACCTTAGCCTGAAAAAGGGTAACACCTTTTTGGATCACCTAATCTTTTTTCAATATAACAAATTCCATGCTAATCTGAGATCCAAGAGCACTGGTGATGCTATTGCCCCCTCCTGCTTTATTCCCCTGATGCACTAACATCTACTGCTTTCAATCTTATGTGCTGAAGGTCTTACACCTGTTACAGTGTTAAGTGCTTTGTGAACTTCAGAAGGAGTGTACCAGTTTCATTTTTCTGGTGGACTACTCTAGGCTAAGTGCCTGTCCTGTGATCCTGGTTGCGCTAGAATGGGACATGACGACTAGTACGGACCCTTTCAGGCAAACTCCAGGCTATGAAAATTTACCCTTATCTTCAAAACACACACAAGATAGAGTCACCAGTCTAAAAGCCTAAATTATTTATACAACTGTTTTTTCTTTTAGTCACAGAGTTTAAACTGAAACCAGAAAAAAAAATCACAAAACTTCAGGAACACACAAAAACCTGTTTTATCAATACTGACAAAATAAAAATAATGGAGATCGTGCTATTAAAAAATCTCTACTTCAAGAAAGAGGTATTTTCAAAGGCTATTTTAACTCAGAATATTCAAAATTACATTATTTTTATTTGTAGTACAGATTTAAGATATTGTTTCTTAAAACAATTCCTCCCTCTTCATACAAAACAATGGCCCTAATCTTGCATATAGCTTCTCATGAAAGCATGCACATGAAACAATGTTCACCATTTGTAACCATAGGCATTGACCTGAATATGTGAAGATCACTGATTTACTTTTCTTTGAAACTCAACAAACATAAACCCATATAAAATATAATTTCTGAAAACTAAAACTAAAATTATTTCTCTAGACTGCAACCAGTTAATCAACATCCTTGCACTGATATATGTGTTATGCTTTTATCTTTATTGTACTTTTGTAAATCTTAAATGTCTGGTCAGCATTCACTATTTCCAGTTGTGTAAAACATTCAATTATTTCTATATACATTTGGGTGTAGTGGACTGTATTGGTTCACAAGAACTTAAACTACCATACAGCAGACCTATGCAAGTTAACATCAGCTAAAACAAATCTGTTTTCACATTAAAAGGGTGATACATTCTCTTTCTTATGGTGTAAAGTTGAAAAACATGGCTTCTGAATGCTTAGAACCTCCAGGTAAATAAAAAGCCCCAAAATATACAAAACAGATTAAATGGGAAACCAGATTCAACATTGAAAATGAAAAGATAAATACTGAATTGTACATGCATATGAACTAAGCATTTCTGGAACAATTAAAAATGAGAGTCTGGATTTCAGCTTGTACATTGGTGCTACCCAGGACCATAATAATTCTGTAGAGAAACCAAATGAGGTGTTCAGTTTTCATTAGACAACAGTTAACCAGCTAGGGCGCTCACAGCTGGCAACACAGGTAACATTATTTGTATACAGGCCAAGACAAAGCAGCAGAACGTTGACAGCTGTCACTGAACAGGGACATCCACATTGCCTTCTATTTAGTAAGATGTTTGTTTAGCTCTATTGTCGGTATACGAAATAAATATAGTTTTGTATTATTGGTGGTTACCTAATTTTACTCAATTCTACAGTAAGCCCACATAAACTAGCACTTGTTGACTGTTTCTAAAGGAACACTTTCAAATAAAGTTTAGTCACATTCAAGACAATGAATGAATTAAAAAAAAAATCACTGAATGAAGTCAAAATGCACACACACACAAAAAGATATGTAGATTATCATATTTAATGGGACTACTAAATTAATATTATAAAATATTGTATCTTTGCAGGACAACCTCTCATCCATTTTCTTCTAAATTCCTAGACACAAAATACAATGTTAGATAAAACTAAAATCTCACCGCATTCTACTACATTATATGTTTAAAAATGCTGATGCACAAATAAACTTTGTTACTATTAGTGTTAAGCTCAGAACAATAATTTCAGTGAAATTATTTGGCTATACATGCTAATAATGACCCTCAGCTACTCCAGACAGCATTTTACATTTTGTTACATGGTAATATTAAATGTCACAAACACCTCAACATAGGAACCCCTTAACCTTCAGTCAAAGTTTAGAAATACATGTCACCGACCCATATTGAGCAACATCTTCAACTACAAAAACATATGTAATGCCCATAATAAAATATAATTATTCCAACATAAGGGTATCATCAGAAGAAAAATGTAAGTAAAAGTCCAAGGGGATTTTTAGCTTTTACACAGAGGAATCTCCATTACGCTTATGTACACATTTATTTGATCACTGTTAATGATAATGAAATAGTCTACAACTACCATTTGCTTATTTTCCCTCTTTTCCAGATGCCACAGATCTCGACCTCCACCTACAGCAAAATTGGGTGGGAGTGTAGATCTGCTGGAGGGTAGGAAAGCTCTATAGAGGGAATGGCAAGAAAATGTGCCAGGGGAGGTTTAGGTTGGACATTAGGAAAAGGTTCTTCACCCAGAGGGTGGTGGACACTGGGACAGGCTCCCCAGGGAGGTGTCACAGCCCCAAGCCTGACGGTGTTTAAGAAGAGACTGGACAATGTCCTCAGACACATGGTGTGAACTGTGGATTGTCCTGTGCAGGGACAGGAGTTGGACTCGATGATCCTTGTGGGTCCCTTCCAACTCAGGACATTCTATGACTTCTGTGATTCTATGATCTGGACAGGATGGTTAGTTGGGCTGAGGACAGTTTTATGAGGTTCAACAGGGTCAAGTGCCAGGTCCTGCACTTGGGCTACAACAACCCCAGGCAGCGCTACAGGATCAGGGAACAGTGGCTGGAAAGCTGCCTGGCACAGAGGTATCTGGGGGTGTTGATTGACAGCAGCTGAACATGAGCCAGCCGTGTGCCCAGGTGGCCAAAAAGGTCAACAGCATCCTGGCTTACATCAAGAATTCCGTGGCCAGCAGGACTAGGGGAGCAATTGTCCCCTGTACTCAGTACTGGTGAGGCCCCACCTTGAATATTGTGTTCAGTTTTGGGCTCCTCACTGCAGGAAAGACATTGAGATGCTGGAGAGAGTTCAGAGAAGGGCAACAAAGCTGGCGAGGGGTCTGGAGCACAAGTCTGATGAGGAGCAGCTGAGGGAGCTGGGGCTGTTCAGCCTGGAGAAAAGGAGGCTGAGGGGAGACCTGATCGCTGTCTACAACTACCTGAAAGGAGGGTGTAGCATGGAGGGTGTTGGTCTCTTCTCCCAAGTAACAAGTGATAGGACAAGAGGAAATGGCCTCAAGTTGTGTCAGGGAAGGTTCAGATTAGGTACCAGGAAAAAGTTCTTCACGGAAAGCGTTGTCAGGCATTGGAACAGGCTGCCCAGGGAAGTGGTGGAGTCACCATCCCTGGAGGTGTTTAAAAGATGTGTGGATGAGGTTCTTAGGGACATGGTTTAGTGCTAGAGTTAGGTTATGGTTGGACTCGATGACCTTGAGGGTCTCTTCCAACCAAAACGATTCTATGATTATCTATAGTTAGTAGGTGTCCCTAGGAGAAAAACATAAGTGTAATCATATAGATCGCAGTTTAACTGCTCTACTGACCCTCCAAACATTGAATTGAGCAGGGACAGCATGACCTTGAAACACTTCATTCTTTCAGGTGACAAACAGTCATGCTGAAGTCAGTCTTTTATCACCATGAAAGACATTCAAATTCTCAGAGAGCTTTACCTCCCATGACAATGGAGGTTTATGGATAGAAGTTTGATTTCTTAACTTCCTGACCTGTAGCTGGAAGTTAGTGTTTTCTTGTTCCCCGATATAATTAGAGACAAAAGACCAGCAATATCAGGAAAAAGGAAATCTTACTACCTATGTCATAAAACAGCAAATGCTAAGTTGTTCACTTTTTCAGCTGACAACTTCCATTGAAACTTTCATTATTACTTCTGGGAAAATATTGATAACGGTACTAAGACAGCCTATACATGCAATAGAAAGTAAGTCTGTATTTCATGCGAGGGCTATGCCTTCGTTAAAAAAACCCCACACACGCTACTTCCAAGAAATAATCGAAACTCAAAAGTCTCAAGTGTCAAAAATAATTACAGATCCTTAAAGTGAGTTGTTACAATCGCTATAAAACATTTTTCTTTCTCCTAATTTCAAACAAAGAAGCACAGTGAGGATGTACTTTGCTGGACTGAAAGCATAAATTTTATTATCTGACACAGCCTGCCTTAATACTCTGGAATTTTTATTTTATTTTTTTTCCTTCAGAACACCAACGTAGAGAAGAGCTATAAAATGTACTACTAAGCCAAACAGAAACTTGCTAATCCTAATACAATCATTCATAAGTCTCCTGGCAAAACAAACTTAAATTAATGCATTATTACTATTAAAAAACTGTAGCAAAGTAATATTGCCTAGTTTTCTGCTTGTTAATTCATCAGTTCTAAAGTTGGTATATTCTAAGCTGCTTAAAAACTCTAGTACTTCAGACAGCAATTTTATTATGAAACTCTATCTTATCATTACAAACTAAATATAATTCCAAATTTATGTACAAGCAAATTCATTTTATCAGTAAGGCTCAGCTTTTCCCTAAGGATATTTCTAACATATTCACAGTATAATATATCACAGAAAATCCATATCTGTCCCACAGATCTTTGGATAGTAGCATTGCAAGATGGCAATTCATTCTGCTTGATGAGTCTATTCAATTTTATCCAGATGTCTTCCAAATTTTGATTATTACAAACAGACTGTTCAATTGTCCACTTTGCTCTATAAAATGCATGTAGTTTTAGTCTTTCCAAATTATTTTGCAGTTCTTGAGATAAAGGAAGAATCTTTTCTTTAAGCTTAGGGCTAGGAACAGAGACACTCCAAGATCTTCTCAACTTTTGTTTTCCATTAGATGGTGGTTGTTCTTGATTCTCCAAGTTAATTATTCTGTGAACAGTTTGTGCTTGGATTAAATTCTGCTCATGTTTCATGTTAGACTGAAACTCAGAGAGATTTTTTGTCCAGTCATAATCAGGAGATCCTGTAACATATTCTGGACCTGTAGAAAGTTGCTTCAATTCTTCCGCTTCCTCATGAGAAATAACAGGTGGCAGCTTTTTTGGTTTGAGGGGAAGTCTGTACAAATCATTTGGAAACCAGGGTGCAAATCTTGGTAAACGACGAATGGGAAACTCCTTCACTGCTGCTTCTGCAAATTTCTGCAGTTTCATTAGATCTCTCTGATGTGGTCGATAATGCAAGACCACTTCCATGCTTGTACAGTAGGAATCCATTTACTTTTAAGAAAAGGAACAGCCTCTTGATTAGGATTCTCAAATATAGACTGAAACATCTTATTTACAAGAATTTCCTTGCCCCGTGCTGCAAAGATCAGTAGAAAACAGGACCTAAAGCAGAAGTGTTATAAAAAATAAGATACTACCATATTAAGAAAAACATGACTAGGATATTTTACAAAAAAGCAACATGTAGTAAAAATAGGCTAGAACATTCTACTTTATCCAGGCTGAACATAAGTGACCGTATTCCACCATTACCAGTGTAATTTCAGTACACTGAACATTACCCGTATGCATGCAGTTTACTCAACAATGTCCCTCCCTGGAGTATCCATCGTCTCTTACTTGCCATCCATCGTTATTTTTGCTATATTGTTGTGATGCACATTAAAAGACATAGTTACTACTGCCTAGTTTCTTAAACTTACCAGACAAATCTATCTTTTTAACGGTGTTTTCCTCCTACACCTCAACATTTTAAACCAGGGCATATAAAGCAACTAGAAAACATTTATGTTACAAAAACCCTTCCTGATATAGTACTGACCAGCGCAGCAATTTTTAAAGTCACAAGTTAAAAGAGAAGTGCTATAGGCAAATTGAAGTTCTCATATCAGAATTACACATTTAGTTTTAGTCTCAGAGCTTCTGAGCAATACATGCAGCCATCCTTTTAGTCCTTAAGGACTTGATAATTTCTTAATTTATTAGACTTTTAGAACAACTAAAGGACTTGCTAAGTACTTAAAGACTTTATACTTTCACACATCAATGCTTTCTTTCATACAAAGATTTTATTAAATGGGAGGGGGAGGAAGGAGAACTACAAACACTACTACATAACACAACATAACATGAACTCTCTTGCTGTCCTGTTTTTCCCCTCTAACAAGTTTGCAATCATTTCAGGTTCTCTGAAAGGGATCCGTGATATACAATAATATTAAAATCGATAAAATCTAGGATTGCTTAATCATTGCACTGCCAAGATTTTGTTTAAAATAGTCACAATGCAAACAAACCCTGACACCTTTCTCACTTCTTTTGCAAAATCTACAGCCTGGACACTCCACCAAATTCAATACAAGCCCTATTGGTTTCTTACAAACGATCCATCAAAAACTTTTTGCGTTGAATTAACTATTTTCAAAATGCATTTGTAGTGTCAGCTGGTGATGTTTAACATTCACAGAATTTTGGCTTTGTGTGTCAACGGCAAGTTGAACATGAGCCAACAGTGTCCCTGGCAGCCAAGAGGGCAACCGTGTCCTGGGTGCATCCAGCACAGCATCGCCAGCCGGGCAGGGAGGGGATTGTCCCGCTCTGCTCTGCACTGGTGCGGCCTCACCTGGAGCACTGGGTGCAGGTCTGGGCAACACAGGATTAAAAGGACATAAAGCTACTGGAGAGTGTCCAGAAGAGGGCTATGAAGTTGGTGAAGGGTTTGGAGGGGAAGCCGTAAGAGGAGTGGCTGAAGTCACTGCGTTTGTTCAGCCTGGAGAAGAGGAGACTAAGAGAAGACCTCACCACAGCTACAGCTTCCTCACAAGGGGAGGAGGAGGGGCAGGTGCCAAACTCTTCTCTCTGGTGACCAATGACAGAACCCGAGGGAATGGCAGGAAGATGTGCCAGGGGAGGTTTAGGTTGGACATCAGGAAAAGGTTCTTCACCCAGAGGGTGGTGGACACTGGAACAGGCTCCCCATGGAGGTGTCCCAGCCCCAAGCCTGACAGTGTTCAAGAAGAGACTGGACAACACCCTCAGACACATGGTGTGAACTGTGGGGTTGTCACATGCAGGGACAGGAGTTGGACTCCAATGATCCTTGTGGGTCCCTTCCAACTCAGGACATGCTATTATTCTATGTGTGTGTGTGTGTGCGCGTGTACATATACGAAAAAGGCCTTGTTGATCTTTGAATTATGGTTAACAGTTTTTATCGTGACATGCAGAGACCATTAAAAACTCTCTCTAGGAGTGTTTTAAAACTAGTAAATGGGCAGAAGATGGGCTCTGAAACCACCTACATACCTGCACTACTTTATCACCTGAGCAGCCTCACTGATTTAGAATGCTTGCAGAATTGAGGTTATAACCAACTCTTCATTACTGCTACTTAACTAGCAGCATTTATTTTATAAAGAGCATGGTTAGAAAAAAAGAAAGCAAATATTATGTCTGGTGACTGAAACAAGGTGAAAGAAGATCCAGGCTTTTCCGTGTTTCAGTTGCTGACTTTAACTGGTATGCAGCTGCCAGCAGAAAAGATCAAGTTCTTGATAGAGCTTCTTTGATTTCTGTATTAATTCTGCAAGGTATGTGAGAGACATTCACGTTTTTGTTTTCATGATTTGTGAATCAAGGCTGCAAACCCAGTAGTTATGCATTAAGCAGGAGGTTAAAGGGGCAAAAACCATTTAAGGGGGAAAAAAACAACCAAACGAAAAGACAGCAGGGAACTGGAAATTTTTTAAAAAATATTTGCTTGTAACTGCTATAAGCCTTGTGCAAAACGCAAAGGGATCGAACCGCTTCGATGGCCCCACGGGGCGGGGCAGGGCTTTCCCTCGGGCACCTCCCGCCCGCCGGGCGCTCCTGCCGGGCCGCTCCCCGCTCCGCCGCCTTCTCAAGCAGCGGGAAGAGGCGGCCTCGCCCCCGGAACGGACACGACGTTTCACGCTCGGATCGCGCCCCGGAGCCCCCGCCGCCTCGGCTCCCCCCTCCCGCCCGCGGCGCCAGGCCCGGCCGCAGCGCCCCGCCTCTTCCCCGGCCCGCCTCGCCCCGCAGGGCCGGCCCCAGGGCAAGGAGGGGGCCGAGGGCACGGCGGGCGGAGGGGCCGCGGCAGCAGCGGCCCGAGAGGGCGGGTGACACCGGGTCACACCGAGTGACATCGGCGGGCCCCGCGGGCCGCGCTGTCCGTACCTTTCAGAGCCAGCAAGTGCTCCTGCTTGGGCTGGTTCACGTCCATGGCGCCGACCTTCACCCTACGGGAGGGCAGACGGGCCAAAACGCTGCCGGTGGTGGACCAGCGCAGCCGGGATGAACCTAGGCGCAAAGCCCGGGCCCGCTGCGCACCGCCGAACCCGGAAACAGCTGTCCCAGCATGCAACGCGGCCCCGTCACGGCACCGTCGCGGCGGGAGAAACTACAGCCCCCAGAAGGCACTGCCTCCCGCTCCCCGCGGCGGGCGTGGCGGCGGGCACCCCGCGGGCGTTCCGAGGAGCCACCGCCTCCTCCTGTGCATGCCGGGACGTGTGGTGCTCCGGAAACCCCGGGGATATCTGTGCGGCGCGATGGGAACCGTAGTTCTGCCGTGCGAGCCACAGGCGGAGGCCGCGCCGCGGATGAGCCGGCGGGGCGGGGCGGGGCCGGCGGGGCGGGGCGGAGCCGGCGGGGGGGGCGGGGCCGGCGGGGCGGGGCGGGGCCGGCGGGGCGGGGCGGGGCCGGCGGGGCGGGGCGGGGCCGGCGGGGCGGGGCGGGCGGGCGGGCGGCTGCCGGCTCCCTGCTGCTTCCTGCCGGCTCCCTGCTGCTTCCTGCTGGTCGCCGCTGCGCTCCCCCCTCCCCAAGATGGCGGCCCTGGGTGTAAACAAGGCCGGGGCTGGTGCCGGGCCAGACGGCAGCCGGGGGCCCGGCACCGGCAGCGGCCGCGGCCCGGCTGGTGCCGCAGTGAAGGTGAGACAGGCTGCCCGGCCCTTCGCGCCGTCCTGGCAGAGCAGGCTGTGGTGGCCGGGGCTGCGCCGTCTGTGCCCCGGCTGGAGGAAGGGGGAGCGCGGGGTCCCGGGCACAGGAGGCGTCCCCTGAAGCCGGGCCAGGAGTCCGCTTCGGAGGCCCGTTCCCCGCCTCGTCCGCCTGGAGCCGCGATGCCGTGGGTGCCTCGGGGCGGGAGGCCTGCGAGTGACGGGGGGAGGCGCGGCTGCCGCACGGCGACGAGCTGTCTCGGGGGAAGCGGGACGAATGGGCTCCTGGAGGCTGCTGTCTAATGGATTGCCGTTTGGATTTTTTTTTTTTTTTTCCCTCCTAAATGACGATACATTTTGCTTTTATTAGCGGTTCAAGACGTTCGAGTCCCCAACTGATTGTTCCTGCTACCTCGATGATCTGTTGGTAGCTTTGTAAATTGCTAACTTGGTATGACTGACCTTTTCATGCGCATCGGCTATGAATGGAAACTTTCTCCACCGGCTACCAGTCTGCTTTGGCAAGGTCTTGCCTCCCCTTTTCCTTTCCCTGCAAGGACGTTTCTGCTTACTTAGTTGTGCTGCTTGACTGATGGGCGTTTCTTGTAAAAGTGCGTAAATGAAGTGAGCAAGAACTAGTGGTGATCAGGTGGGATGCTGAAGAATTAAAATGTTTTGTTGATGTCTCTTTAAATGTCATTCTCATGATCATTATCTGTGTGTACGAAGCAAAATTAATGACTTGGCCTATCCGCTATGATTGCAGGAACTTCTGTAAAATAAACTGTATGGCTTACTGTATGAAGTTTTGCTTTTTTATCAGTTCAAAACCAAATATGGTCTCTTCATAAATTATAGGTTCTTGAGTGTGGAGTCTGTGAAGATGTATTTTCTTTGCAAGGTGACAAAGTTCCTCGTCTGCTTTTGTGTGGCCATACTGTCTGCCACGACTGTCTTACCCGGCTTCCCCTTCATGGCAGAGCAGTTCGTTGTCCTTTTGATCGACAAGTTACTGAACTAGGTAAGAAAATGTAAGGCTAAAGTTCTTAAAACCTACTTAGCCAAGGATATTATAAGATAATTCTAGATACAGGTTCTTAATGCTCCACTTGGTGATAATATTTCCAAGTAATGAATGTTCAGTGTTCCTTTTCATTCCAAGAAGCTCATAGCACTGTTCAGCACTAGTGAAATAGATATCTCAGAAAAGGAAAGTCGGGATCTTGTCTTTATCGTCTTGGACCTGGGTTTGCAAGCTTTATACCTTGAAGTCTTTTTGTACACCTATATTTACAAAGGGATTGCTCTATTTTAGATCAGTGTCTAAGGGTTCCTGAATGGTTATGAGTTTCTTCTTGTCCTAAATACTAAATGAAACATGCAATTAAATAAATAGTTTCTTTGACAAACAGATTTGTCTGGATTCATGATGAAGTGATACAGAGGGAAGTAACAGTGGTAACAAACTTGGTTTTTAAAATGTGAAGTAATTCTGTATATGCAATAACTGATACTGGCAGGCTATCAACAGGAATTCCTCTGATGTAGGAGTGTCTGCAGACAGTATACAAAAGGATAAGATACAGCTTTTGTCCAACAGTGAGAGTTTCTATTAGGCAAAAGGTGACACATGCTTATAATTCCTTCAGAATAGGAATTACCTTTTCAGCATAGGGTTACAGAGAAGACAAGTTATCGGAAGAATTTGTGCTGAGAACTTGTTAATAGCACTGGCTCCTGCCATTTTGAATAGCACAGGGTAAAAAAAGCTGTTGGAAGGAGGAGAATCCTCAGAGGAGATCTTTAATATAGTAATCCACGAAAGAAATGTTTAAATATCAGATTCGGTCAAATAAGAATTTACTTAGCAGTAGGAGAATCTGCTAGAGTGCAGACCAAGCTGAGACGAATATTAAGGCACTCTGTGGGATGCGTTCATGGAGATACGAGCCAGGAAGAGAAACAGCAGTCTCATATGAAAGAGGAGTTTGTTTTCAGTGGGGTGGGAGGTGGTTAGTCTGAGCGTCATGACTGATTGCCGATTTAGAAGATGTGGTTAAAAGAGTCATGAGTTTTACTTCTTATCTATGACTTTATAGCTACACAAGATTTTTAAAGTATACTTTTAAGGGGGAGAATGTTAAAGCAGAAATCCTGCCGTTGTGAAACATTTCTGTCCAAGACCTCTTCTTGTATATTGTAAAGTCAAAGTAGCATTTTTATTATGATAGGGAACTTGTCGGCTCAAAGATTTTATTGTGCTCTCCCCCGTCCCCCTGCCCCCCCCAGGCATCTGAAAGTATCCTATCATATTTTTTGTGGGTTTCAGATTCAACAAAAATAAAGCTTCATAAAGACATTTAATTTTTTTCATTTTACATAATACTGAGGAGCTTCTGGTGAAACACAGTGAAATGTTATTTGGCTGGTAAGGCTACTACAGAAAGGAAGAGGGAAGAAAAGCTTCAGCTTTTGTGTCTAGGGTAACACACTTGCTTCCTGCTGGCTAGTACTAGAAAGAGGCATGATATGTTGTGACCAGCAGTTGCTCAAAAAACTAATAAGTAGAAAATTTTAGCAAAACAGCTTGAAAGTAAAAATGCTTCTGTGAATAAAAATGTTCTGCCTGGTGATTTGAGCTGGAAGAGGGTTGTAGCCACTTTACGTCTTACCAGGTCTGTAAGAATTGTCTTAAGAACTATTGTTGCTTCCAGCATGTCAAAATGGGGAGGGGTTGTGGAATGCAGCTTGTCATGGCCCCTTTTGGAGGAGTCTGTGCTTTTGTTATCTTGCTCTAATCACCCGGTAGTTATTGCTGTTAGGTTAAGTCTGCTGAGCTTTATTTCTGTTGGAGTGGAGCTGTGAGGGAGACATGGCAACTCCAGACCCAAGTAACTTCTCATCCTTCCTTCCATTTGAGGGCATGTGAGAAAGCAAGCTCCATTTTCACCCATTCCTGTGATTGCTATTCTGCCATTTAATGAAGTAGTCTCAGGAAGCTGTTCAGTATCTAAATCTAGGTTATAGGATCACTGCCAAGAAAACATACTGTTGAAAGAAAAGCTGTATAATCAGGGCATAAAGCTGCCTGTGTTTAACAAAGTTCCTTAATCAGTAACTGTGGATTTTACAGATGTTTTTAGTTGGTCATTTAACCTATACTGTTCAGCAGATAGACTTGTTTTCCTTTGCTCTTGTTACTAACTCACATAATCCCATGCTCATCCAAGTATTCCCAAGGAATCTTGGGAACTTTTAAAAATAAATACTCAGGGATCTATCTATCTATCTATATATATCTGTATATTTTTTGTGTTCTGAAGTGGACGCTTGATTTAAACTTACCGGCCGGTCTCTTTTACACACCCGTATGAGAAGGTAGGATTAGAAGAACTTTGTCAATCAGGATTTCTGGGAATATGGAGTCTGCAAGTGAAAATTGACAGCACACCGTTTACATGCTTATCAAAATCTTCTAATAGTTCATAAAATCTTGCTATGAGAGATAGTATTTGGTAATGAACTGGTGGGACTAAAGCCTGCCCAAACCATATTACTTGGCAGAGTAGACTAAACATAGATTTTTGAAGGGTTTTTTTGAGACTTCTTTAATGAAGTTGTCTGTGATTAATCTTCTAATGGATAATTTTAAATGAGTATGTACATGTTGAAGGCATGTGAGCTGTCTAGTGGCTATCTTTAACTAGGTTAACATTCTGTAACCAAAAAGATGTAACAGAAAAGCTTTTTCAATTTTCAGAATTTTGAAGCCATATATTCTGGAGATTATGTTAACCTGGGAAATGTATTTAGGGGAAAATCTATAAAATGGTCTTTGTAGAAGAAGAGACTCCTCTTAAAGCGTTTTCCTTAAAGTATCTTGATTTGGGAGAGAAGCTGGATCATTTCTTGCAAACTGCTTTCTCTTTCCTTCTGTGTTAGATTAGTGGTTGGTTTGTTTGTTTTGTTTTGCGAGTTTGTTTTTTTTAATATGTGGACCAGGGAGCTGTTGGGAAGGATGTGCTTATGTAACAGCTTTGGAGGCTCTGACTTTTGACTTAGGCTGAGCAACTCTGCTAAGGAAGCCTTTAACAGTTTATGGCTCGGGTGAACTCTTCCTACCATCATCACATTACAGGGTTGAAACTATTTTCTGTCATTAGAACTTGTTGAACTGATGTAAGCACGTATCCTTCCTGGAATCCATCCCATTGGAATTGTTTACATTTATATATTCTATTGCTAGTGTTTGAGTGCTAAGACAAAACTTTAAAACATTGTGTGAGAAAATGTGGCTATAATGTAACATTCTCTTGACTTTGTTCAGACATTTAGACAAAGCTTGCTCTTTTTTTCCTTGCTTTATTTATAATCCTTTTGCAGACAAGCCTCGTGCTTTTCTAAATGACATTTGTATTGTTGGCGGGAGTTGGTCTTAGTATCTTCACTCTGTCACTATTTCATTCTTGGCTGACACACTTCCTGCTATTTGTGTCTTATTCTCCTTTTGAGACAGTCAGATTGTGTAGTGGTTTTGTAATGGGTACAGACATCCCTTTTAGGCACAAGGATGAGATCACTAGACTCTTTTACATTTGTGACCAAAGCAGAATTTGAGCTGAAGAGATTAAAGAGATCTATTTATATGAGTCATCTTTTAGTGTTTTAAAATATAAACACTTTATTAGATGTGTCGAGAATGTGTATGTTGAGTATGTAGTAATTTTGTAGTAGGCTTAGTGTAGAAAAAAGCAAGGTGGCTTTTTCTCAGGTACATGAACTTTATGGTAGATACCAGTGAAATGGGACATGATAACGTATGTTTTATGGGGTGCTTACTGGTTATAAATGCTACTTCAGTAGATTAGTAGTTGATGTGTGAGCCTTGCCTTTTTTTCCATCTCTGTCCAAGATTGACAGTGCACTGACAATGTACAACATGTTTTAGCAAATCTCAGAATATATTATAAAAAGTTAAAAAAAGTAAA
This sequence comes from Caloenas nicobarica, assembly GCF_036013445.1. Lineage (NCBI taxonomy): Eukaryota > Metazoa > Chordata > Aves > Columbiformes > Columbidae > Caloenas > Caloenas nicobarica. The sequence continues at coordinate 18,497,315 of NC_088284.1, forward strand.
AGCAATGTAACTTTGTTTCTCCTGACAGCTTTAAGTTATGAACTAGAAAATAAATGCAGAATATCTACAGAGGTATCTTTTCTGATCTTTTCTGTTGATTGCATGTCAATAAATTAGTTCTGCTTTGACTTTTCTGGCTTGGCTTTCTCTTCATGTTAGACATGGAACAGAACTGACCTGATTAAAGTCAGATACAAGAATGTAAACTGAGGAGAGTACATCTTTGTTTTTTATAATAAACATGTTAAAACCTATGAAAGAAAATACCTTTTTAAGAAACTCTGTAATGATTGAACAGCTTTTTCCTCTCAGCCTTTTCCAACATTTGCTTAAATGCTAAGACAATATTTGCTTAAAGGCTAATTTTCTGTAATCTGTTTCATAAGTAGATTTCTCCTTTTGGTGTGTGTACATCCACATATACTCTGCTATTAATGGCTATCTGGATTAGTGGCTTATCTGGAGATACGAGGTCCACATTAGTATCAGCAGTCATTATACTGGTGTGTTGTTAATGTGGGTATTTTGTATACTGTAGTAACTGAAGGTTGTACACAGTTAGTTTGCTACAGGACAGTGCTATTCTAAACACTGTAGGAAAGAACCTTTAGCCACTTTTCTGTCCTTTGCTGTTTGGGAGTTACTATCTAGAAATCTGCCTAGATACAATGTCAGCAAACCCAGACTCCGTTTACAAACTGGTTTGGCATAATTTAGATTCTGAAGGTGAATATTGCTCTCTGTGTTTCTTCGTCTTGTAACAGGGGGTGACTCTTCCATGGTCTGTGTTAAGAAAAACACTGTGATCCTGCTAGGAGTGCTGGAGCTAAAAAATAACTAAGCGCTGAAGTCAGAATTTGTCAAGGCAGATAGCTGTGCTGGTGTTAACTGTAATTGTGGAGGACCAGAACATAACATCTGTAAACTCCTTCAAGATCTGTGGCAAACCAAAGTTAAAATACTTATTTTCTGTCCACAATTTATTTTGTTGAGTGGACTGAGCTTAGACTGAGTTTTGGTAATGCTATCTGTATCAGAGAAGGCTTCCACCGTGGAACTGATAACTGCAGAGAGACTGTCATGCCTTTGTTTTATACCTAACTTCAAAGTTACTAACCAATACCTTGATAGGCCCATTTTCAGAAACAGCAGATTCCCTCAAATGAATAGTCTTTTACTGGTAAGCATTTTTTAAACCACATAGTCGATGTTGTTTTGTACCAGTTGAGGGTGTTGAAGGGGAGAATAGCTTACATATGCTCCCATCTATAGCTAGAGGAGGACAATATTCATCCATTTACCTGTTCTCTGAACTCTGCCTTTTACCCGTGATGCGCATAATTTCTATTTGGAGTTTAGCTACTGAGAATTTTATGGTTGGTGATTTAAACTGTAGGGGAAAATGGCTAGGAAAGAAAGTTTCATGTAGCAAAACTGGAAGCTGTACAAAATGGTAAGGTATACAGTGTGGATATGTTGATTCCTGTTCATATCCCTCTTCAGAGGCATTGTTGCCTTCGCTTTGCCTAGATGTGGCATGCATCTTGCAAAACTAAGTGTTCTGCTTCCCTTGATGGGAAAACAGCTGGCATGTGGGCACTCCAGTCTTCCACTTATTTGTGCCTAGCTGTGTAATGCAGCTCTGCTCTTTGAAACAGTACTGCAGGAAAAACGTCAGGTGGTAAAAGTACTTGAATGTATTTCAAGCAAGTTTTGAAGCCTTAAGATTGAAAGCCAGTCTCATGTTTCTTGTTTCATAGCTCTTGAAGTAAAAGAGAATGTTGTGGTTTAACCCTGGTGGACAGCTCAGCTACACACAGCTGCTTACTTACTCCCCTGCAGTGGGACACAGGAGAGAAATGGAAGGGCAAAAGTGGGTTGAGGTAATGACAGTTTAATAGGTAAAACAAAAGCCGTGCATGCAAGTGAAGCAAAACAAGGGATTCATTCACCACTTCTCATCAGCGGGCAGGTGTTCAGCATCTCCAGGAAAGCAGGGCTCCATTGCCCGTAACTGTTACTTCGGAAGACAAATGCCATCATTTCAAATAGTCCCCCCGCTTCCTCCTTCACCCTGGCTTTTATTGCTGAGCATGATGTTATTTGCTACAAAATATCCCTTTGATCAGTTGGGGTCAGCTGTCCCAGCTGTGTCCCCTCCCAACTTCTTGCGCATCCCTAGCCTATGGGGCAGTGTGAGAAACAGAAGAAGGCCTCAATGCTGTGTAAGGACTGCTCAGCAATAACTAAAATACAGGTGTGTTGTCATCACTGTTTTGGTCATATATCCAAAACACAGCCCCATACCAGCTACCGTGAAGAAATTAACTCAGTCCCAGTCAAAACCAAAACAGAGGATAATTCTTAACAAGCTAAAGCTGAAGACAGAAGAGCTTGCAGATCTGGTTTTGGTTGGTATTTTGTTATTTTGCTTTTGTGTACACTTCTTTAAAAACAATATTGTAACATATCTAGCTCATAAAAGCATTGCCTTTTATGCAGTGAATATATTTGAACAGTGTTTCTGTAACTCTGCAAAGAGTCTTTCTAGCGGCGTGTACTCTATCTGCTGCAAATCCAGACTCCTGTGGGAACTGAAGATCCATGTTCTTAAAACCGTGAAAATGCTAGTTATTCTCTGGTTGTGTGTACCAAGTACACCTGTACTCATGTGAAACATGAGTATTTGGGATGGCTACTTTGTTTTGCTTCATAACTGCCTGCTAGTCATAGTAGTTGATATCTGTTTGTTTGGAACAGCACTTTAATGATACACTGAAGTCTATCGTGTGTTAAATTTCGGAATTGAAGAAGGAAGACATAATGTCTGTATAGAATCAGTGGGATGGCATCTGAATTCCAGAAGGATTCAGAGGGCATACGCCTACTGGACCACCACAGGGCAGCATAATTTAGGAGATATGAAACAACACTCAGGAGAACTGGACAGCTGAAGTAGCCTGGTCTTTCTCTTTGGGAAAATGCGTGGGATACATTTTCTGTGAGTTCCTGTCAGATGCAGACTTCTGTCAGACACCAGATGTGAGGACTGAAAATGTCAAGAGTTTTGAGGCATCATGTGGAACCAGCCTTGGACTCCAGTTGCTGTTCTGCTAGTCTTTGCGTCTGGGTTATGAGAGGCAGCCCAGCCTTTTTCCAGATGTGGCATTGTTTTCTAAAATCGTGTTGTCCAGATCATGCATGAAGCAAAGCATAAACTGAATAAAGCAGTTACTTGAACTTAATAAAGAACTGTAAGTTGTAGGAGGTTTGTTTGTTTGTTTTTTACAGTGAATAGCAAAACTTCAGTGAAGGTTTGGCTCATATTCGTAGACGGGTATGTTTGCTTGAAGTGCAGAACAAATATTTGAATTACAGAAGCAGCATGCATGTACGGTTTTGTCCAGATAGTGGTGTCCCACGCTCCAAAAAGTAATTGCAGCAAACTTTTCTTGTCTTACACAGTTCAAAAGTTCCCTCATTAAGATAGATGAGTCAATTTCAGGCCTACGTATTCTGTTTAAATACAGTGTGGCATTTCCAGTGTGGCACCTTCTTTGCTCCATAAGTGTATGTCTGTCACTACCCTGGGCACTACTGGTAATGTTGTACCTTCTATCATTCTGCTCAATGAAGTTGGTAGATTCTGTACAGTGATGTAGACATCTGACAAAGAGATAAGGGCAATGTTATATGATGAAACTAATGTCCACATCTTGCCTTCCTTTCAGTGCACTGAAGAAGTGCTCTGTTAGTATTCAGCAGTAATGTTGGATATAATTAAGTAATTTCTTGAGCTTGTTTTTGTTCTCAGATATGTTATTTCAAGAGCTGGTAAAAATAATGTTACAAGATTGTAGGCGTTCATGGGTTAACTCTGTGATATCTGCTAGGAAAACAGGATGTTTGGAGGTTTACTGAGGATTGGTTTCTATATCTATGTTCTACCAATTTTGGTGAACTCATTGTAATAAAATCCCCATGACAACAACAGAAGAGCTCATCATAGCATTGAGGGTGGAGGAAGAGCTCATGCATTTCTTTATTTGTCCTTTCCAAGTTAGGAATTGTTAGCAACTGGCATATATTGATACTATATATGAACAGCCTTGTTCGAAAAAGGAAAAAAACCCCAAACCTACCCACAGAAGTGACACTTGTTCTGGAAATTCATAGTGAATTCAACATTAGGCTCCATTAAAAACACCTCTCTATTATCAGATCGTCCATCTGTAATTGGTTGTTTCTAATTTCCAAAAGTATGTAGTTGTGATTCAGCGATGGTAGTCAGCCTATTGCAGTTAATAAAAAATAACTTTCTAGATGTTTTATACTGAGGAAAACCTCAGATTCTGTGCACTCAGTCCTTGAAAATGGTAAACATCTCATTTGAGGAATGTCTGACAGCATTCTACTAAAATATGTTTTTTTCTTTTATATATCTTCAGAGGTCCCTTCCAACCTCAACCCTTCTGTGATTCTGTAATACTAAAAAGTAATGATTCAGTGCTCGAAGATGATGCTTCATCTCTTGAGGCACCTTTACCTTGCAACAGAGAAAACGTCTTTACATTTATGACGATGCTGGAAAAAGTCAAGGGATGATACTTTAATGAAAAAGTAATCACTAGGGTTCTCATTATTAACATGGCCCATGCATGTAGCATTTAGCAGCTGTCATTGGGAATAAATTCTGGTTTTGCTTCTCACGTTGCTGCATGTTAACCTCTATAAAATTAGAATATTACAAGAATAGACATGGACTTCAGCTTTGCTCTAGGGAGTATGAAATATATTCTTTTTGCTATATCAAATAGCCTTGTATGTGGGTCTTTCTTTCTGAGTATTGTTTTAACTCTTAATCTGGTTTTTACCGGACCAAGATCTGCAGTAGGTGTTGCATCTTTTGATTCAGGGGAATAGGAGATTTGTCAGTTTGAATGCTTCACAGCTTCTGTTAGTACAGTAGAAATGTTCACTGTATGTAGTTATGCAAAATATTAGTTTTTATGATACACATTAGAGTTTGTGTGTTCCTTGTAGTCTTTAGTTGTTAGCTATTGCAGATTATTTTACAACTGTTCTCACTGAGATTTTTGTAAATTTTTAATAATATTGGCATCATTTGAGTAGGGAAAATCTGCATAAATATTGAGTAGTTCCATAATGGAAGGAAGACGATGGAAAGGTAGTGTGAGATTACATAGAAAAAGTGGTAGTTGTATCTTACTCTAATTAATATCTCTGTAGTTTTAATATTTGTCAGAATCTCCGCTGTGGTTTGTGAAACTTCTCATGATGGTATTTGCTTTTTCTTCCTCTTCTCTCCTTCATTTAACTCTTCCTCAAATATAGGAGATTCTGGTGTCTGGGGCTTGAAAAAGAATTTTGCTTTGTTGGAGCTCCTGGAACGGTTGCAGAATGGACCTGCTGGGCAGTGTGGGGTGGCAGAAGAAGCCATTGGTCTATCTGGAGAGGTACTGAATTAAAAAAAAGTTTGTTACATTTGTTTAAGATTATCTCTAGATAGAAAAAAGTGAAAGTCGTTTCTTTGCCAAATGTAATTTCACTAATAATGCGGTTATTTTCTTTCAGTATGCAGCATTAAGGCTTCAAATAATTGCTTCATAATTAAATGCTAATATGTACCTACTAAAGCAGAAAATAAAAAGGTATTGCCAAGCATGCATACTTTACCCCTTTTTTAGGCTTTAAAAGATTTCTTTAGAAAAGGTTACTCATTTAGATATTTTACTTACAGTGATTTAAGGGCAGTTTTCTAAAACTTTCAAACTCTTCCTAAAGACTTTAACTCTTCTTCCAGAGTAATTGCTTTTTATAGTCATTTGATATCACTACATCATGTGATAGTACTTCATTATCAAAACTATCTGCTTTAATCATTTCAGTATTAACTGGTATGCAAAAAGTATCGTGCAGTGCCATTCTAGGAATAGATAAGTGTTCTAACTGCCTATTTGTCTATTGGTGTTTTGTCTGTCTGTAACTTTGTAATTCTTTGTTTTCTGATGGCTGCTTTGGAGGAAATGACTGGAGCTTGAATTATTTTAGCCTCTAAACCCTTACAACTTCCACTGAAGTTTGGATTTGTAAAATCGCTGAACATCTCTAGAATCATTTATTGGAATTGACTGTAAATGAAACAGACTTTTATTTTTTAAAAATTTATTGAGACCTTAAAATCAAGTTTTCAAAGTAGTCCAAATTTTTACTAGCGTGTAACCTTCTAAGAGAAGTCCGTTTCCAGGGTTATATTGGTGGCAGGTATTCTGATTTTCCTCAGTCGTTGAGATTAAATGTTAATTTCAGTTTTATCTTTTTTGTTGTTGTTGTTAGAGTATCATTCGTTGTGATGAAGATGAAGCCCACATTGCATCTGTATATTGCACTGTTTGTGCCACTCACCTGTGTGCAGACTGTTCCCAGCTGACTCATTCTACAAAGACACTAGCGAAACACAGGCGTGTACCTCTTGCTGATAAGCCTCATGAGAAGACCATGTGCTCCCAACACCAAGTACATGCTATTGAGTTTGTTTGTTTAGAAGAGGGCTGTCAGGCGAGTCCGCTTATGTGTTGTGTCTGCAAAGAATATGGGAAGCATCAAGGTCATAAGGTATTGCCAAAAATCTGTTTCTAGTTATGCTGTGGGGTGGCTTGCATAATTATTTATCTAATTAAAGTATGAAATATTATCAAGAAAGGAGAGTAGATTCTTGATATGTCTTTATAGGAGTAACTTCATAGTGTTCTTTCACTATCCCTTAATTTTAGATAACTGCCATTACAAGAGAAAAAACATTATTTCTAAGACCACAATAAGTTATTTATATATTAAGATGGACAATCCCTTTGTCTGATGCTTTTCTGAACTTCTCACAGCATTGAGTCACCAGTTCTGAAAGCTGTTTTCATCATGCAAACACTAGGTTCACCCAACCTGGTGCAGTCCAACCACCTGTCTTTTTTTGTAGTTGATAATAGTAAACAGACAAATTTGTATTTACTTGTGTAATTGCTAGATGCCTGTCTTAGTCTCAGCATAACCTGTTACTCCTGATGGCATTTTAAATTGTGAGATGGTTTTAAATTTTTACTTGCCTTTCCTATATATACGTATGCATTAGCACATATACATATACATACACACATATATATTAAATATGTAGTAAAATAGAAAAGATTATTAAGGAAGATATTTATGACTAATCTTTATGTTGCTTTTAACTAATAGCATTCTGTCTTGGAACCAGAAGCAAACCAGATTCGTGCATCCATTTTAGACATGGCCCACTGTATAAGGACTTTCACAGAAGAAATCTCAGATTATTCCAGAAAACTAGTTGGAATTGTTCAGCATATAGAAGGAGGAGAACAAATAGTTGAAGATGGAGTTGGAATGGCCCATACTGAACACGTATGCTTGCTTTTTTTTTTTTTTTTCGAATAACCAAGATAAGGAATTTCTTTGAAAACTATACACAGGTTTTATAAGACAAGGCCTTAACTTCTTATCTCTACCAAATCAATATTGAGGCTTAAGAGATCAGATAGAAGGGAACTTGTAGTCTGTTACACTGGTTTTAGGCTACTCAAAAATAAGAAGGGAGTAGGGAAAGTTGTATAACTGCTAGTACAGCTTTGAAGTACTGTGACAGATTGCATCTGTTCTCAGGTGTTGTGGTACTGTTGAGGATTTTTTCCCTGGTCATTTTTAGTAAGGTGTGTATACATACAGGTAAGCCACCTGATTATTGGAGTAATTTCTTGGAGGATGTTATTCTCAGGGCTGATAAGACTTTCTGCATAGTGAGGACTTGAACTGTGACATAGCCAAGCAGATGTGAACATAAGTTAGAAACTGGAATAAAATGAAAAATATTCTTCTTTAATTAACTGGTGTATTTAATCCTCTGGATCTCCTGACTGCAACATTGTAGGTACCAGGGACTGCAGAGAATGCTCGTTCATGTGTCCGAGCCTACTTCTCGGATCTTCATGAAACCCTTTGTCGTCAGGAGGAGATGGCTCTCAGTGTTGTTGACGCTCACGTGAGAGAGAAGTTGATTTGGCTTAGGCAACAGCAAGAAGACATGACGATCCTCTTGTCACAGGTTTCAACAGCTTGCCTTCATTGTGAGAAGACTTTACAACAGGTAGGTTGGCAAGTGAGCTGTAATATATAACAGAATATGTGGAACTGCAAATTAAGTTTAGGTTACAAAGGAAAAGATTAGGTTGTACTCTTTGCTTATATTTCCTTTACGATGTTAAAACAATAATGATATAACATGAGATTGAAGTATTAATTACAAGGACATATTAGATAAGGGTAATCAGTATGAAAGCATCAAGTGTTCCAGTTGCTGGAAATCCTGTGGCATGATTCTGTTGTCTGGAGTAATTTCTGGTTATTTGTGAGGTTAGTGGGAAGGAGAGATGAAAATGAAGCAAAAAAACAATAAGATTTGTGGGAAGGATTTTACAGTTGCAGTTACCAGTATAAATGTTTGAAGGTAGTTGTCATATGAGGCTGGTAGGAAAAAAATATTTTAGGACTAAATAACTTTGTGTAGCACTTGCAATATGGTGAACTCAACATACTAAATGTGTGAGGAAATTTGCTATATGAAATCATCCGGTTGGTCCATTATTCATTTAATTTAGTAGTAGCAAAAAGTAAATAGTGTATGTAGTGAGCAGTAAACTATATGAGAAATCACTTCATTAATAGGTTATTTCTACTTTTAAAATTTTTTCTTAGAGTGTCTGATTGCTTAGTCACGTGTACTTTTAACTATGCAAATGTTCCCATCCTTAATGTGTGTATATTAATCTGTGTTAAGTGTGTTGCTGTATGCCGCAAAGCAGCAGCTCTACTCCAGCTGCTGAAATGCTATATGAATGATATAAATAGTCTTGATATATAACATTACTGTTTCTTATAATTTATATTCTTATTCCTGTACAGGACTAAGAGAGATCAAAGAAAATGATTTTAAAACTGCAGGACTATTTGGTATCTATTAGTATTAAGGAAGAATGACAAGGCCTTCCCATTTGTATTGCAATTTTAAATAAATCTATTTTGTAAATGTGAGTTTCTTTAACTAGAGCATTTCTATTTAAAACGCTTTCTTTCCAGCCATCATATTTACATTTGTTTAGTTATTTTAAGTAATTTACTGAAGGAAAGGCATACTTTCGTTTTCTTTGTCTGTTTAGGATGACTGCAGAGTAGTGTTGGCCAAACAGGAAATTACAAGATTGTTAGAGACATTACAGAAACAGCAGCAGCAGTTTACAGAACTTGCGGATCACATACAGCTGGATGCTAGCATACCTGTCACTTTTACAAAGGTATTCCTAATCTCATTAAAATATAACTAACTACTTTATGAAATCCGAACTATAATCTAAAAGAAAGCAGGAATAATATATATTCATTATGATGCTGTATTTATTGCAGCAAATTTAGGCAGTTCAGTATCAGTTAGAGAGCCAGAGTGTCTTATCATATGATGATGCCATCAAGTATTTGAGCAACAAAACCACTGCTGTTATAATTAGTGTGAGAAACTTTTGTTTGACTGCATCAGTAGCTTTGCTGGAACCTTACCTGCTTTCTTTTAAATATGTGAGATAGTATTTGTGAGCTCTGGAAACACCTTTCTTTGAAAACATCCCTGATTTGTTGTACATTCAACTCAGACCAGGAATCTATCTCTTGTTTTTCCATCTTTTTGGCTTTTTCATGAGAACAGCATAACTTCTGCAGAATTTTTATTGTTTTATTTCCTGAAAATTGCACACCTATTTTTAAATGTAATAATGCTACTATAACTTTCAGGTTATAATATTAAAAATAATGTATTTATTTCAATTCATGAAATGATAATTTATGTTATAGTTGCTTTGTATTCGTGGGTAGTTTAGACACAGTCCATCTTCTAAGTAGGTTTTTTATTGCTTTAATTTCATTTCAATGGCACCTGTTCTTTGAAAGAGATTAAATTATTTGGAGTTTTATAATGCAATGGCATAAGGTCATTGAATTAACCTGTATTGATGTCATGGTTTGATCACGGGGAGACAATCAAAAACTGTGGCAGATGTATTTTCCTTAACCCTGTTCCCCCTTCCCTCTTCCCCCCCGCCGCCCTCCTCCCCCTTTTCACTAAGGACAGGCGATTTTTGAGAGAAAAGGAAAAGAAGGACAGAGAGAAGAGAGTTGGAAAATTTGAAAATGTTTTACTAACACTACTAAATAAACATAGAGAAAAATAAAGCAGAACAAATATTATAGAATCAGCCTTGCAATTCCCAGCAGCTACTCCGGCAGGATCCTGCAGCCAACCGGAACTAGATTCAGTCTGTCATGAGGCCTCAGCTTGCAGGGATGGCAGAAAAGAAGCAGAAGCGAAGCAGCAGAAGACCCAGCAGCAGAGAAGAGAGAGTGTCCTTCTGGTCTCCACCTTTTATATCCAGGCAGTCGTGAATGTGATGGAATACTCCAGTTGGTCAAATTGTGGTCACCTGACTCAGACCACTTCCTCTCGTTGCTCCCCTCAATGACCCAGGACATTCCACCCCTTGTAACATACCATTCATGGCATATTTAAACCTCATCAATACAATCTAATTAATACAATCTATCAATATGATCTAATTAATTATAACAACTATATACATATATACACAGGCATAGCTCATCATTCTCTTAGTCCGGGGACCATCCTTTGGAAAAGCTCGTTTAAGTTCACTTATCACACATCTAGTACATGTCATGACCACTGTTTGTGGGTTAAAGACATCAACTTTGAAGAAGTTGTCAGGCGCCACTCAAAGAAACCAGCTCTGGTTCCATCACCACTGTCTTGATCTGAAAGACACTTATTAGACACTGTTAGTATGGAAATTAACATCATGCAGTTCAGACTTGACTATTTTCACCTAAAATCAAATCCCCTTGAGGTACACATCAAACTTCTCCATGCTTAAGCATCACCCACCAGGTGCTACCAGGACCTTGGGCAAAAACAATTCCAGGAATGGGCTTGCCTTTGCCTGAGGCAGGAGTAACCCAGACTGCCTTTCCTAACATACTTTTCAAGTGTACTACAGGGACTTTATCTCCTTCTACAGTATGTAGAATTTCTGATTGTGCAGGCCCGGCCCAATTAGTTGATCCTCTAGTGTTGACCAACCAAGTGGCTTTTGCTAAATGTGAATCCCAGTTTTAAAAGGTTCCACCACCCAGTGCTTTTAGTGTAGTTTTTAACAAACCATTGTACCTTTCAATTTTCCCAGAAGCTGGTGCATGATATGGAATGTGATATACCCACTCAATACCATGTTCTTTGGCCCAGTTGTCTATAAGACTGTTTTTGAAATTAGTACCATTGTCAGATTCAATTCTTTCTGGCGTACCATGTCGCCAAAGGACTTGCTTTTCAAGGCCCAAGATTGTATTTCGGGCTGTAGCATGGGGTACAGCATATGTTTCCAACCATCCGGTGGTTGCTTCTACCGTTGTAAGTACATACCACTTACCCTGACAAGTTTGTGGAAGTGTAATCTAATCCATCTGCCAAGCCTCTCCATACTTACACTTTAACCATCGCCCCCCATACCGTACAGGCTTTTAACCTTTTAGCTTGTTTGATTTCGGCACAAGTTTCACATTCATGAGTAACCTGTGAAATAGTGTCCATAGTTAAGTCCACCCCTCGATCGCGAGCCCATTTATAGGTTGCATCCCTACCTTGATGCCCTGAAGCATCATAGGCCCACTTTGCTAAGAAGAGTTCACGTTTATGTTGCCAGTCCAAATCCACTTCAGCTACTTGAATCTTAGCAGCTTGATCTGCTTGTTGGTTGTTTCGATGTTCCTCAGTGGCTCGACTTTTAGGCATATGAGCATCTACATGACAAAGTCTCACAGTCAGGCTCTCTAGCCGAGCAGCAATATCTTGCCACAGTGTGGCAGCCCAAATGAGTTTACCTCTGCGTTGCCAGTTGTTTTTCTTCCATTGCTGTAGCCACCCCCACAAGGCATTTGCCACCATCCATGAGTCAGTATAAAGATAAAGTATTGGCCACTTTTCTCGTTCAGCAATGTCCAAAGCCAGCTGGATGGCTTTCACTTCTGCAAATTGACTAGATTCACCCTGTCCTTCAGTGGCTTCTGTGACTCATCTTATGGGACTCCACACAGCAGCTTTCCACCTTCGATGTTTTCCTACAAGACAGCAGGATCCATCTGTGAACAGGGCATACTGCTTTTCAGTCTCTGAAAGTTTATTATATGGTGGTGCTTCTTCAGCATGTGTTACTTCCTCCTCATCTGGCGACATCCCAAAGTCTTTACTTTCTGGCCAGTGCGTAATCACTTCTAAGATCCCTGGGTGATAGGGACTCCCAATTTGAGCTCGTTGCATCATCAGTGCAATCCATTTACTCCACGTAGCATCGGTTGCATGATGCGTAGAGGGAACCTTCCCTTTGAACATCCAGCTCAGCACCGGCAGTCGAGGTGCCAGAAGGAGCTGTGCTTCAGTACCAATCACTTCTGAAGTGGCTCGGACTCCCTCATAAGCTGCAAGTATTTCCTTTTCAGTTGGAGTATAATTGGCCTCCGATCCTCTGTATCCTCGACTCCAAAAACCTAAGGATTGACCTCAGGTTTCTCCTGGTGCCTTCTGCCAGAGGCTCCATGTAGGACCATTATCTCTGGCCGCAGTGTAGAGAACATTTTTAACATCTAGTCCAGTCCGAACTGGTCCAAGGGCCACCGCATGAGTTGTCTCACGCTTAATTTGTTCAAAGGCTTGTCGTTGTTCTGGTCCCCACTCAAATTGGTTCTTTTTACAAGTCACTCGATAGAGAATGCTCACAATCTGGCTGTAGTCAGGAATATGCATTCTCCAAAAACCTATAACACCCAAGAAAGTCTGTGTCTCCTTCTTGTTAGCAAGTGGAGACATATCTGAAATTTTGTTGATCACCTCCATTGGGATCTGACACCGACCATCTTGCCATTTTATTCCTAAAAACTGGATCTCTTGTGCAGGTCCTTTGACCTTACTACATTTTATGGCAAAACCAGCATCCAAAAGAATATGAATTATTCTCTCACCTTTCTCAAAGACTTCTTTCTCTGTGTCACCCCATATGATGATGTCATCAATATACTGCAAGTGTTCTGGAGCTTTACCTTCTTCCAGCGTGGTTTGGATCCGTCCATGGCAGGTGGTAGGACTGTGTTTCCACCCCTGGGGCAAGCGATTCCACGTGTACTGGATGCCCCTCCAGGTGAAAGCAAACTGCGACCTGCGTTCTGCTGCTAAAGGGATAGAGAAAAATGCATTAGCAATGTCAGTGGTGGCATACCACTTGGCTGCCTTTGACTCCAGTTCAAATTGCAGTTCTAGCATATCAGGCACAGCAGCACTCAGTGGTGGCGTAACTTCATTCAGGCCACAATAGTCTGCAGTTAGTCTCCACTCATCACTAGACTTACACACTGGCCAAATTGGGCTATTAAAAGGTGAGCGAGTCTTACTGATCACACTCTGGCTTTCTAGTCGACAAATCAACTTCTGAATAGGAATCAAAGAGTCTCGATAGGTGTGATATTTTCAGCAATGCACTGTTGTTGGTAGCAATTGGCACCTGCTGATCATCAACCATCAGCAGTCCTACAACAGAAGGGTCATCTGAAAGACCAGGCAAATCAGACAGCTGTTCAATTTTCTCAGTGTCCACAGGTGCTATGCCAAATGCCCACCAATACCCTTTCGGGTCCTTAAAATACCCTCTCCTGAGGTAATCTATGCCAAGGATGCACGGAGCATCTGGGCCAGTCACAATGGGATGCTTTTGCCAGTTTTTCCCAGTTAGGTTCATTTCAGCCTCTACAACACTCAGTTCCTGGGAACCCCAAGTCACTCCAACAATATTGATGGATTGTGTTCCTTTATAGTTGGAAGGAATTATCGTGCACTGAGCACTAGTTTCCACCAAAGCTTTGTACTCCTGGGGATGTGTTGTACCAGGCCATCATATCTGTATAGTCCAATAAACTCTGTTATCCCTTTCCTCTGCCTGGCTGGAGGCAGGGCACCTCTGATCTCGGTCTTGCACAGTCTCTGAGTGTGAATTAGAGGTTCCGTCAAGAGCATCAGAATCTCTTCTGTCCCTTCTGTAAACTGGGGCAGCCCTTTTCTTAGGAGTTTTCCCTTTTAACTCACGTACTCGTTCTTGAAGTTCTGAAGTAGGTCTTTTATGCCACTTATTCATATCTTCTCCCTGCTCATGTAGGAAGGACCACAGTGAACTTTTGGTGGTGGTCTGCCTCTGTTCTCTCTCCAGAGATTGGAAATGCCTTCTCCTAATAGCTGCAACATTGGTTCGTGAATCGTGTGTGTCTTCTCTGAGTGCTTTGATTTCTTGCAACAGCTTTTCAAACCAATCATCAGATTTTTCACACAGTTTCTCCACAGCAGAGACACAAGCCTGTAGAGAACCAGCAAGGCTGTCCTCAAATTCCCAGAGCTGCTCAATCCTGTCAGAAACACTTCGTCTATCACCAGTTGACAAGACCATTCCTGCCAATGACTTAGCATATGCAGGTGCACTTTGTACTAATCTGCACCACATAGATTGTGTACACTTGGTTCTATCTGGATCTATCCCCTCTTGGCTGTTTGGCCCAAAATAGATGATCTCTCGCACAGCTAATTCTCTCAGGAACTGGATACCTCTCTCCATAGTATTCCATTTCCCTGATGTGCAGTGACAATCATCCTTGTGATGAAATCTTGTTTTCATAGCTGTCAGGAGTTGGGTCCAGAGGGTAGCAGAGTTGTGCTCACTTGCAATTGCCCATCAAGGGTGGAGTCCTTTGATAGAGATCCCAGGTGTTTTGCTTCTCCGCCCTCCAGTTCTATCGTTTCAGCCCCATTATCCCAGCATCGAAGCATCCAGGTTACAATATTCTCGCCATCACAACTATAGTCTTTTCGCAGATCTCTCAGCTCACCTGGAGAAAAGGACAGAGTAGTGGTCACTTCCTCCCTTGATGATGCCCCATGGGATGAGTCTGGCCTGTTGCCATCATCTGCAGTACAAGTAGCCTTTCTAGTGACTTTCTTACAACCAGTAACTGATGGTGATATGGGCTCACCATTATCACAGGAGTTGTTATTGATACAACAGCAACCATGCCCCGTGTTTGAGAAAGGAGGGGCGCTGTTAGCCTTTGGGCAAGCAAAATCATCCGCAGTCAAGGAAAAAGCTTGAGCCTGCGTAGCCATGGTGTCTGTGACTGGGGGGGCAGTGGCTGCAGCTTCAGCTGCCCTTCCAGCTTCAACAGACACCGCGCAACTCTCTTTGCTCAAAAGGGACACAAACCTCTGATTTAATCTAATTTCTCTTAACCACTAGTATTAGTACTAGCACATTTGTCACGACAGAGAATGCTGTTATAGTTCTATCAAAGCTCCACGGTTATTCAAAGCGCTCAAAAACGGTGGTAATCTGCTCTAACGAGAAGCTGAAAGTATGGTTAGTCAATCTTGCTAAAGATTTGCTAGCCCCTTTAGCAAACACGTAGCTGGATTTTATCTCTCTCGGAGGTTTCTCAAAGTAAAGCAGAAACGAATAGAAACTCATTATCGGTTGCAATACAATAAAGTAAGCCAATGCCAAACCACACAGTCCAATCATAAGCATTGTCCAGTTCTTTGTTGTTACATAATACAAGATTCTGTTCCCAAGAAACACCCAACATAAATAGGGTGTAGCAGCCCACAATGTAGAAAATAGCTGATACAAATTATTCCACAGCATTTTCAAACCAATGTAATTCACTTCTGCCTTAATACCACTAAATAATATCCTAAGCACCCAGACCTGCAAGTCTTACAACTCTATGAGTTGGCACCATGCCAAGAAAATGGAAAGGTAGTCTGACCAGTTTTAAGAGCCAAAAGAACTCCAAATTTCTCACCACGCCATGCTTAGCCCCAACATGTGGCTGTGCCGAGCCAAGCCGCGCACAAAGACAATGGCAGGCTGCGCCACCTCGTGGACGAGCCGCGCCAACACAAAGGAAAAAAAAATGTGCTGGGTGGCCCCAGCCCTCCCCTTTTTAGTGCCAAAATGTTAACAATTTCTTGACCCCCAGTTTTGCCCACATTCTCCACCAATTATCTGTCGTGGTTTGATCGCGGGGAGACAATAAAAAACTGCGGCAGATGTATTTTACTTAACCCTGTTCCCCCTTTCCCCCCGCCCTCCTCCCTCTTTTCACTAAGGACAGGCAATTTTAAGAGAAAAGGAAAAGAAGGGCAGAGAGAAGAGAGTTGGAAAATTTGAAAACGTTTTACTAACGCTACTAAATAAACATAGAGAAAAATAAGGCAGAAGAAATATTATAGAATCAGCCTTGCAATTCCCAGCAGCTGCTCCAGCAGGATCCTGCAGCCAACCGGAGCTAGATTCAGTCTGTCACGATGGCTCAGCTTGCAGGGATGGCAGAAAAGAAGCAGAAGCGAAGCGAAGCAGCAGAAGACCCAGCAGCAGAGAAGAGAGAGTGTCCTTCTGGTCTCCACCTTTTATATCCAGGCAGTCATGAATGGGATGGAATACTCCAGTTGGTCAAATTGTGGCCACCTGACTCAGACCACTTCCTCTCGTTGCTCCCCGCAATGACCCAGGACAACAGAGTATTCTGGAAGTATGCTACTTCGTCTGTGACGGAAGGGAGAATTGAGTTACATGCCATGATGACATATATCCAGCTATATAATGGATTCTGTATATGTATGTGTGTGTGTATATATATGTCTCTCAAGTCACATGATGTAGATGTTTATACCTCTGATCACACTGGTGCATGTCGGTCTTGTACCAGGAGAGATTGTGGCATGTTTGCACTCAATAAATGGCATTTCTAATGCAAGAGGAAATAAAAAGCTGTGTAGAGCAGGCACAGATTTTTGTGTACTACTTGCTCAGCACAGTGCTATCCAGATTTTTGCATGAAAACAAATGTATTGCCACATAGTTCTGATGATGGAAAGTCTGGTATTTCATTAGGGTAGCATTTCTAAGTACTTCAAAATATGTTTCAGAGATACATAGTAATCTTTACCTATGTTGTTTATTTTACTATTTATAGTTTGCTGCTTTATATGAGTAATACCGCTTGATCGCATTGTTAGCATCAGCTTGTTCAATACACGTGGTTGCTTGGTCTAAACTACAAATAGGAAAATTATTCTCTTTCCTTGCCTCTAAGCAAGACTTGTGGGGTTTTCTTTGTTTTTCTTCACTATTTCAGATTACTGCTTAATGCTAATAATGTTACTGTTGTAATGTGGCAAGGGACTGGAAGTGGCTTTAGGTGAAGAGGTGTAGCTATAAAGTCTCCAGAAAGAAAATAGTTCTGTAGGTGGGGGCATTAATAATGTGGCGAAACACAGTGGAAAAGCTACAAAATCAATGGAGTTCTCTGGTCAGAGAATTCTAACTAATTGCAACAAACAACTCATGTGGCTTGAGCCAATAATTATGAAAGAATTTGAAATCTTATCAAGGAGAGACATACTAGCATGAGACTGGCTGTCTTTCAAAAAGGCATGTGGTAACAGGCAAAAGTTACAGGTTCACTACAGAGATTATTGGATATTTTAGTTTAAATTATTGCCTGAGGTAGTTCATGATTGTGCCTTGTGTTTTTGGAGTCCATCGATTTCACTTTACAAATAGTGACAAGATAACTATCTTAAACGTAAGGATTTTCTATTTTGAATTGCGTAAACCTGCTCTTGTTTTGCGTATGCTCTTTCTTCCAGGACAACAGGGTACATATTGGACCAAAAATGGAAATTCGGGTTGTCACTCTAGGATTAGATGGAGCTGGCAAAACAACTATTTTGTTTAAGTTAAAGCAAGATGAATTCATGCAGCCAATTCCAACAATAGGTTAGTAAGAACAATTTAAATGTAATGATTTTTTTTAATGTTTGACTTAGCGGTACAATGTTATTATTTTATATTCATACAGAACAAGAGTATAAAACGTAACTATTTTTATTCTAGGTTTTAATGTTGAAACAGTAGAATACAAGAATTTGAAGTTTACTATTTGGGATGTAGGAGGGAAGCACAAATTGAGGCCCTTGTGGAAACATTACTATCTCAATACACAAGGTGAGACCAATACAACTTTTAAACTGCATTTGTCTTCTAGGCTGCATTTCAGAGCCAAAAATATGATTAATAGGAATAATTTATAACTGCAGAAAATTGTTCATCTAATGCAAAATACAGCTGCTAGATTCATGAGCTAAGACATTTTAATCCAGTTGGTCATAGTGTCCACTGCATGGTAAAGGTGCGTTCTCCAAAAATCCATCAGACAGTTCACGGAGCCAAACAAAATTAGAATCTCCATTGAACTGGTTCTAGCTGACAAAAGACAAGGTGCAGCTTTCCAAAGTTTGCATAGTGAGAAGCAGTACTTGCCAGGTATGAAATTTAAATAGCACTTGAAATGAAAATACTCAGCCTTTAGGAGCCTTTATTTGGCAATGTAAAAAAATTCTACAAAGTTCTGTAACTTCTGACTTAGTATTGCAGTGTAATATCTGGTCATAGACTAGAGAGACTAGATTTCTACTGATTTTGAAAACTGGTGGAAATGGCGCCATCTTAGAAATTCATGCCGTCCTTCAGTAAATCCTCCATAGTTATTTTCCAATTTAGAAAGGGATTGCTGTTCATTATCATAGAATCATAGCATGTCCTGAGTTGGAAGGGACCCACAAGGATCATTGGAGTCCAACTCCTGTCCCTGCATGTGACAACCCCACAGTTCACACCATGTGTCTGAGGGTGTTGTCCAGTCTCTTCTTGAACGCTGTCAGGCTTGGGGCCGTGACACCTCCCTGGGGAGCTTGTTCCAGTGTCCACCACCCTCTGGGTGAAGAACCTTTTCCTAATGCCCAGCCTAAACCTCCCCGGCACATCTTCCTGCCATTCCCTCGGGTTCTGTCATTGGTCACCAGAGAGAAGAGTTTGGCGCCTGCCCCTCCTCCTCCCCTTGTGAGGAAGCTGTAGCTGTGGTGAGGTCTCCTCTTGGTCTCCTCTTCTCCAAGCCGAACAAATCCAGTGACTTTAGCCGCTCCTCATACGGCTTCCCCTTCCTTCACCAACTTCACAGCCCTCTTCTGGACACTCTCCAGTAGCTTTATATCCTTTTAATCCTGTGTTGCCCAGACCTGCACCCAGTGCTCCAGGTGAGGCCGCACCAGTGCAGAGCAGAGCGGGACAATCCCCTCCCTGCCCGGCTGGCCATGCTGTGCTGGATGCACCCAGGACACGGTTGCCCTCTTGGCTGCCAGGGACACTGTTGGCTCATGTTCAACTTGCCGTTGACCAGAAGCCCCAGATCCTTCTTCGCAGAGCTGCTCTCCAGGCTCTCTTCCCCAGTCTGTATGTACAGCCAGGGTTGCCTTGTCCCAGGTGCAAAATCCAGCACTTGCCCTTGTTGAACTTCATGCGGTTGGTGATTGCCCAGTTCTCCAATTTGTCCAGATCCCTCTGCAGGGCCTCTCTGCCCTTGAGAGTGTCAACAGCTACTCCCAATTTTGTGTCATCGACAAACTTACTTGCTATTCCATTGAGTCCTGAGTCTAAGCCATTTATGAAGACAGTGAAGAGTGCTGGCCCTAAGATGGATCCCTGGGGAATCCCGCTGGTGACTGGTCGCCAGCCCGATATAACCCCATTTACTAGAACCCTTTGAGCCCGTCCCGTCAGCCAATTGCTCACCCACTGCACTGTGCGTTTACCCAGCTGTGTGCTGGACATCCTGTCCAGGAGGATACTGTGAGAGACAGTATCAAAGGCTTTACTGAAATGCGAAAAGATCACATCAACAGGCTTCCCTTGGTCAACTAGGGTATTCAGAATTACCTGAAGTACTTTGGCATGACAAATATAAGTTTATGCTTCACTTTGTGCATTATTTCAGCTTTCATTGTAAACTGTTAATGTTTGAAATCGTTCATCTTTTCAAACTTTCAAAAATTGTATTTCGGGATTTCCGTTGTCCTCCTAAAACTTACTGCATAAACACGAGTAGCCTGGAATCATGTCTGCCTTAAAGAATTGTATGTTGGAGGGGAAGTCTAAGCAGTTAACCTAGTGCATACCTGCAGGAAGTTTTGTTTAGTTTTGGTGCTGGGGTTTTTTTCATTGCAAAAAACGTGAGTTTAAATTCTCTCTCTAGCTCTGCCTTCCTGACTCTCCAGTCTTTCTGGCATCTTGGTTACTCTCTGCAGTGGACACTAAAATCTGCTGCTGCTGTGTCAAGTCCATGGCAATCCTCCTTGGATTGCATAGTCTGTAGCTGAAGGAAGCTGTGTTGTTTTGGATAAACCTGTAAATTTTACAGCCAGTTAAGGGAAACTATAACAGTTGTGTGGGAGTTGATTGAGTGTAAATGGGTAATGGTTTAAACTGAGAGACTCAATCCACACGTAGTAAATCTGGTTTTAGACCTAAGTATTTAAAATATTACAGCATTTATGTTAGGCTAGACAAAAAACTTCAGACTTTTTTCCCTGATTTAGGATGAGTTCTCAATTTTTGTCAGAAGTATAGAGGTATGTAAGACATTTCTCAGTCCTTCTGGATTTGAAATTGAAGATGCACACTGCTGAAAAACTTCACATAGAATACTGCTAGAAAAAAAGAATTGCAGAAGTTGAAAGCTAATTTTACAGAGTTTATATTTGAATGTGTGTTAAACATTTTTCTCTTTCTTTCATAGCGGTGGTGTTTGTCATTGATAGCAGTTACAGAGACAGGGTCAGTGAAGCACACAGTGAACTTGCAAAATTATTAACAGAGAAGGAATTGCGGGATGCCTTGCTCTTAATCTTTGCTAATAAACAGGTACTTGTGATTTTTTTTTGCTCTGTTACTCTTTTCCTCAGTTTGTGTATCAAATTCCAATTTTCTGAACCCTCTGCTATGGGTAGAGAATGGTAATGTGGAAAGGATTAAAAAGTAGATGTTTTCCTTATGTTTAATGCTGATAAAATAGATGATGCTGGAGTTCTTGTTTTGTGGTAAGAAGTAGGGAAGGCATGACTTTCATTTGGCTTTTGTATTTGGAAAGCTTTGATATGATCTGCAGCTACAGTCTAAGCTATCAGTTAAAAATGCTTCAGACATAACACAGAAGAATAATTGCGTCTTTGTATCTGGTTCTGTTGCAGGATGTTGCAGGTGCACTTTCAGTGGAAGAAATCACAGATCTGCTGAGTCTCCACAAACTCTGCTGTGGCCGTAGCTGGTTTATTCAGGGTTGTGATGCCCGAAGTGGTACAGGACTTTATGAAGGACTGGACTGGCTTTCGAGGCAGTTAGTAGCTGCTGGTGTCCTGGACGTGGCTTAATTTTACAGCAGCTGCAATTTAAGGTTGTAGTTTACTGTTTTGTGTTGTTTGCACGATTTAGGATGTTGTAGCCAGGTCTGCTGTCTGAAGAGGCAACTTTACTTAACTTGGTGGTTACATAAAAATATAAGCCTTTATCCTAGATTGGATAATTGGTTCAGTAAACTTGTGGAGTTGTAGTATTTTTGAAATTTGATATGTTTACAAGTAATGGAATGGCCTAGTTACAAGGGTGCCTTGAAATTCTTTTTGGTGAAATTAGGTTGTTCCAATTTAAAAGTATTTCCTGATGAGATAGGTATTGGAGTTAATATAACAATTATAACAAAGTTACAGTAGTTAATTGGTGTCAGAAAAATTTTGTGTGGTTTAGAAGTACTTTCCCAGGAAGCTATTCCAAAATCCATCTCAAGTTATTAGGATAGACATCTCTCTCTGTTAGTCAGAAATAAATGGTGCTACTCTTTAATATCTAAAGAATTGATCTAGTCATCTAAAGGTGGCATTGAAAATTACATGCAAATACATCACAAAAAGAAAATGTTTCCCCCCATTATTTATTAGCTTCCCTGTTTGTTAATAGAAGGCAGCATAATTGGGCAAAGAAAACTTCAGCATGGGAAACAGTGTTGCAGGGCTAGGGGGCTGTGGCATTGTTTAGCTAGTTGTTTTCTGGTTGTGGGGGTAGGGGTTAGTTTGTTGTTGTTGTTGTTTTTGTTAATTGTAGCACATGCTGAATTATTTATGGACAGACTATAGTGATATTGAGATGAAACTGTTTTGTGCATGCTTGAGGACATTATCTGCCTTTAGAGATTAAGCTTCCTCCTCAAGAAGTCAAATAAAGAAAAAAACTTCTTAAAGAAGTAGTGTGGTGTAGTGTCAATCCAGCTGTGTACTCTTATGTAGAAGTCATGCTTCCAGATTTAGGTAGTGGCCTTAAAATACTAAATAACACAATGTAAAATCAGTGTACACTAATTGTAACTCTTACTTAGAAGAGCAGATGGTGAAATGTGGTATAAACCTTCCATAATTAGATTTTCAAATCTTATGTGTTTCTGCTCTGGCAGGGGGATTGAACTAGATGATCTTTTGAGGTCACTTCCAATCCCTGACATTCTGTGATTCTGTGATTCTACGTGGAACTGTCAACAAAGCCTCCATTTTTGAAGATTACTTGTTCACAAACCTCTAAAATATAGGTGTAGCGCTGTTTAAATTCAAAGACAGTTATGACTTAGTGACATCTCTTTTTCTGCTGCACACACGACTCTGATAACAATTTTATCTGTCTGGAATGCGCACCACAATCTTCTGGCCTCCTCTTTAAGTGTACAGCTGTTGCCGGTTGAAGAAGCTATGCCATGGACCTCTTCATGTTGGTAGAGGAGCTCTGAAGAGCATAGCCAGTACATCAAAACTGCGTATCATCACCTTTCTTACTGGAGCAGAGGTGAATAGGGAGGACCAGACAGTGGAAGTGAGCAGTGTGATTTCACAGATGGGGAGATATTTGTGTCATGCTGAAAAGTGTGTTTACCCGTGTGAGCTCTGAGCCTCACCTGGCAAAGAAAATGCATCCCATTATCCATGGCTATGGCTTTTATTGTAATATTATCAGTTTTACTATGTTTTTCCACTACATACCTTAGGCAAAGCCAGGAATGCGTAAACAAATAATTTAGTAGATTTGCACCTTTTTTCAAGAGGAAGCAGATAACTACTTTCTCTTAATGACACTTATTTGTAGTTTTCTATTGTTACTTAAATTTTGTGCAAATGGTGTTAAATGCAGTTTCAGTTTCAGCAAGTCTGATGAATAGTAGCAGAAAGAACACTAAGTTTTAAAGTAGTTAAATGTTTGCGAGATGGGCTTTGATGCCTATGTATGTACACAGGTATTGAGAAGGGTTATTTACTCTTCTTCAGACAACCTGATAAATTTGGAAATAGTTTACAGCAGAATGAAAGGTGTGTTCTTGCACCTACTGAACTAAAAATGGTTCATCCTTCCCAGTCTGTAACTTCTAGCACAATAGAGTTGACTGCTCTGACTTGAGCATCTGCTTAGCCTGTACTGCAGAGCAGTCCGAGACCACAGCTCTTTTTAAGATGAACAAGTTCTGCTAAGCACAGTGGATACCTTTTCCTGGAATATTTTTAACAGAGAAGTCATGCATTCTTTAAAAAAATCCTGGTTCTGTAATTTTATTTTAGCTGGCTTACGCTTCCGTTATATGTGCACCTCAGTGTAGTTCTACTTTAAGATGTTCAGGGTGACCAGTTTGGACTTTTTGTATTAGGTTGGTGCAAAAGTAATTGCAGGTGCAACAGGGAGGGGTCAAGGAGGGAACTATGGAAATGATTTCCTGGGACTCATTTTAATAAGAACTGCCTTGTCGGGGAAAGGTTATGAATATGTATAGGCGTACCTGGGTTTACTATGAATATGTAACACCTTGCTGTATATAAGCACACCTTTTATTGTTAGAAAGCGCAAGCAAGACTAAAGGAATTACCCTTCACGCGCCCGATGTCAAATAAACATGCCTGCTTTATAACCTTGCGAGTTGTAAAGTTTTATGACTTTATAGGTTGTAAAGTTGTTTCCGCACGTCAGTTGGTGCAAAAGTAATTGCAGCATTGGACTGTGGATTTTAAATCATTTTAACTAGGCTTAAACACATCTTTTTGCCCACGAGAAATAAGTTTGTTTATTCCCATAGCATAAAAATCTGTGCTTTGGGATTCAACAAACTCTTGGAAGGCATTTTCTGCATCCTGCTGGGTGTGGAAGCATTTTCCCTGCAAAAAGTGCTTGAGAGGCTTTAAGAAGCGGTAGTTGGTTGGCGAGAGGTCAGGGGAATATGGCAGACGAGGCAAAACTTTGTAGCCCAATTCGTTCAACTTTGGAAGTGTTGGTTGGGCGAAGTGCAGTCAGGCGTTGTCACGGAGAAGAATCAGGCCCTTTCTGTTGACTAATGCCAGCTGCAGGCGTTGCAGTTTTCACTGCATCTCATCGATTTGCTGAGCATCCTTCTCAGATGGAATGGTTTCGCCGGGATTCAGAAAGCTGTAATGGATCAGACTGGCAGCAGACCACCAAACAGTGACTGTGACCTTTTTTTGGCGCAGGTTTGGCTTTGGGAAGTGCTTTGGAGGTTCTTCTCAGTCCAACCACTGAGCTGGTCACTGCTGGCTGTCATATAAAATGCACTTTTTGTCACACATCACAATCTGGTAGAGACATGGTTTGTTGTTGCTGCATAGAGTAAGAGAACATGACACTTCAAAAGGATTATTTTTTTGATTTTTGGTCAGCTCATGAGGCAGCCACTTTTGAGCTTTTTCACCTTTCCAATGTGCTTCAAATGCCCCGTGACCATAGAATGGTCGATGTTGAGTTCTTTGGCAACTTCTCATGCAGCTGTAAGAGGATCAGCTGCGATGATTGCTCTTAGGTGGTCATTGTCAACGTCAGTGGCCACCACTATGCTCCTCATCTGCAAGGCTCTCATCTCCATTGTGAAACCTCTTTACCCACCCCTGCACTGTCCGTTCATTAGCAGTTCCTGGGACAAATGTGTTGTTGATATTGTGAGTTGTCTCTGCTGCTTTACAGCCCATTTTGAACTCAAAAAAGAAAATTGCTTGAGTTTGCTTTTTGTCTAATATCATTTCCATAGTCTAAAATAAATATAAAATAAACAGCAAGTAGTCATTAGCAAAAAAAAAAGGGGCAAGAAAAGCATATTAAAATCATGTATAACAACCACGTTTATTTAAGAATGTATTCAAACGTCAAATGGCAAATTTCAACAATATGAAAACTGAGATTACTTTTGTACCAACCTTTGAGCGCAGAGGAAAATTCTCACTCATGCATATTTTTGAGTACAAATGGTTGCTTGTGACACATGGAATGCTACCATAAGTGTTTCTAAATGGAATTTATTTAAAATGACTTGAAGTAACTGTGACTGTGTTGCATTTGTCTGTGAACTTTTCAGTGTAAACAGGTACACTAAGAGGTTTATTTGTATTATAAATTAATACTACATATAAACTACTTCAGTTATAAATTTAAGCTTGTTTCACCAGTTTTACTGAACTTTAGTTTTTAGTGTACTAACTTATGCTATGTGTAATTGGAATATTTCCTCAACTAGGAACTCATTCAAGCATTACTATGGGGATTATTTGAAAAGACTGAATAACTTTTCATAGGATTTCAACTTAATTGTGAAATTGAGTAAATACAACATCCAGTGACTGTGTTGTGGCTTTCTGTAAAGAATTTCAGCTCAAAATCAGTACGTCTAGGCTAACTGAAAAATCATGTTTTGTCACTTGCTATGTTCTTACTGTATGCTACCTTCAAATTTATTGTGGACTATGTGGTACATGAGGATTGTATTCTGAGATAGTTTTATTCTGAACTGTTGGAGTAGGTGTGGATGTTATGAAAAGATTTCTTGAAAGAAAGTGCTCTTGTAGTGGAAACAATTCATGGGCTGCTGCAATTTGAGTTGCCCAGAAAATGAATTATTTTCAATAAAAGTATCTAAAACTTTGAAAATAAATTATAATAAACTTACCCTTTTTTGTTAAATAAGGCACACCTCTGTTCTGAGATAAACTTAATTTGCTGCAGAATTTTTCATATAGATCCCTGAAGATAACCCTTTATCTCACCGAAGCTTCTTAAAGGTAGCAGCTTTTGAGGAACTGAATTTGATTAGTGTGCACCGCATGTCATTTCATGAATGAAGTTACCAGAACTATGATCTCCTGAGTCTTTTATGAGTGCACTAGTGTAGTGTTACATGAGCATAAATGTTACTGTATTTAGACTAGACTTAACTGTCCAACATAGTAACGGGGCTGTATCTAGTCTCAAGTTCACAACAGCTTGAGAAGCTGTGTGACCTTTCATTGCAGAATGCATCAGAAACAGCTGACATGATTGGCATCATTTATTTTAAGCTAAGTATTTCAGTGGAGAAGTAGTAGTGTTTGAAGGACTTTGGGTAAACTTGAAGCCAGAAGTAGACTCCCTGAGCTAAAACAATGAGAAAGCAAACACTGAAGAAAAAAAAAAATACTATTATTGGCAATGGCAAACAAGTTGCATAGGTCTTCATACACTGGCATTCTAAGAGTTGATCCTTGCTCTTTGACACAGGAGGTATGTACACAACCATTTTTTAAAGGACAGCGGTAGCTTACATACCTGGTCATAGCAAACAGTATCATAACTTAGATTAAACGTTTGATGCATGTACATATGATGTTAAGAGTTCACTCAGGATTTCTGACCTTTTCCTCTGTCAAAGATTTCAATGCTGTGAAAAGGTTTAATTAGCTATGAAAGATGCAAATGAGACATGAGAAAGATACAAACTATCCCATGATCCCCTTATATAAACAGTATCATGAGACAGGGTGGGAGGTTTTATATTCAGTTTTGCATAGCAGCAGTGGAAGAAAACCAGTAGACATAGTAAGAAACAAGCAGAGGTTTTTATTTTAAAAATACAAAGTTACCAGAAATACAGACGTAGGGCACTTCAGGTACATTAAAAATAGCAGAACTGGGGATTGCTCTGTGTGGGAGGTACACTCACTCAACACCACCAGAAACTTACAGACACCATGGTCTCCAACACCAGGGCCCTTAGCCAATGAAACACCCCAGTCAAGAGAAGTTTCTAGACCACTGACCACATATGACCACAGATCAGATTTGACCAGGGTATAAACGGGGCCCCGCTGGAGACCTCCTCAAAACAGCAGGTCTGCAGCTGGGGACTTCCCCCTTAGGTTGGGACATCATCCAAGGAAACACCTCAGGGTTGAGCACATTTTGAGTCATCACAAAGTTTGTGGCTTCCCTGAGTTGGCTGTGTAGTAACTGGATTCCCATTGATATCTTGAACCTGCGGTTTACTAAATATTTGTCAGAGCCTAAAACGTGTTCTCAATCAAAATCACTTTATTAACAGTTAAACAATTTTGGTCAGAAATAAAAATAAATTCCCCTTTGAGTTTGCCATCTGTCTGGTTTGATTTTAGTGTGCCTCTGAAACACTCTGTCCTGGCACTTGTATCTAGCAATTATCAAAAATGTTTCTGTTCTTTCTAGGTCCCTTTTTGGGTCCTACCATGTGGAGTTTTTTCTGCTTAAGGCTGGAACCTTCAAATCCTTGCTTACTTCACTGTGATATTAATGATGCTGATATCCTCATAGGGTTTGTCCGTTTTGGGATTGACTTTTACATTTGAGATTCTTTGAACAACTTCCATTCCTTTAGTCACCCGTCCAAACACACTGTGCTTGTTGTCCAGCCACGGCTGTTTGAGGGCACAGGAGGAGAAGAAAAAAAAAAAAAAAAGAAAAAAAAAAAGAAGAAAAAGCAACATATTAAAATAGAAAGCAGCCTCTAGGTTAGGTACCAAACCAGAAAGAGACTGATGTAGAGTAAGCATGCATACATTTTGTATGTTCAGACTATGAAACTTAACACCATATAAATACTAGCATGTAAATAACTATTAGAGTATGGCTAATAAGTATTCATATGCATTTAAACTCATTTTTTCAATTGTTAAAGTACTACAGGGGTCAAGTTCTAGCAATGCAGTAGAATTTCATAATTTATTTTCAAGTGTATTCTCAGTTCACAGAAATGCTGTTTCTGTCTCTATTTCATGGTATTTTCACAGCTGAACTTTAAGTGCCAGTCCAGAATACTACTTAATTCAAGGTAATATACAGTATGCCCAATTAGCAACCTGAATATAGGCACTGATACAACTTAGTAAGCTCCAAAATTATGGCAGATGGGTGCTTTTTTTAAAAAGGCACACGATTTTGAAATAAGTGCTCTAAGAATGCAGTTTCTACAAGTGTTACCTTTAAGGATTTGCTTTTTATTTGCTAAATTCATATACCAGCATTTATTTTTTTGACTCTGTACACAGATCAAAGGAAATCTTCAAACCTGAATACTGGCTTCTTTGTATAGCTATAATTAGGCAACATTAAGGAGTCATCCTGACACCATATCCAAAAACTTCAATCAATCTAAGCAATAGCTAGATTTCCATCATGTTTAAACTAGTATATTAATACAAAATACTCTAGTAATACACAATTAAAATGCATCTGATTTACTAAGAATTTGATATTGCCCTTACTCCAATTAAAGGCAAAAGGCCTCTTGATCACACATTTGTTTCTTCAAGGACTGTTTCAGTGAAGTCTACACAATATACATAGTTGTGTGCAGTGTTTATTTGCAAAATAACAAGAAAATATTATTTAGATAGTGCTGTGTTGCCCTTTCCACCAGAAGAAAAAAAATTATATTTTTATTATCTAAGTTACCATCTCAAGCCCTAAATTGAGCTTTTAATATTACTCACAGTTGGAACCACTGTTATAAAAAACTGGGATCCATTGGTATTTGGTCCTGCGTTAGCCATGCTGAGCGTGTATGGTCTGTCATGTCGTAAAGTTGAATGAAACTCATCTTCAAACTCTCCTCCCCAAATACTTTCACCGCCCATTCCTGTACCAGTTGGGTCACCAGTCTGAATCATGAAACCCTGCACAGAAATTAAGTTTTATTATGTCATCACATAGAATAAATAAGCAAAAATGTTTTATGCCAGGTGACATTTCTTCAAACTTACTTCAAATGTTTCAACAAAATGTGTTAAAATGCTGTGGATAAGGGACAAAGCATTCAGGGCTTCTTTAGGTGATAATGGAGTACTTGTGAAGAAACAAGCTTACTCATGGTTCCTGCTAGTGAAGGACAGAAACCTGACTATCTGTACCTTCTGCAACCACTTAGGCTTTATCAACTTGACTCTGGTGCAAGAGAAATACAAAGGCTTAAAAGAAATGCCTTCTGACATGAAACAAAGTCTTAGTTCAAGCAGGATTGCTGAATTGATCTCTCGGTTTCAGATTTCTTCCACTTTGTCAGTTCGGGAACAACTGTTAAACAACTTGAAGTAAGTGATAAAGCTGTTAAAAACCTCAGAATTGTTCAGACTTTACAGGGAATTCTGAAGCCATTACAGAAATCCCTTGTGGAAAAGGGAAAGGAAAAGGTTAACGGAGAGGACCAACTACAAAGGTACATTATCTAAAATAACAAAAAATTAGCTTTATACAATTACCTTAATGATACGGTGAAATATGTGTCCATTGTAATAACCATTTCTGCTGTGCACACAGAAGTTTTCCACTGTTTTCGGGCACCTAAAATTGTGTAACAGAAAACATAGGCTACAATAAATATTTAATTGTATAGTGGCAAGGCTGTAAAGATTTCAGCTGAGACCAAGATCCTGTTGTACTGAGCAGTGCTTCAGCACAGTGTAGAAAGAGCTTTCATCAAGTAAGGAAAAAAACCACAAATCCCCACCTCCTCAAAGACGGAGATAAAAACAAAAAAAACTTGAGAGTTGCATGATTACACAGAAAGGCAGCAGCAATGTTGATAACGCTGCAGTATTTTAGCTATTGCTGAGCAGTGCTCACACAGCGTGAAGGCCTTTTCTACTTCACACCTCATCCACCAGCGAGGAGGCTGAGGTGCAAAAGGAGCTGGGAGGGGACACAGCTAAGACAGCTGACCCCAACTAATGCCAGGGATATTCCATACCAAATGATGTCAAGCTCAGTAATGAAAGTTGGCGGAAAAAGAAGGAATGGGGGAACATTCACAGTCATGGCATTTGTCTTGCCAAGTCACCGTTATGTGTGATGGAGCCCAGCTGTCCTGGAGATGCTGAACACCTGCCTGCCCATGGGAAGTGTGAATGAATCCCTTGTTTTGCTTTGCTTGTGTGCGGCTTTTGCTTTGCCTGTTAAACTGCCTTTATCTCAACCCATGAGTTTTCTCATTTTTACTTTTCTGAGGCTCCCATCCCACAGAGGGGGAGCAAGTGAATGGCTGTGTGGTACTTAGTTGCCAGCCAGAGTTAGACCATGAGGCAGGAACCAAATGTCTTTCCTCAAAGCCTAGTCCAAGGCACCATTCTTTAGATGTTCCTTCTCCAGCTTTCTACTTAGAAACTGTTTATTTTTAAAAATCAGTTAAGGAGTGTATGCTGCATAAGCAGAGAGTTGTTCACTCTTCTACCACTACAATTCTATTCAGTTGTATATGTAAGGTGTCCAGCCTTGCACACAACAAGTAAAATCTAAAAATACAATGTTATAGAACTTGCATCCAGCAGAGTCAGTTATCCTCCTCTGAAACTACTCACAAACATTGTTTGGAAGCAGGGTGAAGAGGCAGAACATTACTGCTGATGGAATAAAAAGGGGGGGAAAAAAAAAACCAACCAAACTTCCACTTCTGTGACTTGATTTTTTACTTCTGAGAGATTTGCTACCAGGGTGAAAATTCTTTGCAATAGCCCTTTCACTAGTTTTAGATAACTGATTAGTAGCCAGAGTAGATCTACATTGACAGGTTTATGCAGTAACACACATTTTCACAGCAAATGAGAAAACAGCCAAGTGGAGTCCACAGCTGTAGAGTTCAGCTGTGACAAGGAACATTAGCTTGGGCTTAGTGATATTCTAAACTGAGTCAGAAACAGAGTGCCAGTGGACTAAGTAATGGAACAGACAAGATTATAGTCTGAGCAGTACATAGTCATTCACAACTTGATTCCATGAGCACATGGCCAAAGATTTAAAGGGCATACAAAGCCACATCCTATAAGCTCTTCTTTAATTTTTTAATCACATTCACCTTGAAAAGATTTTAAATTCAAAGCTGAGCTGGCAGGAAATAGTAGAACAAAAAAGGACAAACCTAACAATAACCAAGCCTGGCAATAATGTATTTAATTGAAAACTGCATACAAAACATTGCAGTGAAGCACCTAGCAATACTATCCCTGCAAACATAGTGACACACTGACATGAGAATTTAAAAAAAAAAAAAAAAAAGAGTCAGATAACACGTAGCTTGGCCTGTCATTTACTGATAAGGGCTGTACCATTACTTCAGCTAGAAGACTGGCAGCCCTACAGGGTAGAACTGAAGTTGTATTGCCTTACCTATATTTATGATAAAACAGGAACTTGGGTTTAGAGAAGCATGGACTACACTTACATCATTTAAGTTCAAATGCATAGCAATATAAAATATATAATAATATATAGATCTGTTTCATAACAAAATGTTTGCATATATTAGCATCACAAAGAAGAGATCCTGACACAATAACTTTAGCAATTGTCATGCATAAAACTCTTCCAATTATATGTCTGGTTTTGGATATACACAGCACTAATATTATATGCTGGTATAAACTTCATGTTGCTCTTGAAGGAGCTGCAATAACATCAAATGTAGTACAATGGCCACATTTGGAAGTTGCAAACTGTACTACTTCTCTGGCTTCCACAGTCCTACTGTCAACAACATAAATCTCTTTCATGACAGAATCGAACAGCATTGACTTACAATAATATGTAGCATACACAGAAGCGCACCACAACCTATTCGCATATGCTGTTTAGAGAAAGAATAAAAGCTAAGAAAGGAATAACCTCCCTGAACCTATAATTAAATAAAAGCAAAAATAATTTTAAAAAATAATAAAATAATAATAAAAACCAACAGACCTGTGCCCCCAACTGTTCCTTATATCTATTTTGCCCTACTTTATTTGTGTTTGTAAAGAGTCACATTCTTAGCTTGATGTATTAAGAAGCTGTCAGGAAAAATGGACAGTAGAAAAAGGGGAAGAACTATTCCTAACTTGAAATTTAAGTCTTGTACACTGCCACCAAAAAGTGTATAAGAAAGTAAAAACAAAAGAACAGAAAAAACTATCAAATACATACTCAACAGGAAAAAGCTTGACATGAATATCTCCCATGCTTGTGTGGATGATGGCACTGTCTGAAACTCTTTTGGGACCTTCTGCTTGAGTAGCTGCCATGACCTCTTCTTTAGAAGGTTTCTCATTAAATACATCTCTGTCAGAATCTGCACTCTTTGTATCTTCTGGTTCACGTTTAGTAAACTAAGAACAAAAGAACAGAAGGTTAACTGTTTGGTTTTCTCTTCCCCCCCATGCTTATCTTACACACTGCACTGTACCAAAGATGTCAATATGATTATTCAAACTGTGAAACACCCAAATAGATTTAAAATGTAGGATGATAATTCATAGACAGTCTGTCCTTGCATTTCAGTGTTGTGCATTACCAGTCACGAATTCCAGTACAGCTATGTGCAAATCCAAGTAACTTTTCTATAACTGTTAAATTAAACTTCTCCCCCTTTTCAACAGAAAGCCCACAGTAGCTCAGCATCTTTTCTTTAAAAAAAAACAGTGGAGAATATAAATGTGTTCTGTTACATTCAGACAAAACCAGCAGGTTTCATCACAAAACTTCTAGTTTCACTACAAAGTAAAACTTAATCCTCTTATTCCAATACCACATTAATGTAAGACTATAGAAAAGCAGCAAATTTAACTGAAAACAAGAAAAAATCAGAAATGTAGTTTTATAGTACTTATAGTAAAAACATAGAATATACCAGTACAGAAGCATCTGCTTAAGTGAGTAGTACACTTACCTGTCAAATGACAATCACTAATCTCTTTGCATGCATATAGCCATGTTTTCTCTAATTGTGAGTTATGTTTTAGATTTTGCCTAACTTCTCCTCTTCAGTTGTCATATCATTCAGAGTAGTATATTCCCTTACGTACTACACACTAACCACACCAAGCTTTAGAAAATATACCATCTTGGTCCAATGAAAAACATGATCAAATTCAGACAGACCAATCTCTAACCTCTATGGTGATCACATCCCCGATTGACTACTAACTGCTCTGGAACTACTTGTCTGTTTGGTTTATTCACTGCATCTCACCTAAAATCTAAATTGTGAACAGGAAGATGACTCCTTGTCTTAGCTAGTTGCCCAGAATGTCCTTGATGCTACTAAGTCCTGATGCTGCTCTGAATTTATTTTTTTAAATTACATATTTTATACATACAGTTAATTATTGTTTCTTTATCAGTATAAGATCTTGTTAGGTTTTTCAAATGTTCTCTTTTTTTTTTTTTTTCAACTGGAATGAAGGCATATAATCTTCTCTGAGAACAATAATTTAGACAGCCAAAACGATCCAACTTTTTTTAAACTACTTGAGCAATAATGAAAAAGTTAAAGCTGTTCCTAGTCAATTTATAGCCAGCTGACGCTAAAAAAATCTAGAATATACTTGCAACATGAAGGAACTCCTCTGGAAAGTTGTGTTCACAAATAGGACAAAAAGCACTGGAAAGGTGCAAGAAGAAAAGTAAAAATAATACAGAAAAAACATCAGTACATGCATGGAGTTAAATAGAAACTAGACTCACCATGTAAAACCTATTTTTTTTAAAAGCTGTGCAGATTACTGTCGGATCTGCCTGGATATTCTGGAGAACAGGGTTTTCAGATGCCTTCATCTCTATAGTGATGGCAGCACGATGTTTCTTTGCTACTCCTTGGAACAAAGCTAGTTGCATCACTCTGATGTTTTCTTGTTTTCCCAAGATACGAATACACCTGACGTACAAGATGTAAAAAGGTGTAACTATTGTTAGCTGCTCACAGTCAGAGATTGTCTCCTTTCTGCCTGCAAGACCCAAACCAAAAAACTCCAAAACCCTCTCAAATAATTTACTAGTTGTTTTTACGATGCCTCTCTATTCAAACTTGCTACATGATTTACTAGTCAGCCTCCTTATGCAATAAAACCCCAATTGCACGATCCACATTTATGTTATCACACACAGTTAGCCAGAGATTACACAATTTTAATACAAATATACTTGCCATATTTTCTCGTTGTTTTACTAAGCTTTAAACTGCAACAACTCATTATGAATCACGCACTATCTTATCTACAGATTAATGTAAGGCTCCCAAATAAAAACAAAATAAGATTAGAGACCCCCACAGTCATATCAAGTTTTAAATATACTATAAACTTCACTGAATATAGGCTTTGAAATAAGAATATTTATCTCAAAGTGTGTCACTGGAACATACCTGTTAGTCTCTACATTTATGACCTTAATGCCCAACATTGTTCCATAGAGAACGAAGTGTCCAGTTTCATCAAAAATAATATTGATTAATCTTACTGCATCCACTTTCTCCAGCTCACGTTCAACTGCCATACGTCGGCCAAACTCCATGTCTGGTAGTTGCTGTCTCATCTGCTGAAGTTCAGTAAACATCTACAGAAAAATATAAGAAAAACTCCACTTTTATATAAACATATTTTACATTATTGATGCAGCAAAACACTGATCCATATGCTTAGAAAATTCAGAATTCAAATGATATTACTCCACACAAACTTAACTGAAGAATTAAAATAAATACAAATAATACTCCCTTTATTTTAATGAACCAATAGGCACGTCGTAGTACTAGGCCTAAGCAAAGACATAAAAGTATGTAGCCATCTAACAAATTTCTTAAAAGATGACAAGTATAATTCACTATCATGATGTTATTTTAAACGGACATCTTGCAGAATTGCTTCCTAGTAAAAAGAAATCTAGCAGTACAAAAACACAGATGAAAATCGACATCTCCATTTCACTGCATAACTAACATAAATTGGTAATAATTAATTCTGGGGCAAAGCAACACTAGAGGCAACAAAGAGAATGAAGAAAACCTTTTCTGCAAGAAAAACACAGCAATGAAGCTCAGCTTTAGAAAAAAATGATAACTTAGGTGAATGTGCTGCTAAAGAAATTCAAATACATAGAGAAAAAAACCTCATAAAAAGAGAAGCAAGACCAAACTTACACTCAGGGATTCATCAAAGACTCTCATGAGCTTCCCTGTCAAAAACCGGAAAATTCTAACTTTTCTGTCAGACCCAAGAGTCGCCATTTTCTTGCCATCAGGTGAAAAACTTATACTAGATGGGTAAGCCTTGCATTTAGCAAATTCATATAGATCAGTATCTGTTTTATACTCCCAGTTCACGTTCTTGGGAAATTTATATTCATGAGAAGTTCCAGTCCAGTACTCAATCATTCCAGATTTGTCAGCAGACACTACTACTTTGTAGACAGGGTTCAACCGTATCTGAGTAAGAGAGGATGTGTGGAGTTTATCAAAAACATGAAGTGGCTGGTTATTCCCTCGTCCATCATATATGAATATTTTTCCTGTGCTCTTCTCAGATGTTGCAACAGAAGATATGGCATCTCCAGGGCAATATACCCATTCACATTGGCCGGGGTGGTAGCTGCAATAGAGTGGAAGGAGAGGAAAAAAAAAAAAAAAAAAAAGGGAAAAAGGGACTGGTTTTACTTAGATAAGGATTGAGTTATGCTATAAACTTGCTATCAAATATCAGAAGCAAATTTTGAACTTCATTTACTAGTCTTACTAATATCTGTCTTGCTAAAATTCAGGGTTATAACCAAGCTTTTCCAAGCAACACAATTCACTGGATGGCTTGGCCAATTTCTCTTGCTCCCATATTGTTTTATAAAGAGGCTCTCATAAAAAGCAAAGGTAGAAGGCAGTTATAAAAGAAGAATAAGGATGGAAATCCACCTAAATCACACCAGTGGCATTAATTATTACTACTCAACTTCTGTGACTCAATAGCATTTCTCTTCCATATGTTATGTGATGAGTGCTTCCGCGGAAATGAAGAAAACTGCACCTTTGCCATACAGTTACAGAAAAGTTCAGCTAAGTCTAGCAAAAAAAAAAAACCACTATCTAAGTAAAATCAAGACAATCATCCTATATTCAATAAGTGTTCTGAATGCATTTAAGAAGGAACCCATTTGCTTCTACCAAAACCATACTCTACAAGTAAAACAAGCTATAGATATGGTCAATAATACAAGTTATGGCAGTTAAAGTCTGTAACCAAAGATTTTGAGAACCAGAACTCAGGAACTAAATGTCAGACCACAAAGAAATCATAAAATCACAGAATACCAGGTTGGGAGGGTCCTCAAGGATCAGCTGGTCCAACCTTTCTTGGCAAAACCACAATCTAGACAAGATGGCCCAGCACCCTGTTGAGCTGAATCTTAAAAGTGTCCAGTGTTGAGGAATTCACCACTTCACCGGGGAGATCACTCCAATGGCAGTCTCCACAGGAAACTCTTTTATAGTATCCTTTCAGAAATCAAACTAACAGATACTGAGGACTAACAAATGACAGACACTAATTATTTGGATTTTCAATGCCTGTCTGGTAAAGATTCTCATAAAGAGAAACACAACCAGAAGTTTGTCTCAGGTTCACTAGAAAGAATAGGATCAAATAAATACATAAACATGATGTCACATTGATCTATACATATCATTATCCAAAGTTTCTGCAGAAATAGCCATCCTTCTCCAGACCATTGATGGAAACGTAAAGCATGGGGATTTGCCGATCGCCACACTACATGGATTAGTTAGAACTGAAAGAATATGAAGGATTGGAGACAACGCTAATCAATCCTGCTATATACTGGCATATACCTGTCAAAGCAAGCAATGCAGGATAATGAGAGCTGAAAAGATCACATGGAACTTATGATGCTACATCAACGATTGCAAGTCTGAGCAAACAGCCATGAAAAAAATCTCAGGCAGGTCAACAGAGACCATCTGCTCAATAAACAGTAAGGCAGAAGACCGAGCAACAAACACAAAGTTTTAAAAGACTATTTAGGACAATGCTTATATTACAGCTGTATGCTGTTCTCTTCTTCATTAAAGAGTTCACTACAGGTAAAACTCAATTTATAGGGAGAGGAAGGTCTTCATTACTGAGGTTGAAGAATATATATTTAAAGATAAACCAGGAAACATACTAAAGAAAAATGTTACAGGTAGCATCTTCAGGGTATTCCTGAAGCAAAAGAGATTTAAATTCTACCTTAGTTTTCCCTGAATTCTCAAACAGAAAAAACATCTTCTACTGTAACATCAAATTAAATTTTTCTTAATATTATTAATTTTTCTTCATACTACAATTTTACCATTTTCATAGTGACAATACAGGGCTGCTAAGTAGAAAAGACCAGTAACAACAAAATACTAAGGTTAACTAGAATTCTTCCACAGCAGACAGCCAAGAGGGATTTAATTCCTATAGGTTAAATACATTATCTGGAGGAGGATACTAAAACTATAACCAGCAAAACATGTTACATAAGCTTCCATACAGGCATCTGAAAAGTTTTGGGGTTTGGTGGGTTTTTTTGAGTTTATAATTCTATTCAGTTTCAGAAGTAAACAACAAATAGTGGACTACAAGGAATCAGTTTTCCAATTCTAAAAGGCTTGTGGAAACGTCAGTATTTCTGCCACTCTTGGTACACCATTCATTGATCCTTCAACCCTCCAAACCCACCCTTGTAACAGCGTGGGGCTTTTTTTCCTCTAGTATTGTTTTAATTCAAATAACATCCATTCCCATTTTTCCCAGATTCTTTAGCTACATACTGTGTAACTACAGAAATCCTACAACAGCAAGACTAAGAAAAACAACATTCTTTCTAACAGAAGGAAGAAATTTCTATCCCTATGACAAAAAATAAGCAAACACATACAGGACAAATTCCTTCTTCACTGGAAATATTAGTTGGCTATGATTTTTAAATTCAGTTCCAAACAAGAGAAAAAAAATGCCTAGCTAAGTATTTTGAGAAACACCACATCTTTGTGCATAATATTTGACACTGAGGGAAGGCACAGACCTACTACACTCACATACTGTGCATATAGTCATAAATTTTTCTATTCAGTCAGTCAGACTCCAGCCACTGGATGCACTTCAGATAATGCTGTTTACTCAGCTTCCTCTGATTGGGGGAAAAAAACCCCTCAAAACACACAAATTATTGACTTACCTCTTAGCAAAAGAACCCCCATTTATAATCCCAAACAAACATTTTCAAGAACTATGTAACTTACCCAAGTTTCAGCATGTTGATCATATCAAAGTTGACTACATCAAACACTTTCATTGCTTTGTCATCTCCAACTGAACAGAATAATGCCCCCTCTGAACTAACAGCAATACTCTCAATAACACCTATTAAAAAAGTTAACATACGATTAAGACACAAGAAAGGGACAACCTTCATTTCAATATTCCACAGGAAAAACCTAAGGAGGTTTAAACCTGTTTCTCAGCTGTTTCTTCACCTTTTGGACTTAAAAACCTACCTGACTTTCATAATAAAAACCACCAAAACCCCACAAAACAACGGTTTGTATCCTATCACTGGTCACAATCAGTTACACGATAATGAACTACTTACCATATACTTAAATGAAAGACTATAATGTCAATTATTTTCATTTTAAATGTTCATTTAAACAAATTGAGAACAACATTAAGATACGGTATAAAACAATGTGCTCTTCAGCTTGCACCTCTCAAAAGAGAAAAAGCAGAACTCTACAGACTATTACAGTCCTGCTATTAGCACACATAATACTCAAAATTACTCTGCAATTAGGCTTTCCATAAGTCTTCCACAATATTTATTTTTGCTTGGTAGCCTCTGTTCTCACATTTTGTTTCTGTATATAATAAAAAGCTGATAGTTAAGATTGAGAACCCACCATAACATTTTTTCTAAGTCTAAGAAGAAATAGTACTTTTACTATATATTATTAAATATTTTTCTTATTATAACAGTCTGCATATCAAACCATTTTTTTCCCATCAGGCATATGATCATTTCTAATAGCAATGAGAATGCCATTTTCTGTCCAGCCTGTTTAATGCTTAGCATAATACAGAACAGCTATGTGTACTTACCAACTTTGAAAATTGGGTTAAAATTATTAATTCTTAATTGCAATTCAGCTGATAGTCATGACAATGATGCAGAATTTACTCTACAGTTGCAATAATACAAGATGGAAATTACAATTTTTTTCCACACTGCAGGAGGTAGGGAGGACATAAGGATTAAGGTAACTACTTAAAGTAACGTTTTCTTAACTTCTCTGGATTATATGAATCCTGTTATGTTCAGTTCAGTTATTTGTTCAGTTATTTTTAAATAGATAGCTTTTTAATGTCCTGGACATCCTCCCCACAGGATGGGCACAAAGTAATGCAAAGGATGTAGACGATCTGTACAGGAGGCGTCCCACATGTTTTATTTTCACCCTATCCCTCCTGCAGTTCCGGAACAAAATGTAACAGGACAGGGGAATAATGAAAGACAGGTAGGTATCATGTAATCCCTAGCTGCAGTAAATGAATCCCAGAACCCCTCTTCTTTTATTTGTATTCTTTGTTCAAATGCCTAAAAGCAAGGGTGAATAAACGGTGAGGTCCTTTATAGAAGAAAAAGCAACTTCTCACCTAGGTGACTGCGGAAGTGTTTAACAAACTCAATCCCTTCTTCTATTTTTTTCCAGAATTTTACGTGTCCATCATGACTGGCTGTTATGATAAAATCTGTCCTACAATTACAAAAGAAAAACAAGAAACAAAGAAACAAAAAAGTTACACATCATGCACTTTCACACCACTCTGGGGGAGTAATTTTCACTATATTTAGTACTGTGTAAAGAATAACCTTTAAACAAATTACTGTGACAATCTGTCTGAATGGGTACTACAACTCCCAGGAAAGCAAACGAGTACTTCCGTGCACTCTGGATTAATTTACAAAAAGTCAATGGCCTGAATTGAATAAATATATAATACTATCCCGTTTGACTATGTAAATTTTACTTCTATTTTAGCTCTGCTTTCACAGTAGGTGCTGTTTACTAATGTATGCACGTGC
The DNA here is from genome assembly GCF_036013445.1 of Caloenas nicobarica. Classification (NCBI taxonomy): domain Eukaryota; kingdom Metazoa; phylum Chordata; class Aves; order Columbiformes; family Columbidae; genus Caloenas; species Caloenas nicobarica. Next base: position 18,537,664 of record NC_088284.1, read on the forward strand.
ATGTCCATATAAAAAAGAGAGGATGTCCATATAAAAAAGAGAGGAAAGCTATCTCCTAAATCTGAGCAGTTCTGCTGAATCATATTTTGTTCAGATGCAGTCAGCTGCTCATATTCCTGTATATATTACACACTGCAATAAGGATTTTAAGACCTTCTTTCATTTTATTTAAACAATTTTTATCTTCACAGTAAGCCCTTTTCTCTGCACTTAGTTTTGTTTAAGTTTTTTTAAATTAGAATAGCACCTCTGGACTCAGTCTTTCCACTACTAAAGTTTTACAATGAAAACTTTCTAGCATATACAAAAATATATCTCTGATAATGAGACATGGTGAAAAAAAAAAAAAGACACTTACTTAGTACATGCTACATGTGTAATGACATCTCTGTGCATGTAACTGCGTTCATACATCGAAGCACATGGAAGATTTTCAAGATAAACGTGTTCAAATTCAAGGACTAAACAGAATAAAAAGAAAAATCAGGAAATAATTTTTTCATAAAGGTACACCAGATACATCTGGCTTCTCTTCTCCCTTGAATAGCTTACTCCCATTTTAGTCACAAATATACTAATATTTTCTGCAAACATAATAAAAGGGATTTCTGCTGTGGCCTTCTACTCAGACTGATAGATTCTCAGTAGACTGGAGCCACTCAAACTCTGCTTTAAGCACATGGATGCCCCATTTAAAGCAACTATTACCTTGGCTGTCTGAACGTATTAAGAAAACACTCAGTATCGCAATTTTTAAGTTACTGCCAGAAAGCAGATTATCTGCACCTGGTTTTCTTCGAAAACCATATTCCTGACACTGTTGTTAAGAGATTCAAGGTGCCACACAAGTATTGCAGCTTAAATTCTAAGTGCTAGCACCTACCTATTTCACTGTTTAACCGGCCCAACTAAAATAATCTGATTTTCTACTTTTGTCTCCAGTGTTTACATCCTAAATGTTAACACCTGTGCAACGGCATTGTTACTGAACCAGCAGGTTTGCATCTGTTGAACATATTTAAAACTGCATTTACTTTACAACCGATGCTCAGAGAAGTGTGAGTTGCCGGACATATCAACACCCCGTGTCAAAACACAACCCAGAGGCTCCTCCAGCTTAGGGCAGGGCCCCAGAAACCGTCTCGTTCCACATCTGTGGGCAGCACGGCCTCAGCGCTGCCGGCACTACCAAGCCTCTTTGGCTGAGGGCATCTCCCAGATGAAGCAGAAATAGCGGGTCCACGACCCGCAATTCTGCACCCGAGGGGTTCCTCCACAGCCCGGCCATTCTACGTTCGAGCCGCCGCTTCAGACAAGGGGCTCCGCCCGCCTGCCCGTCCCGAGCACAGGGAACTGCCCGAGGGCGGCCCAGCTGCCCGGCAACCCCACCCCGGGGCGCCCGCGCTCCCGGCGGGGCCTGCGGCCGAGCAGCGACCCCAGCGCTCCAGACCGGGCCCGGGGCAGCGCCCGCAGAGAAGGGGCAGGCGGGCGAAGGCTCCGCTCCTCCTGTTACCTCTCCTCTTTTTCGCTTGCGCGGCCTCCCCCGGGAGCGGCCCGACCCAGCGCTCCTCCTCATCCTCCTCGTCCGCCGCCTCCTCGCTGCCGCCCGCCGCCTCGGGCTGCCGCCGCTTGCGCTCCAACTCGGAGGACGCCATGCTGTGCAGCGTCACTTTCTCGCGACACCCGCGTCCTCGCCACACCCTATACCGGGTGCCCTGAAAGTGACGCCACGGGGCGCAGCCAATGATTGCGAAGCGCGCGCAGAGCGGGACGCGGGCCGAGCGGAGCCGCCATGGTAACGGGCGCGGGCCGGGCGGGCACCGGCCCCGGGGGCTCCGGGGGTCCCGGGCTGCGGCGGCGAGCGGAGCCGCTTCTCCTGCCTGGAGCCCCGGCCGGGCTGGCGGCCGGTGGGGCCGCTGGGAGGGAGGGAAGGAAGGGGGCGGGCGGGCTGCGCGAGCGCTGCCTGCGGGGATCAGCCCCTTTCCCGTGTTCCCCCCTTGGGGGTGCAGTGCTGGGGGCCGTGCCAGGGCCGATGGGAGCTTCCCGCCTGGTCTCTTTTGTGATGTCGTTTGTATCTTGCCCTTTTAAAAATTATCTTTTAACTTACTCTCTTTAGAAGTCCCGGCTTCCTGACTTTTCCTATCAGTTTTCCCAGGGCTGCTCTTACTTTCTCGTCTCAAACTTCCCTTCCGTAGTTGGTCGTTTTGTAGTTGAGACATGAAACATTTCCCTTATTTGCTTGGCTGGCATAAAGCCCACAACGCACACTTGTCCCCGTGTCTATTTTTTACCCAATTATGGAGTTCTAAAATGAGGTAAGAAAGAATGTGCTGAAACACACCAGGAAAGTCTTTAGTTTTCAGGCATGGTGTACAAATAGAAACCTAATTTTACCATACAGAAATAGATAAAACTGCAAGCTACAAAGAGAAGCATCTGAACATGATACTTTGATGTATATACTTTGTGAGGTAATTAACGGCACAATGTTAGGGACCGCAAGTCAGTTTGGCTTGTGCTACTGAGGCCTGTAGTATCTGTCCATAATATGCATGTTGTGTAAAATCGAGCACGGAAATTTTGATGTTCAACAGTAATAAAATCACTATAATCATTTAAACTTTTAAATTTTTTTAGGTATGTGCTCAAAGGTTTACTTCATATAACGTGTTCATGTTGACAGATTGTATTATTGCAGGTGGACACAGGAGAACAGGACTTTTTATTCCACTCCAAGATCCCTTTCAAATTTCCAAAGGTGTTTTGTTTCAGGCCCTCTTAGCTCTGCTGCTGCTGAACCTAGTTGCCCTGATGAAAATTCCCTTTTCAGGCTTTTTTCTTTGTCTCCTTGACAGTTTTTGGTCTGGGAAAAAAAGTACATTGCGTCTCAAGGCTGCTTAATTTCTTTATTAGCCTTCTGTGGGGGACTTTGCTGGAGGCATTTCAGATGTCTTAATAAATTATGTGAAATAGTTCTCTTTTAAGTAATGGAGGCATTCCAAGACTCCTAAGAAGATAGTGATTTTCCTTTGCAAAAACTGTGCTTGTTAGACCTTATCAGATTATGGCAATCCAGATTTTCTAGTGTTCTGTTTTTAATTACTGATGCAACAACTTTGCCAGGAAGGCTTAGCAGAAGTATTGCTACCTTGCAGTCCTCTAGAGTACTTGCAGTCTCTAGTGAGACATTTTGATTTTTTTCTTAGCCACTCTGCTATGGTATACTAGAATTTTGGAGGTACTAGTTAGATATTTAATTCCCTTTAAATTATTTGGTTTTCATAATAAGTTTCTCTGATGCTGCATTTTCTAAAAGTGAACAAAAGGTTGAGTTAGAAATTTGTGCATCATTAAGAAGGCAGAGATGTTTATTTCTTCTTTAGATCTTCGTCTTTTTTAATATCTCTTTTAAATCTCTACCTATTTGGTGAACTTAGTGATCCATTTAAGTATTTTTAAAGGCTTCCTGCATCTTGTACATCTAGGAAATTCCTGTTGGTTGGTTGACCTCAAAAAAAAATCCATTTGAGTGTCATTTTTGCCGTTTTTTTTTCCCCTCTTAATTGCTGCTGTTGTTCATGTATGTCTTTGTAGATTTAGCTAGGATTAAATTTCTGAATTTGTATGTGTTCTATCTGATCCAACCTTTTCTCCAGCCTTTTAATGTAACTTCGTTTGATTTTTCCCTTGGCTGTCTTGGTGCCCTCTTTCCTTGGTTGTCTGCCTATCTTTAAGGTTCTTTTGTTCAATTTTCTAGTAACCTCCAGGACACTTTTTTTTGTTAGTCAAAACGATTGTGAATTCAAGTTGTTGTAAGAAGAAATAGACTAGGATATTTATTGGAAGACAGAGCAGAACTAACTATGCTTAGGAACTTTGCAGGTATATGGAAGAGAAGTATGGCTTTGTAGAAGTGAGGTTCTCATACTGTTTCTTTATTAAAGTTATCAGAAAATTTTTAAAAACCCACTATTACAGATAATCAAAGCAGTTCTGAAAATTTGGGACTTTGTGATTCAATTTTTAAAAACATTGTCTTCAAATTTTGTTATGATAATATGGTTAGCCAATTTTACAGAATGATTGAGTGCTATCTAGAAAAATAGGAGAGTTAACTGAAAGCTTCAGATTCAAAGGGATTGCTCTGTTAAATATTTGACCTAAACTAACAGGTATGATTCAGTAACCTGTTAATAATTGTTGTAGATTTACATGATAACTGTTCTATTTGCTTATTAATAGGCTGAATACTTACAAGAAATTGTCAACGACCCGGTTTGTCCTGTAGATGCCAAGGAAGAACTCTTGGATGAATGTGAGAATATTTGGAAGCTTCTGGAAGAGGTATGCAAATCACAAGTGTTAGACTAGATTTGTTGTAAACTTTCTTTTGTCAGCATTTGTTTGTTCAACTCCCCATCCTTCACTGCATGCTTTCCCCACCTCCTCCAAAGAAATCACCTCAAAAAAAAACCAGGAAAAAAACCAGGGGCAGGCAGCGAGGAGAAGAAAAGATCTCGAAAAAGGCAAAAGGTGGAACTGCTGTGAGGGGTAAAGAATGCCTTGAAGTGTCAAGCTTTGTTTACAGTGTGCTGATATTATGATTTAGTTAAACAGAATAAGAGTATATATTAAAGCTAGGGAAAGTTAAACAATTTACTTGTGTTCTGGTAGTACCAGTACACTGAGACTTGAAATCCTTTAGCGTCGTGCAAGAGGGGATTCACAAATGCCATTCTCAAGTACTTTGGATTTTAAAGGAGAGATAAAATGGGAGGCAAAAGACACTTAGAAGGACGATATTAGCATATGCTTATGTAAACTGACAGTTACATCCTCAATAATAAAATTTATCTCTCTTGATGTATGGCCCAATATGCTAATAATAACGTTTTAGTGCAAGTTACTCATATTTTTATTTACGGGCATCCCAGGAGAGACAAACTTTTAACAGTTCTGAGAGAATGCTATGCATCTTATAAGATTCTGCTGAGTCTGATGAAAACACATGAGATTCTTACTTGCTTCACTCAATTTTATTTTTTATTAAAATGAATAATATTTTGGTGCTATTTGCTTGACTTCTGAGTTGTAGCTTCAAACTATAAAAAAGTATCGGAAACTGAAGGAAAAATACTTCCAAACTTAAAGCAGAACAAAGTATAGACAACCCACAGTGCAATAATTTTACAGAATTAGCTTTTAAAAGACTAATGTGATTTTATTTGTTGTTATGTGTAAACATCTTAGTATCGAACAGGTGGCAGGGAATCCCGTGTTTAGGTTTCTGGAGTACTGTAATAAGTTGTCAAAACAAGATTTGCTTCACAGCACTTCAAAGAATGCAAACTTTCATTGAAATTTTCAGATTACAAAGGAAATTAGAATCTTTTTTATTTTGAATTTAATTTAAAATCTCTGATATCTTGTATGTCATGCCCAGCATCCCCAAAACAATACAGGAAGTGATAATGTGCGTTATATTTGGAAGTTGATAAAAACAGTAGGATTTTTATTATTTTGTGATTGTTCCGTCCTGTATGCAAGCACGTTTCAGCAAAAAGTTTAAACAGCCAATAGTCATTGAAGTAGCTCCTAGGTTATATGATTTATAATGTGATGTTCCAATGATTGTGTGTCAGCTTTAGCAGATTTTATTGGAGAAATCCTATACTGTGCTTTAGTTTCAAACAGTATAAAACAAGAAAGAACTTAGCAGGTGTCTCCTGGTGAAGCCTTGGATACCTCTGGTGGCCTGAATTTCTGACTAGATACACATCCCATTGCAGTCATGGGAAGCTGATGTATTGCACTTCTAAAAATCAGAACTTTTCTGAAGTGTACCGTATATTGCCCTAAATGAGTGAAAACTAAAAATGTGTATTATAATGTGACTACTCGGGAGGGCCAGAAGAGTAGCAGCAAGTGTGGTAACTTCTCAGCACCTTCCCTATTCAGTCCATGACTCTCCTTTCCTCATTTCTCATGTTGATCTGTTCAGTGTCTTTCCACATATCAACATTTCCCTCATAACTTGCCTTTTTCCTCAAATCATACATCTTTTGTTAGCTGCTACTTTTCAATTAATTTAAATTCTATTTTTTTTAATTGTGGTACTGTTAGCGAAGTTCCTTTTCCCTAGGCTTCCTGTAGCAGAGACATAGGCGTGGATTCCATTCCTCTAAAATAAATAATATATTTGCAAGGTACAGCATGGAGCAGGAAAAAACTGAAACAATTATACCCCCACAATCCAAGCTGCCACCCCCCACCCATCACTTTGGGCCAATTATAAAATCAGAGTCTGGGGTGTCCCTTTTCTTCATTGGATCTCTTCATTTTCATCAGGTGGCCTGTCAATTAAAGCTCAGACCTTCAGTTGCTACTGTGCATCTGTGGCTGGAGAAAATTAGTTCTTCACAACAGCCAAAACATTCTTCTGTTAGGTGTGGTTCTTTTCCTTTACTTATCTCCAGGGTCGCAGCTCCCGTTCTAGGTTGAAGACTCTCAGGCCTTTTTTTTACTTTATGAAGCAGAAAGTTTCAAGGGTTCACAGTTTGCAGAAGTTGATGCTAAGCAAACATACTTATTCTAAGCGAATTCTATATTAGCAGTTTCTAAACAAATTCTACAAAAAGTGGCATACTAAATAACTCAGTAAGCTAAAGCAGTCTGTTCTCTAACAGTATGATGTCAAAATATTTCTTAATTTTGTGTTCTGAGTAAGGCTCTGATGGATGTGGTAGGAGCCAAGTCGAAACTCCTTTATTCCTATATAAAACAACTTGTTGGAATTTATAAGCATTGCATTTCTTTCTTACAAAAGAGAGAGTAAGTAAACATTTTTTTGTTTTGTTTGTTTTCTACAAAGTGTCGGAGCCAGACACTGCTTCTAGGAACGGAAACGCTGCTAAAATCAAATGCAAAGGTAATGTAGATTTTTTAAATTATTAATCTCCACTAATTATTTAGTTTTCTGTAAATATATGGTGTGTTTCCAACTCTTACTGACTTTGAAGCTATGTTCTGAAGTGTGTGTCTAGCAAATACTGAAAAGTTGCATTTGCATATAGCAAAAAGGTTACATGGAATCATAAAATCATAGAATCATTTCAGTTGAAAGAGACCCACAGGATCATTGAGTCCAACCATAACCTAACCTAAGTCTAGCACTAAACCATGTCCCTAAAAACCTAATCTAAACGCCTTTTAAACGCCTCCAGGGATGGTGACTCCACCACTTCCCTAGGCCGCCTGTTCCAATGCCTGACAGCCCTTTCCGTGAAGAAGTTTTTCCTAATATCCAATCTAAACCTCCTCTGGTGCAGTTTGAGGCCATTTCCTCTTGTCTTATCGCTTGCTACCTGGGAGCAGAGACCAACACCCTCCATGCTACAACCTCCTTTCAGGTAGTTGTACGAGTGATAAGGTCTCCCCTCAGCCTCTTTTTTTCCAGGCTAAACAGCCCCAGTTCTCTCAGGATGCTGTTGGCCTTTTTGGCCACCTGGGCACACTGCTGGCTCATGTTCAGCCACTGTCAATCAATGCCCCCAGATCCTTTTCAGCCAGGCAGCTTTCCAGCCACTGTTCCCCGAGCCTGTAGCGCTGCCTGGGGTTGTTGTGACCCAAGTGCGGGACCCGGCAGTCGGCCTTGTTCAACCTCATACAACTGGCCTCAGACCAACAATCCAGCCGGTCCAGATCCCTCTGTACGGTCTTCCTGCCCTCCAGCAGATCAACACTCCCACCCAGCCTGGTGTCATCTGCAAACTTACTGAGGGTGCACTCAATCTCCTCGTCTAGATCATTGACAAAGATATTAAACAGAACTGGCCCCAACACTGAGCCCTGGGAGGCTGTTCAGTTCTTTGTAGATTCTAAATGGGAATCTTTAAAATAGAATTTATATGAGGACCCCAGATTTACAAGGTATAAATAGATAAACATTGGGCTGCTTACATGTAATATGTAGGTCTTAAATCTCCATCTTAGGTTATTTCAGCTAGAGTATTCAGATGGTTAGTTCAATACACTTGACTAAATAAATAACTAAAAGAGTGCTTTGCTTCAGAGATATCTGTTGAATACATTCAGATACTAAATTACTATGTAATTACTGACCTCTCCTGCTAGTAATAAACTATGTTCTAAACTATTATTTAATCAGAATAAAGAAATGAAGATGCATATTCAAATGCATAAAATACAATATTTTTCTTCTTTTAGGACTCTGGATAAAATCCTATAAGTAGAAATAAATTTTGTATAACTTTGTGTGTAGACTGAGGTTTTTACCTTTCTTTGCAGTTTTACTGCAGCATATCATACCCTCGTAATTAATACTTAAACTTTTGAGATATGCTTTTCTTGAAAACTGTCATAGCAAGATGGTGATTCAATGCATTTGCAAAAATGAAGATCAAATTAAGATAGCACTTGATGATAGAAAATAGAGAGAAGAGGAGAAGGCCAGCAACTTTCATGTGATCTTATTGCCACCCTAACATAGGTACTTGGATCGACCCAGGAAACTACAGACCTGTCAGTCTAACCTCAGTACCTGGAAAAATTGTGGAGATCATACTGGGTGCTATTGAAAGACCTTTAAAAATAAGAAATGTTTGTATGGTGATTATTTCTTTCGGTTTGGGTTTGCTTTCTTTTCCTTTATTTTAAAAGTTTGTCATTTGAAGATGCACTGTACGAAGTTATTTTGAGTAGTGAAAAGCTAAACTTGTCAATTTTTGATATTTTTATTGTAAGAACCTGGCTTATGATTCTTAGCATATTTTTCTCTTTTTAGTTGCTGTAAAGACAAATGCAATCTGCACTGCTTCTTATTGAATGCGTGACCGTATCAGCAGTACCATTTGTATTTAAATTTATGCTTAATTTCATATCAGAATACTTGTAACATGGTATCTATATGTAGTTTACAATGTATTAAAAAAACTATAGGTGTGGTCCTCAGTTTCAGGAAGTGGAATAGTAACAACTAATGTATTCTTTCATCAGAACATAGTAAGTTAGTAAAATAAGAACATATTTAAAAAATGTTTAGTTTAGGGTTTTTTAATAAACTTTTCTGAACAGGTGGGGGTTTTTTTATGACTCCTATATTTTCAGTGATTACAGTGAACTAGAGCACTGGTTCTAAAGCATTTTTGTTGAATCCACAGAGGCAGTTTTGATAGAAGATTTGACTACTGTTGTTTTTTTGGAAGCCAATCTTCTGTTTAGTCATCACACATCAAGCATTTAACCTTAAATTGTGTGTCAACCATGCACCTGAGAAGGAGTGCGGATGTGAAGTATTGTCATTGCTTCTAAGGGCTTATCTTCAGTTGTGATCATTATCTGATATTACAAACGAAAAGCAGAAAATGCCAACTCTGTCTACTTCTTATTTCCTCCATTTGGGGGAAAAAAAGTATTTCTTGATCCCTGTGAGTGGTTTTGTAAATCTTTTGAAGGAATGAGTGGTCTATTGTAATAGATGCTCTTTTGTTTTCTGCTCTATAAACTTAATAATTTAATTTCTATCCCATTTGATCTTATTCGACTCCATTGCAACTCAACACACTTCAAGAAATGCCTCTTTTCTTGTTGTACAGCTTTCCTTGTTAACGACACGAGTGAGAGCTTTGTCAGCGGAATGTCGTCAATGGCAAGACAGATGTCCTGAATGTAAGTATCTGTTTCCATCTAAGGTATACTCATAAATTTCTGCAAAGTCTCTTTCAGTTAGGCACCTTAAACTGTGTGTATATCAAATGTTTGCTGATTGTATTTTCATACTATAGCTACTTAAAATTAAATACTCCCACAGTAGCATGTATGTTTCATTTCTAAATTCTTTTTGCACTGAAGTTCTAAGTGTATTTAGAATTCAAAGGGAATTCTACTATAATTTAATCTTATGATTCTGGACAAATAAATGCATGATTCATATCACCATTCATCAGTAAGTTAAATGGAAAAATAACTGTTAGCAGATCTCCTAACACAATAATAAAAGTTCATTATACTGTTATCTTCAGGTTTCTCCTTTCTGTAATTGTTTCTTCTCTATCTTTCATTTGTATTTCCTTTTTAGGATGGAACTACAAATTATTTTGTCTTCATTGTCTCTTTTAAGAAGCTAATATATATTTTTTAATCTTTGCAAGTATTGCTAATTAACTAACAATCATTTATCCAGGCATATTTTTAACCATACCTTTTTTGATTTTTTTTTTAAAATTAATACTTCACAGAAGTGAGTTGTGTTGTCATGTACTAGCTGAAACTTGGAAGTAAACCTTTAGTGATAAGCCCATTACACCATAATAAAATATCTAGCTTGGATTTAACAGAGGTCATAGATTTCAGGTCAAGAAGAGGTGGTAAAAGACACTTCAGTTTGTTTTAAAAACACAGGAAGCCAGATTACTTATTGATCCTGAGAAGCACAAACCACTGAGACAAGTGGTAGCTCTTATATTTGTTGGGCATTATCAGTCAAAACATATAAATTCTTCCGTTTTTAAAAATTCTTTTTGTTCATAAGCATCAGTTGTGACTGATTTCACTCTGCAAGGCTGATATGGCCAGACACTGAAAATAAAACCATTCGGAATCTAAGTGCAAGTAAAGTAATTTGTTTTTTCAGATGTCACATCTGGAGACTCCTAAAACAGTTCACACTACACTATAAGTATTCTGGTAGCACTCACAGTTTTGTCTCCTGTGGAAGACCCATTAGCACCTTTCAACCCAGTAAAACTTGTTAATCTTAAAATGGATACATTGACTCATTTGAATATTTTTATGGCAGAGAGGCTTGACTTTTTTGGTGTTGACAAAATGATAGGAACGCATTTTAGACAGCAGATGGTGATTTCCAATACTTTGTCATTTGGTAAAACTGGGATGCGTTTTCAGATTAATATTGAAGTCACTTCTCCAGCTTCTTTCAAAGTTCATGTACTTGCTGCCTATTGTGATCAAATAATATGAGCTGGAAAAAAAATCAGAACTTTTTCTTTCTTGTAAATAGATATTTTTGCTCGATTAGAATAAATTCATAGTTCATGTGCTTTGTAAGCCTGTCTCTAAGAATGGTCAGCTTCAAAAGCTTCTTAGAGGTATGTAGACCAAAAGCATGACATTGAATGAATTTATGAAATACTGGTTCTTGGCTGCTGCTCATGAATAAGCTGCTGGCTTAAAGCAAATGGATTGAAAACACTTACAGTTTTTATCTGGGTAAGATACCTGGAGATTTTGGGCTTCCTTACTAAAATATGTAATTATTTTAAACATTAAGCTATTGATTAAAAACATTCTTGGGGCTTGACCTATTTTTATTGGCTTGCTGACTTGCTTTGCTCAACCATTCTTACTTGTTCTCAGGTGATAAGATTTATTATTAGAAATCTTAATTTTGTACTAGAGAAATGATCTGTGTATATTACAATGCAAATAGTATTTTGCAGCCAAAGCTTTGCCTTTTTGGCTACCATTCTGTAGGAGAAAAAAAAAGTTGCTGCTAAGAATTTGAATACAATGCTTGTATGAAAATGAGGAGTCTACCGTGCTTACATCTTCTTTGTCCATCTTGGCTCCTTTCTACCTACTGTTTGTTTTGAAGGAGGAATTACTTAATTGAAAACATTATCTGGATTTGGATTTATCTAAATAGCAGAAATACTAATCTCAGACGATTTACTAATAGAACATGAATGTCAGGCTGTCTTGTTACTTTGTTTTCTGCGTTTAGTAATGGCCAGCTCATTTCTTGTAAATGAGGGCCTGTCAGCATTTCAATTTTAAGCTTTATTTTCAGAGGTTATAACTTGGCAGTTCTGCATTTATTTGGGCACAATATTGGCAAACGGACTTGAATCTGCAATGCAAATTTTATTCTAGTGAAGTTTTTACTTGATTCTGCTGTTCTTTCTCAATTTCTGATACTATTTTTGTAGCTCTAGAGCTGCTAAATCAGCTAAATTAAAATGTTTTAACAAGCACTTGGCTTTTTGTCATGGTTTAACCCCAGCCGGCAACTCAGCCACCACACAGCCGCTTGCTCACACTCCCACAAACAGCTGCTCGCTCACTCCCTCCCCCATAGCGTGATGGGGGAGAGAATTAAAAAAACCGTTGATATAAATGGTTGATATAAAGACAGCTTAATAGGACAGTAAAGGAAGATAAAATAATAACAATAATAAAAGAATACATAAAACATGTGATGCATAATGCAATTGCTCCCCACTTGTGATGGATACAGCGCCCATCCCCAAGCAGCAATTGCCCCAAGCCCCCCCAGCCAGCTCCCCAGTTTATAGACTGAACATGATGTTATATGGTGTGGAATATCCCTTTAGCCAGTTTGGATCAGCTGTCCTGGCTGTGCCCCCTCCCAGCTTCTCATATACCTCGTCATTGGCAGAGCGTGGAAAGCTGAAAAGTCCTTGATTACCCATCAACAACTAAAACCATCAGTGTATTATCCACATTATTGTCATACTGAATCCAAAATACAGCACTACACCAGCTACTAGGAAGAAAATTAACCCTATCCCAGCTGAAATAAAAACAGAATTTGATTGTCAGCTTTGCAAAATGAGGAAGGAGAAGCAACCATATAAACCAGTTGTGGTCTCTGCATGATTTTTATTTTCCTTTGCAAAATGTCAGTATGCTGCCAAATTCCTCTTATTTTAATATGAGTTTCTGTATAAATGTGCATAGTAGTTGCTTTTCCATTCCTAACATCTGGTAGTATTTTGCTTAGTAATTGTACTATATATCACTAGGCAATTCTGTTTGACATTTGATTTTTGCAAGTGTAATGATTCATAACTGAAAAAGCTTTAACTGATAGTAGATGGAGCAACCTGTGTTCTTTACAGTAGCAGCTGCCATAAATGTGTTGTCTCAGTGTCTTAGATCTGCACCGTTCCTTCACTAAATTAGAGTTAGTGATTTCTCTCCTAGGAAAGAAATCATGTCTATGTAGGATATTTGTGTTATTGAAGAAATCTTGCTCCAATAATTGCAAAGACCACTACCTCCCACAGCTCTTAAACATAAGCTAAATTTGGGAGCACTCTACTCAAATTTTGTGTTGAGATCTAGAGAAAGTTAATTCTCCTAAGTAGAAGGGATTTTATTGAGACATATAACTTAAAGCATTATTAACACAGTAGTTTTACTGAATCTCATCTTGAAAAAAAATGCTACTTTTAAAACTACTAATCCAAGGTTTCTCAAGGCTCGTGGAGATAAAAGCCATAAAATTACCTTACAAAAAAATTTAAAGGGCTTTTATAAATTTATGAAATTAACTGAATTGTATTTAGGTCATATTCAATGCTTTTATGAGAGGGTTAAATGTTTTCCTTTTTGTTAAAAGATGACCTTTTAGTGAAGTAATTATTTTTAAGATCAGAGATTTGGAGCCTAAGCTTGGACAAAAAATATCCCCATCATATTAAGATTTAAATCTGTTAGAGTAGCTTTCGTTTCTCCTATTAATAAATTCAAATGCTTTACTTTTCAAAAGCCATACATTTATGCAGATGCTGCAAGTTGACATGGAACTGAGAATTGATTGAAGTCCGTAGAAGACTTTCAAATACAAAAATTTACTTTTTATTCTGAAAATCCGTGAGCCTTTTGCAGAAGCATTTTGGGGAAACATTACCACATCCTTGAATAGTACTGTACTTTCCCTCAAGTACCACTCTTGCTCAGGTTTGGAGTTAGAACATTGGCCTTGCTGGGCCTTTCATTTCCCTACATGTAGCTGTTCTTGTGAACAGTAAGGTGGGTAACATGATTTTTAAGTTCTTTAACTCTGATAGGTTTAGAAACCTGATGAAGCATTTGGGAGGCTGTTTAACAAGGAGTTCAAGACTGGAAGAATTTGATTGCCCATGTTGGTGATGTGGGTGGAATCTCTTCCACTGGCAAAATCAGGCTTGCTTATCTTGGAGAATGAGTGTACTTCGTATTTCAGTGTTATGTACCTGAACTAATTCCAGTATAAAAAATAACTCAGAAGCTTTAACACCACACTTCTTTCAGTCTAATTTAACTTGCTGAAAAGTGACAGTAGCTTAGCCCAGCAGGACACCACAAAATGTGGTTAAGCTGCTGCTGACAGCCAAGCTACTTTTTTAGAGGCTACACAAGTTTCTCTCTAGCCAGGCTGCTTTTCAGTATAAACAAGTCTGTATCATCCAATGTTAAAAAAAAAAAAAAATCATTTTATTTTTCAGTAATATCTACCAATCCGGATGTACTGGTAAAATCAGGAAAACAAGAGGTAAGACTTTTTGTTTGTTAAAAGATAATAAAATTTTGTTGAAAAAAATGAAAAAAAGTATGTAGAATTCCTGCATTTTCCTATGACTACTCCTGTGATGGACTACTGCTAAGATACTGTGTATGTTTCTTCAGGCATTGTTGTTGTTCTAGTGTTTTCTAATGTATTATAACTACTAAAATTTCCTGGTTGTAATGAATGATCTTTTAAACAAAAAGTTTTTATATATTGCATTTCATACTTGATAAAAAATAATGTTACATTATGTGTTATACAAAAAAGTGAGAATTCTTAGATTTAGAGTTCTGTGACAATAATTTGCAAATAATTTTTTGAGTTCTTCCAGCCTTGGAAGAAAGACCAAATCAAGAATGTCTTTGAGGTAGCATTATAGTATATTGATTGGACATTGGTATGTGGCATGACCTGAGTCTATTCCTTTGGCTATGTCTTTAAAAAATACTTTTTGGTTTTCTTCTTCCTGGCAGCTTTTGTCCCTCTAGTATCACTCACAAAAGGGAACCCAGCTGCTGTTAACACTATTAACAAGTTATTTGTTTATATATTTTCAATTGACTTTCGTGCTATGGCATGTTTGATCTGATATCCCATTTTGTGGCCTGTTTTGTTGAGGATTCTAAATTTTTTTCAGATGTTGCATATATACAGCGTATTCCCTTCTGTAGAATATTTTCAAAATTTTTATTTTTTTGAGCTAAATATTGACATTCTTATAGTTTATATAGAAGGAGACAAAATACATCTAATCATAATTTCGTATTTTAGACATGTAAACTATTAGAAATACTACTTTGTAGAACATAATGCACTAACGAAAGACTCAGTCCAGTGCTATACATTTTATGTTGGTGCAATTAGCAGGGATTCAGTCTTGCAAGCAGCTGCAATGATTTAGACAGCACAGCTCTGGTGCTCTAGATGTTTTCTCCTCAGTCGTCCATCAGATGAGTGGTTCATGTGTGTGCTCCATAATCTGCTTCAGGTAAAATCAACTATGTTGTTTTAGGGAGCTTCCATTAGACACTAATGAGCAGCCGGTGACAGTAATGTTTTAAATAGCTCCAACTGGATTTAAAAACAGTGTGTTACTGTATAGCCATATTTCTTAAGAAATTACAGATAATTTTGGCCCTATTTACCAGCTTATAGATGTAACCTTACATAGAACAAATACTACAGGCTGGACTATCTGCAAACTGTAGGTTTTATTTTTTTATAGTTGCAGAAAGTAGAGAATGATCTTGAAATGGTGCTGTCAACAGTTGAGTCAAAGAATAGGCAACTGGAAGAAGATCTGAAAAGGTAATGTAATAATTTGGACTTATGGATGCTGTAAGCTTTTTTTACCACACAGTATTTTTTTTTATTGTCCAGAAAAACTATTTATCTGTTGTGCCATTTCCTACTTTTTATGTTTCAAAGAGAGCAGCAGTGGCTTGAAGAACAGGAGCAGGTGCTAGATGCTCTTAATGGAATTGAAGAAGAGACAAAAACCCAAGTTGAAGAACTTTCCCAAAAAAGGTATTTCTGCAATGTTGAGTTTTTATGTTGAAGAATTTAAATATCAACAATAGCAAATGAGCAAACAAACTCTTAGAACATATCCTTGTTTTGTTAAACAGATCAAATAGTAACTCAGTAATCCATGTTTGAAACATGGAAAATATTGCTATCTGCTTATATCCTGTGATTCAAGATGTTGAACTTACAACAATAGAAAGTAAGGCCCTTTTTTTACTTAAGAAGAACATTTTAATTACTAGATTGAATTTCATATTCTATGTTTTTACTATTAGCTTGAAAAATGAATCATTTCATGAACTACAAAATAAGATGTTGAAACTAAAGACGTTTAAGAAACAGCTCTTGAATACTTTGAGTGAATTCCTAGAAGAACATTTTCCCCTTCCAAAGAAAGATGGAATTGCTAAAAACAAGGTAAGATTTTCTCAATAACTATTACATTTGGAATGTTCAGTTTCTATTTAATTAGATGCCATATCTCTTTAAAGTCACTAGCGTAGAATTTGCGGTTATATTTTGAAATAAGTGCATTTCTTACAGCTGATTCTTTAGGTTAAATTGGTATTTTCAGGTTCGTTTATATTATTCAATGCTGTTCCCAGCTGGATATTTTCTTTTTTAATGCATATATCCTTTACCCAACGAGATGCATAGCAATGTATTGTGTTTCTTACTGAACTGCAAGCTGTGCCAAACTTGGAAATAGTGAGGGGTTCACTCCAGATTGTTCCACTTCCTTCTTCACTGGACTAGGCAAGTGGATTCATATTTTCCTTGGCAAAGCAAATTTTAATTGTCTAACAATGTTTTTGGAACAATAATAAGGACGAGTGTTTATAATTACAGTGTAGTTTGGAATGTTAACCATCAGTTTCTGTTCAGGCAAACTAGGCCAAAAATTATGTGAAACTTTAGGGAAAATAGGCAGTAAGAGAGTATTTTGCATAATAAATTCAAAGTCTGCAGTAAAAATAAACTTTTTACCATTATTATTTGAAAGAATAGTTACAAAAAAGCTACAAAAAAGGCAGGGTTAGATTTTGATTCCAGATACCTTTAATAATACAATAATATAAAGGATTTCTTTAATCCAGTTCCGTGTTATTTCAGACAACCACATAATATAACTTCTATAATATTATCATTGAGCTCCATTCTAAAACTAATTATTTTTGTTACTACTGTTTCTATTGGAGTTTGTTCTAGTACCTCAGTACTCTGATTAGAAACTATCTCCTAACTTCCAGTTTCAATTTATTCATGTTAAATATAGCGCTATGTATTCTTACGCCAGTATTGTCCCTAGAATAGCTCTTTTTCTTTCTTGTATTTATTCTTCCTGATATATTTATAGACAGCAATCTTATACCCTCTTTCTTTGTTCTGGTAATTGAACTAGCAAAGCTTTTTTCTCCTGTACAATTTTTTTTTTTTTCCCAATTCCCTGGCTTATCCTTAGGATACCCGTTTTCTATATTTGCATCCTCTTGGATTAATCTTGCTTGGAAACTGGTAAAAACTAATATTATAAAAAAAAACCAACTTGTTTTTGCACAGAAGTGTATATTTTGCACATAAAAATAACAATTGGAACCTTCAAGGCATGATGTCCATTTAAAAATCTTATTCAGCCATCTTCAAGCATCTTATTCTGTTTCCCTCAGCCTAGTATCAAGATAAAGGCAGAAAGACAGTCATTATTGAGCCTTAACTCCATGGTTCACAAGGTTTCCATGGAGCAGGCAGCATGTCCCCCTTGTGGCTTTCTGAAGGTGAGACTATTAAGAACTGTGACTGGACAGAAGGAGCCAGAACTTGCCTTGGATTATGAAAAATCCAGATCTGCCTTTCACAAATTCTTTATTGCTTGTATTCTTCTGTTCCAGAAGTGGAGTTCGTATAAGGTGCTGCATAGCTGCTTATATCTTAGGACTTAGGTTGACATGTTCAACAGCAGTGCTGTATAAGCAGTCACCAGCTCTGTATTACCTGCTTTATTTTGTTGAATGTGAAGTGGATGGGGAAAAAGGATAAAATTCATAGAATCATAGAATGTTCTGAGTCAGAAGGGACCCACGAGCATCATTGAGTCTAACTCCTGTCCCTGCATGTGACCACTCCACAGTTCACACCGTGTGTCTGAGGATGTTGTCCAGTCTCTTCTTGAACACTGTCAGGCTTGGGGCCGTGACACCTCCCTGGGGAGCCTGTTCCAGTGCTCCACGAACTTCTGAGTGAAGAACCTTTTGCTAATATCCAATTAAAACTTTAACATTTCATTTAAAATTTTTAAAAGAAAAATTTAAACTAAATTGAATTTAAAAAATAAAATAAAATAATCAGGTTCACCACACAACAGAACAAGCAGTTTTGTTGGCATTGCTGCCTAAGGAATCCTTATCACTTTATAGGCAAATAGCTTTGATTTGCTTGCTACAAATGAAAACAAGTTATTTTCCGATTATATTATATCAAGGACTTATTTCCTTTTTTCTTTTTTCCCCAATTTTTAATGATTCTCTTTCTTAAGCTTGGCCAGTTTTTTAAATTGAAGTCAGAGTAAGAGTGAACAAATATTCATCAGCACATCATGAAAACATATCGAGCCACTATGAATTGAAGTCAAGCTGTGTCAAATGTGCATTGTAAACATTTTTCCGAAGTTCACAAAGTAATTTTATTTTTTCCTACCAGATCTTATTTGTAGAATGTTTTGCACCATACTACATTATAAATATGATGTATTTTATTTTATTTAAAGGTAAACCTAGGTATATATACTGTGATCACTTAAGATTATATATAACATTTTTTGAATTAAAAATATTAAAGTGTATGATATTGAACTGGTAGATTTACATACTACATCGTATTTCTGTCATGAATAAATCTGAGTAAAAGTTCTTAACCGTTTTATACTATGCAATCAAATAATGGTGTGATTATTTTTCTTTGTCAATTAACATTTCTCCTGGCTATTTAGCTTTGGGTTTTGTTAATTTGGCTGGGGGTGTGGTTATCTTTGCAGAATTCTTCTGAAGACCCAGCTGAACTGATAACACTGCGTGAAATTGTAGAGGTAAGATGGTTTTGTTATGTAGAGATCTGGGCGATTTTCCAATGCTGAGCACTGATCATAATATATTAATAAGATAAAATACAGTATATGACATAGGGTTAAGATAGTTAATGAAAAGCAGAATGTTTAAGAATGTTATGTCAGATTCCTATTTCAATTCCTATCAAATTAAAGCCTCAATTTTTTAAAAGAGATGTGGGAATAGTTTAGATAACTAAATTTTCAACTTAAGGTGGAGAATGGATATCCCTTATTTCTTAATTTTATGATTATTATTTTAAAGGAGTTTTATGAGCCTTAGTGGCTCGTGAGAGGAGAGAGATGCTGTGCTTAGTAGAAAAAAGAATTGTTCCATTTCATGCTATATTTTGTACTGTTCAATAAAAGTATTTCTGAAATTAATACAATAACAGTTATAAAATGACCAATTAATGTGTAGTCTTGTGTATTAGCTGGATTATCTTCTCATGTGAGGAAATCAAATGAATGTGTTTCATGCATTTCTAACTGATTTTTATAAGTAGGCCAGCATTGCTTAGTGCGTATTTTAATCGCAGTGGAATTTATGAATTTGAATTGCAAAGCATGAATTTGAAGGAGCATTAAAAAATATTTTCACTAGAATTGTTCCTTCTTGTCTTAAATATAGCATTTGAAGTGAGATTTCTTATTACTCCTCAATCCTCACTCTTCAGACAGTTGTAAGGACCTATGTGTAAGACCTCCCTGGGGGAAAAAGTTTTTTCCTGAGGGAAAACTTGATGAATAACAACTTTCTGGTATTAAGATGCTATGATCTGGTCACTATGACATTGTTGTACTTGAGTTTAAAGCCCAGACTTCGGGCTTACATCATTAAGATCATTTAACATGCTTCAAGTATCTCAGCATGCCTATTAATGCCAAATTAGGCAGAGCTTGAAAACAGATCAGAATTTAAAACAGCCACATTCCCTATGGAATTAAAATTTTAAAGCTCTTCTAATGCTTTAAAATTACCCTTCATATTTTTCTGATATTGTTAATCTCAAAATGTGAACACATCCAAGTAATGTCTGATTTCCATTTGGAAGAACAAACTACTTCCAAAAATTCAGGCTTATTTTTAATTTTAACTATCTTGGCATAAACTGTCCATGTCCCTTATCTTTGTTTTATAGGAGGTGGTTTTTTTGTTGTTCTTGAGCAACTTGCTTCTAGCTTCAAGTGCCTGTTATATTTCAAAAGTGTTTTCTTGCATACAGATAGTAGTTTCTTAAAGAGACATGCAAAGTCATCTTTGTATTATGATTACAGATTTAGGCTTTGCTGCTGTACAAATGTAATTCATTCACAGAATTACAATCAGTGCATGTGTTCCTAACCATGGTTCCTTAATCTCCATGTGTCTGTTAAATAATGAAAGTGTACATTTTAATAAATCCCCTTTGACAAGCTAGGTGTATACGTTTATATTATTTAGGTATATCAGTACCTACTTCATTAAATTACTGTAAGTAGTAAGCAAGCAGTAAGCTCTTTTCTCATGCAAGCCTCAGAATCTTTATTATACTACTTTTCATTCCAGTAATGAGCTGTAACTTTTTACAAATGTAGTAATTCCTTTCCTTTTAAAGAGTTTGAGGATTATTCTTTTCTGACTGAGAATTTAGTGAACTAGTTTAAGATTTGAAAGGCTGTTTACAATACAAATGTATGTAAGGTTACAGCCATAAAGGCTATTTTGGAATACCAAATGTCAGAAAAAACTAAGTAACAATTCATCTAAAATAATGCATTTGGAATAAATACTCAAAATGGGAGCAGATAAGTACAAAAGATGTAAACTGGAACTATTATTTGGAATGTTCCAAAAAAGAACAGTATTTTTTTTAAATAGCAATGGTTGAAAAAAGAGTGAAATCCGGTAGTGCAGATTTTGAGCTTTTCTTTAGCAATAAAGAGACAGAATATTTAGTACCTACTGAAACTGGGAAAGCTATAACATTTAGAAGCTCTGAGTAGCAAGATGAAATATCTGGGATGAATATGGAGAGAACACCATGGGGTGGGTAAGATTATTTAATCCAAAATGTGTAAAGTATTCCCCGTGAGCAATATTATATGGCATATTCTTGGTCTCCAAGAACAGAAAAACTATGTCAAAACTGATGTTTGTTTTTAACTCCATTAAGTAATTCTATGTTTAGATAAGGAACAAAGGAGAATTGAGGAAGTATCAAGAGGAGGTGAATTGTTGTAAGGTGCTTGCTTGTCGTGCCTGAACATGAAGTGATATTAAGAATTTGGATAATCCATTTATGAGATAAGCAGAAAGATTTGATTTGCAAGCATGATGAAGCCAAAGTAGGACTATGATGTTTAACTTTTTGCAGGTGCAAGCTTATTTCAAACGTTACCTACAGAAGGACACAAAATACAGGAAAAATAATTCCTAGATATGTTTTTAGCTCATTATTGAGATGAAATTTAGAAAAATTGTAAGGTGAACATTCTTCTCTGCTAAAATCAGAAAGAGTGAAGGAGAAATAATATTTGTTGATAGTAAGTCACAGTTTGAGGCAATTCCCAAAAACCTAGCTTTTCCCTCTTATTTAATGTTTCTAATCTTAAATTAACAGATACCAATTTAAACATTAATTATACAAGGATTTACCACTTTCATGTGCAGATTTTTAGATATTTACAGTTACACTATCTAAAATCTACTAAGAATTTTGACAGATAGTAAAAAGCTTAGTCTGGATAAAAGGAGAATTTGGGTTCTAATTTTTACATCAAAAGAGTTGTAATGAAGTTAATGGGAAGTTCTTTGTTTTACTTTTACTTTGGCCAGGTCTTGTACTTCTCCTGTAGGCTTGTATTTCTTATATTGCCTACATAAGTGTCTTATTACAATAATTTGTACAAATTTGCCTACAGGAGATAAAAATCTAGCTGTTTTGTTAATTTCCTAAATTCCCTAATTTCCTTTTTGTCTTCCAGATTCTTATTAACAAATTAATGGACACACCACATGAACCCTATGTAACAATCAATGACTCATTTTGGGCACCTTATATTGAGCTGCTGCTGCGATATGGAGTAGCCCTGAGGCATCCAGAAGATCCAAACAGAATACGCCTCGAAGCCTTTCACATGTAGCCTGACCCACGTGTTTACTTTATAACAGAGCACCAGTGATCTTACTTAGGGGCTAAGACATACATATTATTCTAAGCTTTTTTAAATATCAGCACCTTCTTGGTGTATGATTTTATTATTTTATTTAATAAATTGTGTGCTTTGCCATAGGAAAAAAAGACAAAATTTTCTATTTTATGTACTTGTAAGTGCTCACCGTTACAGTTGGCTTTCAGTTTTATGGCAAGTGATGCCAAGATTTCCATTGTGGAGGGTTTTATCAGCTGTTTAATAAGATGAAAATGCAAGTAATAGACAAAGTAAAGAAGTTTAACAGTCCTTTCTACTTTAAAAATCATACTTCATACATGACTTTTTAATGCTTATTTCTTAGATTGCTTTAACTCTTCTCAATTTCCTTTAGTATTTTGTTGTATTCTGTAGAGATAAAACTTGAAATAACTTAGCTCCTCCTGTACATGGTCTTGCAAACATTTGGAACTAACAGTGAAGTATCATCTCAAGAATGTGTTGGTTTGTTTTTTTCTAAAGCCTTTGCAAACAAATTTATTGGCTTTAAGATAAACACTTAGGAAAGCCAACACATCTTTCTCTGCAAAGGGCTGCAGACGTTCAGTGTGCAACCATACAGCTGC
The DNA here is from genome assembly GCF_036013445.1 of Caloenas nicobarica. Classification (NCBI taxonomy): domain Eukaryota; kingdom Metazoa; phylum Chordata; class Aves; order Columbiformes; family Columbidae; genus Caloenas; species Caloenas nicobarica. The sequence goes on from NC_088284.1 coordinate 18,560,384, forward strand.
ATGCTTCCTAAACAGCCCATATTGTGTTAGATACTGTTAAGCAAAATAGTGTGTCTTCACTTGTTCAGATCTAGTTTATCAAGATTTATAACAGATCTCTGTTCTGTTGATGTAGACAGCTATCTTTGAATAAATGGTGGCATACTGTGTTGTACTAATCTGCTTTTCTTATAGCTTTCATTATTGTAGTCCATGGGAGCACAAAATTCTACTCTTGTGTATTTATGGAGTTTGTAACCTCAGGAAATAAAATATGCCTTTTATTAACCAGATTTCAGTTTATTGATGTAGGGACTATAATGATTTTTCAGTTTAGAAAAATAAACAGTTGTATAGAATTATTGAATGGTTTGTGTTGGAAAGGACCTTAAAGATCACAGAATCACACAGAATCACAGAATGTTAGGGATTGGAAGGGACCTCAAAAGATCATCTAGTTCCAATCCCTCTGCCATGGGCAGGGACACCTTCCACTAGACTAGGTTGCTCAAAGCCCCAGCCAGTGTGGCCTTGAACACTTCCAGGGATGGGGCATCCACAGCTGCTCTGGGCAGCCTGTGCCAGTGCCTCACCAGCCTCACAGTAAATAATTTCTTCCTTATACCTAATGTAAATCTACCCTCTTTCCATTTAAAACTGTTATACCTCATCCTATCACTACACTTTCTGATAAACAGGCTCTCTCCATCTTTACTGTAGGCCCCTTTTTAGTTCTGAAAGGCCACAATAAGTTCTCCCTGGAGCCTTCTCTTCTCTAGGCTGAACAACCCCAACTCTCTCAGCCTGTCCTCACAGCAGAGCTGTTCCAGCCCTCTGATCATTTCTGTGGCTCCTCTGGCCCCTCTCCAACAGGTCCATGTCTTTCCTGTACCGAGGGCTCCAGAGCTGGACACAGGACTCCAGGTGGGGTCTCACCAGAGCGGAGCAGAGGGGCAGAATCCCCTCCCTTGACCTGCTGGACACGCCGGTTTCGATGCAGCCCAAGATATGATTGGCCTCCTGGGCTGTGAGTGCACATTGCCAGCTCGTGTCCAATCTTTCATCCACCACTACCCCGAAGTCCTCCACAGGGCTGCTCTCAATCCCTTCATCCCTCAGCCTGTGTTGATACCAGGGCTTGCCCTGATCCAGGTTCAGGACCTTGCACTTGGCCTTGTTGAACCTGCTGAGGTTCACATGGGCCCACTTCTCAAGCTTGTCCAGGTCCCTCTGGATGGCATCCTGTCCCTCAGGCATGTCAACTGCACCACTCACCTTGATGTCATCTGCAAACTTGCTGAGCCTGCACTCAATCCCACTGTCTGTGTCCCCAAAAAAGATGTTAAGTAATACTGGTCTGAGACATTGAGCTGCTGACCACAGATCTTTGAGTGTGACATTCCAGCCAGTTCCTTATCCACCAAATAGTCCACCTGTCAAATCCATGCCTCTGAATTTTAGAGACAAGGATGTCGTATGGAACAGTGTCAAACACTTTGCACAAGTCCAGGTAGATGATTTCAGTTGCTCTTCTCTTATCTACCAACACTGTAATGCCATCATGGGAGGCCACCAGATTTGTCAGAAATTATGTGCCCTTAGTGAAGCTATGTTGGCTGTCACCAATTGCCTCTGTTTTCCATATGCCTAAGTGTAGTTTCCAGGGGGATCTGCTCCATGATCTTGGTGAGCACAGAGATGAGACTGACTAGCCTGTAGCTCCCCTGGTCTTTCCTTTTTTTCCTTTTTAAAAATGTGAATTATGTTTCTCATTTTCAGTCACTGTGAACTTTACAAGACTGCCATGACTTTTCAAATATGATGGGTAGTGGGTCAGCAAGTTCATGCATCAATTCCCTCAGGACCCTCAGATGCATCTGTGGTGGGTTGACCCATACTGGATGCCAGGTGCCTACAACGCTGCTCTATTGCCACCCCGTCCTCAGCTGGACAGGGGAGAAAAAATATAATTAAAAGATTGTGTGTCAAGACAAGGCAGGGCGATTACTCACCAATTACCATCACTGGCAAAACAGACTTGATCCAGGTAAATTAATTTATTAGCAATCAAACCAAACCTTAAACACCTTTCCCCCACCCCTCCCTCATCCTAGGCTCAACTTCACTCCAATTTCTCTGCCTTCTCCCCTCAAATGGCACAGGGGCATAGGGAATGGGGGTTTTGGTCAGTTTATAACACATTGTCTCTGCTGCTCCTTCCTCCTCACACTCTTTCCCTGCTCCAGTATGGGGTCCCACCCACAGGAGGCAGTCTTACAGGGACTCCAGCGTGGATCCTTCCCATGAGCTGCAGCTCTTCACAAACTGGTCCAGCATGAGTCTCTTTCATGGGGTGCAGTCCTACAGGAACAGACTGTTCCAGTGTGAGTCCCCCACGAGGTATCAAGTCCTGCCAGCAAACCTTTTCCAGCATGGGTTACAAGGGGCAATGGGTACCAACTGGAACACAGGAGGTTCCGCTTAAATATGAGAAGAAACTTCTTCACAGTGGGGGTGACAGAACACTGGAACAGGCTGCCCAGGGAGGTTGTGGAGTTTCCTTCTCTGGAGACATTCAAACCCGCCTGGATGCCTTCCTGTGTAACCTCATCTGGGTGTTCCTGCTCCAGCGGGGGGATTGGACTAGAAGATCTTTCGAGGTCCCTTCCAATCCCTGACGTTCTGTGATTCTGTGATTCTCCATGGAGCCACAGCTCCTGCCGGGAGACTGCTCCAGCATGGGCTCTCTGCAGGGTCACAGCCCTTTCAGGTCCATCCACCTGCTTTGACATGGGGTCCTCCCCAGGCTGCGGGCAAGTATCTACTCCACCATGGGCTGCAGAGGGACAGCTGGCCTGACCATCGTCTGCACCATGGGCTGCAGAGGGACAGCTGGCCTGACCATCGTCTGCACCATGGGCTGCAGGGAACTCTCTGCTCCAGCACCTGGAGCACCTCCTGCCCTCCTTCTTACTGACCTTGGTGTCTGCAGAGCTGGTTCTCACATATTCTCATTCCTCTCTCCTTGCTGCTGTTGCCTAGCAGGTTTTTTTTTCCCCTTCTTATACTTGTTATCCCAGAGGTGCTATCACTGTCACTGATGGGCTCAACCTTGGCCAGTGGCATGTCCATCTTGAAGCCAACTGGCACTGGCTCTGTCGGACATGGGGAAAGCTTCTAGCAGCTTAGAATCATGGAATAATTTTCATTGGAAGAGAACCTCAAAATCATCGAGTCCAACCATAACCTAACACTAGCACTAAATCATGTTCTTAAGAACCTCATCTACACACCTTTTAAACACCTCCAGGGACGGTGACTCCACCACTTCCCCGGGCAGCCTGTTCCAGTGCTTGACAACCCTTCCTGTGAAGAATTTTTTCCTAATATCCAATTTAAACCTCTCCTGGTGCAACTTGAGGTCACTTCCTCTCATCGTATCGCTACTTGGGAGAAGAGACTGACCCCACCTTGGTACACCCTCCTTTCAGGCAGTTGTAGACAGCGATCAGGTCTCCCCTCAGCCTCCTTTTCTCCAGGTTGAACAGCCCCAGCTCCCTCAGCTGCTCCTCATAAGCCCCCCCTGTAACCGGCTCCCACTACCAAAACCTTGTCACACAAATCCAATACATATGTCGTCAGGTCCCACGGACTTGCGTGCATTCAGGTTCCTTAGGTGGTCTTGAACCTGATCTCCTGCAGTGAGCAGCCCTTTATTCTCACAGTCCCTGCCTTTAGATTCTGTGAACTGGGTGGCGTGGCTAGAGCATTTGCCTGTGAAGATCAAAGCAAAAAAGTGGTTGAATACCTCAGCCTTTGCTGTGTCTGTTGTAGCCAGACCTGTTTCACTCATTGGGAGGTACAGTTTCTTTCATATTCCTTTGTTGTCCTGTGTACCTGAAGAAACTCTTGTTATTTTTCTCACCCCTATCCAAGTTCAGCTCCAGCTGTGCCTTGGCTTCCTGATCCCCTCCCTACAGTCACAGGCCACATCCCTACAATCTCCCTGGGATGTATATCCATGTCTTCACTGCCTGTGCATTTTGATTTTGTGTTTTAGTTTGACTAAGAGGACTTAGCCAAGATGGCCTGCTGCGTCCCCTACCCAACTTCTCGCACATCAGACTGAGAACTTTGGCACTCTAAGAAAAACGTCTTTAAATGTCTCCCAGCGTTCATTTGCTCTTCTGCCTCTGAAGGCAGTTTCTCAAGGGAATCCACGCACTGGCATCCTAAACAGTTGAAAGTTTGCCTTTCTGAGGTTTAGGGTCCTGACTCTACTTTGTACCCACCCTGTACCCCTCGAGAATGAGAATTCCACTGGGGCATGATCACTGCAGCCCAGACTACCTCCAAGCTTGACCTCTCTGATAAGTCCTTCAGCGTTAGTGAGCAACAGGTCCAGCAGTGCCTCTCCTCTGGCCAGGCCCTCTATCACCTGTACTAGGAAGTTCTTCTCAACTTCCTAGATAAGAAACTAAATGAAATGGATGAAATCAGGCTATTTTTTTTCAGCTAGGTCATGCAGCTACCAAGAATTACTACAAAAGTCCTGAACAGTACACAACAGAGTATTTCATGTGATGACTTTACAAGATGATATGAGGACATATGGGTGAGGAAGGGGGAACAAATCTAACAGAAGTTCTAGCATAATCACCTCTTTTAGCGCTACTAAATATTAACCAAAGAAATCATTACATCTTTTTGAGCGAATGCTGTTCATTGTACCCACACAATTGTTGATAGGCATGAGTATAGATCCCAGAGTGTGCTGTTGTACACGATCATTGACATTTTTTGTTTCATACTGCTTGCTCAACTGCTCTCCATTGTTCAAAGTCTAGCTCTAACGTCTGACTAATCTATACATGTTTATCTTACAGTATTTTTCATTAATTATTCAAATAGCTAAGGTTTTTCATAATACTTTGCTTTCTAGCATTGTCTTGAAATAATTTTTCTTCATTTGTTTTTAAATACTTTGCATTCTGCTATCATTTCACCTTATTACAAATACTACAAAGCTCGAATACTTCATTGACCTTGGATGCCTGCTTCTCTGGTGACACTGGTAAGTTGAAGAAAAAATATTAAACACTAATTAGTTTCTCTAGTTTTAAAAAGGAAAAAAAAAAGCCTACATCACCCCTCCAAAAACCCCAAACCACTGCGATGGATATAGGGTAGTCTATAAATGAATGCTCTAGAGATAATCCAATATTCATTATTTTTCATAACACAAAATCAAATATTACCCAAGTAAATTATCAAAATAGATTTAAAAGAAAGCACTTCACATAAAGCTTTATACTAAATTATGGAACTCACTGCCATAAAATGTGTTGTAAAGGTTAACTACAAATTTTCCAAAAAATGCAAGTTTATAGAATTTAGATTGATAAGTAATTATTAAGGAAAACTGGAAGTCAACTGTTTCAGAAATTGCTGTCCTGCCAATAGTTGGAGCCTGAGAAGATACACATAGATATTCCTTGAGACTCTCCCACAGGTCCACAGCATCTCGTTGTGTTCCCTAAAGCCTTTCTGCTGAGGCTTGGGACCTGCTCAGAACCCAAAACTTTGGTGTAGAGCTTTTTCCTTGGGCTTGATTAAATCACTTACTACAGCAAAAGATGTAGAAAGAGATAATCCATTTTCTCTCATGGATTAAATGCATTATCAGTTTTTAAGATAAACTGGTTCAGACTGAAACAAAGCTAGCTGGAAGCTGTAGCTCCTAGAAAAATCCTGGCAAGTAAATGAAGAAGTTCAAGGCTTTAATGAAGAACAGATCTTCCTTATAAGAAAAGCTTGGAATAGGATCTTTCATCAGTAGTATCAACAATCAGAAATATTGGGGAGTACACCTAAAGACAGAGCAGCTTAAGTTCTCAATTTTTTTTTCTCTGTGCATGTCTAAGTGATAGTTGTTTAATTGGAATTAACACTTTGGTAAATGCTAATACTGGGACTCTACCCAAATAAGGATTTGTTTAGCTTAATATAAATTTTTAAATCTACAAAGCTAACGTTAAATAAAAAGTTTGGAAGTTCAATGAACATTTAAAGCCACCAGTCTGAGTAAGATGAAAATTTGATCTAACCCACTGTCATCCATTCTTTGTGACCTTTTAGTGGATAGTATAAGCATAGATAGTCACAAACTTTCTTAGAGGAGTGGTACTGACAGGTTCAATTAACTGGACTGCTCTCTCACTTTCCAATAACCATCTTGTGGCTGGTTCCAGTCAAGGGCCAACAATGAGCAAACTGTGTTTACTTTCTTCAGATAAGTTTATCACATACATTTGCTAGTGTATAAAAAAAATACATAGTTACCAAAAGTTTCATTATGAAAAAGCCGCAGGATTAGAGAAAAGAGGTGAGCTTTCTACCCAGGGTAAATCTATGGCACTAGAACAGCTTAACAGCTGCTTAGCATCCAGTGCATTCTTGAGTTTTCAAAATGAGCCTGTGTGTACCCTTTCAGCTGCATGGGCCAGGAAGAGAGCCGAGTCTTCTCATAATCACCAATGTGAAGTCCTTAACTGAGATTCCTATACACTTGTGTAATCACTTTTTGAATCCACGTACTTTTTTTAGTATCCAGCATGTCCTGTGACAAATAGTTTCACAGTTTAACTACCTGTGACATGAAATAGACTACCCACTTGTTTACCAGACATGATATTGACCTGTCCTGGGTAATATCAGTACAAATTTTCTGTTTGGACACACTTTCACACAGATGAATTACACTGAGCAACTCACAGTATAGAAGTTTACACAACAGATCTGCTTTAGGGTGCATTTTGATAACTTTTGTTCCTGCCTTATACTGCTGGTAACGAAGGCTGTGTACCCTATTGCCTCTACTCGGTGTTCCCCAGGCTTCCTTTCTCACTTCCTGCTGCTCAGGATAAATCATCCTGGTGATGAAAAACCTCAGTAGAGAGTGGCAGACCTGTACAATGGGTTTAAATCTAACACTGGGTATTAAATCTGTCACTTGACTAATGCTGTCCTGCTTCATGGAAAAAAATACTTTGCATGTGATTCAGTGTCCATTCCATTGTACATACCTTTGTAACTTAAGTATGCAAGTTCATAAACCCTTGAATAGCTTTATCTTAAATCTACATATACATCCCTCATACATTAGTGCAAAGAAAAGGTCAGGATGGCATTGAAACTTTCCATCTTATTGCCCATGACAAGAAGTTGCAGTCAGGATCAATGTAAGTTCAAACCCTGTCTTTGAAGAAAAAAAATACCGCTTCTTTCATAAGTATTTTTTTCTGGGTATGTTAGACACTTGCTCCCCCAAATAAGTTAGAGACCACTCAGGCACAGACACAGATATTCCCCCCACAACCTTCAGCTTATTGAGAATGACTGAAATTAGTCTGTCATAATTGTTTCACATCATTAAGCAATTAGTACAGCAGGTAAATCTTCTGCCCCAAAAGAGTGTACAACCCTGACAAATGCTATAGTCCTGAACTGAAGCTCTGACACACATCTTGGAAAAAAACAAACATGTTTCCCCCACCTACAGATAGTTTTATTGTATCTAGATTATTGTGCTTTAGTCTCTTGCTGGAAAGAAGTGTGGCTCAGGAGAATATTCATTCCTTCCCATCTTTTTAGGAAACTTAGTCTGTCAGGCCTCTGATAATCTACAGATCTTGTAGAAGCAGCTCTTGAAAATTATTTAGAGCTTAAAATTAAGGCAACAGTGATCCAAGAGAATGCACCCAGGTTATTCACATCTTTGTCGTTACCTCTTTAGCACTCATATGGATTACCTGTGTAATAACAGAGCTTTTAGCATGCTTGATCCATGGCTGCTAGAGTCACAATTCAGACACCTATTTAAAGGTGCCTGGGATTCCAGCTGAGGACAGTATCTTATCTGTCTGTTCTTAAAAGAAATGATCGCCTAGACTACCGTTTCATGACATGAGAATGTATCACATTAAAACCGTTCTAGTGCTGACTTTTGGAAACCTGGTTTCCACTGGACATGGTCAGAGACTACAGTTGATACTTGAACAGTAGACATTGCCAGCAACGCCAAATGTCTTATTGCATGCTCATATGACATTTTTTGCACCTTCATTGACTCTCATAAAAAGAAGTGGTTGATTTGATTTATTAGATGCCATGATAACAACAAGCAGTAAGGACAGATTTCTTTGACTTGATTCATTACTGAGTAAGGTAGTGCTGTATTTGGCTGGGTTTATTTGATTATGCCCATAGCTCTGGGGTACTGACACTGCTTAACACCTCTCACAGCTCTGACTCTGCTGAGCATCTGACAAACAGGAGGATTGTCCATGTAACACATTGTGGCAGTGTGCTCCCCCTGCACCCTGACCTGACTTTTTACTGTAACCCTGCTCAAGCAATAACCACCGGTGGCGGTCGTGATGGATGCCTCCGGCTCAAAGTGGATTCAAGGGAGACAGATAACAGCACAACAGCCAAGGGCTAATTGATGGTGATGCGTCCACCTAACCACAGTGCTGGTCAATATCTGGCTCAAGGCAAATTTGGAAGAAACTAACATCTGCAGTTGGTATGCAAACATGACTATGAGTCAATAATCTTACTCCACAAATAGTGGACAGCCCAGACCCTTTTGAGCTCTCCTGCACAACCACAGGCTGCACACCAGGATGTCCCCCTGAGTAGGAACCCCTCTCAAGGTTACTCTTCAAGGTTGAGAGAGTCTTTGCCACAACAGATCACTGGTAAGTGATTAATGGCATGCAAAACTTTGAAATCTTAGCTAAGTTATATAAAGGATTGATTGTGCATATATAATCCTTTAGGCATAAACTGTTGACCAAGTCTGGATCCAGCCATACCTAGACTCCTCTCTGAGAAGGAGTTTAGAACACAAGGAGGTCCTTTCTGAGCCTCATGAGTCAAGGGGAGGGTCTCCCTGATGGTTTTGTCTGACCCTGTCCTCTAGGCAGTAAATAATCAAGTCTACCTTGCCACTGAAACTTGTTAAGCCACTGTTGCATTTATCATTGAACTTTGTTACTTTACTGTTTTATATCACAAAAGCTTATTGTTGCTTCTCTCTTACAAGTGAAGTGGATTCCTCTCACTCTATCCACAACACCCCTATCATATTCTCCCAGTATTGACGCAGTGGCTTTAATATGGTCAACAAAAAGATGTCAGTCACAACCCTGTCACCATCCAGGATATAATTCATATATAAAGAATCACCTGCTGGATCAGAGGCCAAATCTGGGAGAATGATGCTTTCGGTTGTGGCTGATTCAGTAGAAAATCTCAGCCTGAAGGAGCACTAATTGCCATTCAGATCCAAACTGGCACATACGTGAAGAGAAAAAGACTACTCATTCTACAGTAACAATTCTTCTGGACTGTGTGTACAGCATAGAGCCCCTGACTTTTCTCTCTTTTCAGAATACATAGGTACAACAAATTTCACATTGCGAGGAAACTGATCTAGCCACACGAACACCTTCTTGAAGGTAGCATTACAAGGTTACAAGGAAGCATGGATCACGTCTGCCCTCACAAACTCATCTCTGCAATAGGCTGCAATTGGTACAACCTTACTGATGTCATTTCTTAGCAAACTAACTACATTTTTCTGCAGGTAGTTTTTCAACTTTTGATGGTGGCATTTAAATTAACTGTTGTATTTGTCTGATAAAGGCAGATAAAAGAATTATGATTTTGAAAAACTGGCATAAAGGTTTCTGTATATAAACTTTTGTCAGAAATACACATAAGGTTTTTGTTCGTGTTTTTGAGAGAGAACAGGTGAGGCTAATGAAGATTGGTATGGCTGGTTACGGACATATAACCTTGGAAAAATAAGTCTATTTTGAAATCTTGAATATTCTTCAGGATTTTGGTAAAATGACGTTATGTTTTTTGTATCTTGTATTGTGTTTGAAGCTTTTTTTTTTTTTGAAGTCCAACAAACAGCATATAAAAGAGTCTGGGAAGATGTGGCAGTTGCACCTTCCCCTGAGATCTGGAGCCTTCAGCAGGGCAGTTGATGTCTCTTTAGCACCTTTTGTGCCCCGCCGTGCCTGTCCCCACATGCACACCCAGGGTGGTGCCAAGGCACTGTCAGTCACATCCTCCCCTGCCCCGGGGCAGGGTGACTTCGCCTCCACCAGCTGGGGGGTAGGAGGGGTGGGACCTGCAGTCACTTTACAGGGTCCTTAACAAAGGAGGTGCCCAGAGTAGCTGCGAAGCTTCTGGACTATGTTATAATTGCCCACAGCCGGATCTGACCAGGCGATAAAATGGGGTCCCCGCCAAAGGCCCCCTTTGAGTGGTCTTCTTGGAGCAGCGGCTCTGCGAACTGGAGCCCGCCCCTTAGACTGGGACACCGTCTAAGGAGACTTCCCGGGATTGGGAATGCCTCACCTCCTCCTTTGGGTGAGTGGTCATTTACTGGATATATCCTTGAATGAATCCTTGCCTAACCAGGCAAGTGTAAGCCCTCGCCTAACCCAGGTGAGTGATTATTTCTTGTGAGTACCCTGGAGTGAGGGGCCTCCAGTTTTGTCTCTTGTGAGCGTATGAGTGCATGTTGTGGATCCTCGTTATTCTTCTGTTGTACCCCAAATATCTCCTCAACTGATATCTGAACCTGTATTTTATGTTGTCGGAGTGCTAAATAATTATATAAACCCTGTTTCTAGTCGGTTTACTGGCTACACTTTTCCAGCTAGAATAAAGTGTTTTGGAACTTGTTGTCTGCCTAAAGCTGACTTTGGGGTGCCTCTGTGACAGAAGGTATTGCCATCTTGTGCCTGTTTACTTCGAGTCTGCAGTTCATGCTTCATGAGTTATTTATTCACAAAAGATGTCCAGTTCATGAAAGAAAGTTATTTTTTTCATTGGTTTGGTTTGGTTTACTGGATTTCATATGCTGTGGTTTGTTTGTTTGTTTGTGATTTTGGTTGTTTGTTTGTTTTTGTTTGTTTGTTTTTCCTTATTTATTTATTTTGCTTCAAACTGTTTTAGCATAACAACTTTTTGATCACAGTACTTTTACTTATTCCCGAAGGTGAAATTCTAGTGATTAAGCCAGTGAGACTCTTTGTTTTGTGCATATTCTTGGGCAATATTAACACTATGTTTTAGTTCAGATTGTTTCTAGGTTGAACAGTGAGCATTACAAGGTGCTTCAGTAGTGCTGAACTACTCGTAATTATAATCAGCCATGGTTATAAGAAGTTCTTTGTTCTGCAAATGTTTTAAGGTCTGTACTTTGGAAAATTTATTGTGTCAAAAGAAACATCATCTTGCCTTCTCTATCTGGCGACAAATGCTCCTTGCAGGTGCTTCCAAATGAGCTTTTGGATTATAGTTAGCCAAGACAAATGTAATTTTGGTGATATTCCTATTCTAATAATAATTTAGGTTGCATTTAAATTAGTTTTTGTAGACTGTTTCAGGCACAAAGACTTAAAATACAAATTAAAGTAGATTAATGTTGCAGTTTACTTGATAAATAACTAGTCCTTTACTATTTATAACAAATCATTTCCCCAACATTGGATTGCTCAAGTTTCCTTAAGATTGTAAAGTGCTTTTATTTTGTTTAATAGAACACTAGGGAACTTTGATTGTTGAGGAGACAAGCCATTACTTTGGTGTCATAATCTATAGACATCTCTGCCAGAACACTAAATCATCTACAGAAAAAATTACAGTGCTTAAAATGCATATCTCTTATAATAGTTTGTCTTTGGTACTTATTTTGTTTTTATTTAACAGAACTGTTCAATTTTTTGTCTATTTGCCAAACTGTAAAGCTCTTATAGTTAAATTATTAATTTATATTAATAAATGTTGCTGAAGAGCAAGTGTTAGCTTAAAATGCCATTGTGTATGCATAACCTGAGGCAGTAGCATCTAGGTTTGTATTTGAGTGTGCAACATGCTTTTATTTTAGTATAATTCCTTTTTGGACTATTAGAGGGGTTTGTTTTGTGAAAGCCATTGCATAGAAAGCTGCACTTTGATTAGATCCAGGAACATGTTGGTTATAGTCCTGCAGCACTGAACTGCAGCACTGAAAAACTAGGTAATTGATTTGTTGCATTTACGAGAAGAATACAAAGGCTAAAGTCAAGGTGAATCAAGTTGCTTGATAGAAATTGAGTAGATCTGTGTTTCGTCATGGAAAGGTGGAATCGTTCAGCTAAGGTGAATTTAAAGTTGGTTGGTCTGTTCAGAATAGTCCTTCTACCTGCTTTGCGAATTAAAAATTCAACTAGACTTTATCAGGCAGTTGTCAGATGACTCTAACTTTGCAGGGCAACCCCTAACTGCAAACGGAAGTTTAGTTTTGATGCACTTTACATATGAGGGCTAAGGCTGCTCAGCCAATGAATTCTTCAACTGACTGTGCACAAACTTGACAAAAATTGTGTAACATGATCAAAGTCCCTTGTATATGGCAGGATTCTGGCAACATTGCACATAGTCTGTTATTTGGGAAGATAAAATATTAAAGAACTGGTGGAGGTATATAAATAATACCATAATTGCGTATGTGAGGGTCTCAGCAGAATTCTGCTAAGAACAACACACTAATTTGAATATAACTTTCCTCCTACAGCTAGAACTGATGTAGGCAGTAACAACAAAACTGAATTTTAAAAATATTTGCAAGTCCCTGGACTGCTAACTTTGAGATTATTAGCTCAGAAATAGAGCTCTCACATATGGGTTATAGTTCAGGAACACTGAAGCTGAGAATAACAACTGTGTCTTGACTTAGTCAAACAATGGCAGTTCTACATCAAGGAAAGTGTAGCTGCAGCAGCATTCAAATTTTATAATGCAACACAGATACTAATTTAATGAAATACTGCATCTCTACGTCAACTGTGAACTACCCCAAGAGAAACAGCACGTTTTAGAAAGCCAGGAATCATGTAAACCGAATGGAACTGGGAGAGGACAGATGGAACCTCAGTAGGATTTATGATGGGAATAGTACTTACAATAAGAAGTCTCCTAAACCATGTCAGAAACATCCTAAAACAAATCAGCTAACTCTAGATAGACCTATCAGGAGTTAGATGTAAACCTTCACCTTAAACCAAGAGAGAGTTATTTTACTCAGCCAAATTATTTCCTGATGCAATTATTTTCCACTAGAGACAGGACTGTCTGTGGGGCTACAGCAGGGATGAAACCGTCCCACTGGATTGCTGCAGCAGCACTGCGTGCAAAAAAAGCATTGTCATGATCATTGAACAAAGTTATCTTTGCAACATTTTAGCAAGGTTGTTTTCAAGCTGCTATTATTAAAAAATGCAATCTGGAAGGTAGTCAACACAGACATAATTCTGCAAGGAGACACAAACCCACTGCCAATTCTAAAAAGCAGAAGTACTTAGAAAGAAATTAGATACTGAAAGAATCGAACTGAAGTTGATTGTTTCACTTTCAAACATTTAATTTGTGGTAGTGGTTTAGAACTCAATTTAAGAAGTAAATAATATTGAAATAATATTAGTATAGTATGTAGTTTTCCAATAAACATGCATTGGTGTAGCAGGGATCAGTCTTATGTGAGAAAACATCCGATGTGGGTGTTTAACAAATTAGCAAACTACAGTCGCTGGTGAGCAACAAAACAGTCTGAATGAGAACAAATGGAAAATCGTTAGTATCTTAATTAGTGTTATATTTTCTCATGAAAATGTTCTATTTGAAAGATTTTGCGCCTGCTTTTCGCATGGTTAAAGAGATCTTGACAATAGTAATAGTGATCAAAATGTCATTATTTATTAATAGTACGAAACAGTATGTTTCAACTAAATTTAAGCAGTAAGTAATCATCGCAATGCTTTACTAATACACTGTATGGCAGCTAGATATTGAAATAGAAATGTTTTTGTTTATAATTCCTATTCCTTTCAAAACGTTTGATGATTAAAGGATGAGATGTGATCAGTTTTAGAAAGTTGTTTTCCCATTTTGGCATACAGATACATAATGAAGAACCCATAGTATGCTACTGGTTTTACGCACTCCTCCGTATATGAACCAATTGTTTATTCTTTAGTATCCTAAAATGAAAACAAGACAAACAATTTGTTTCCTAATATATGCTATTGTGTTAAAATTTCAGTCCGTATATTGCACACAGAGTAACTCTAGAGTAAGAATTACATTTATTTTTTTTGCTTCTATAATGTTCACACCATTAGTTCATACCATTAAAAAAGACTGTATGATCTTGAGAGAATTTGTATATTTCTTTTTCCATCTTCCTCCATACACGTTTTAAATTTTCTCTTTATATTTTGTTCTTAATTTTCTCTTCATGTTTTCTATTTCCTTTCTTCTCCCATTTCTCCTTCCAAAATCAGTACCTTCTAACGTCAAGCAGTATTCACAATGGGGTGTTTCCTAACCCTATTGTAACTCAAAACAGTCACTTTCTTTGCGGCACGGTGTTCTCTGATGATTTTCTCTTCAAAGCTAATACATTTGAAAAATATTTGTATTTGGTTTTTGAGGCGATTCTGAGGGATGCATCTCTTTTCTCTTACAAAAGTGTCCAGAGGAAGTTAAGGGGCAAGAAATAGCCCCCTTCCCATCAAGAAGGTCACCAGATGCAGAGTTTTAGCTGCTTTGTGAGCAGGGTACTACTTGCAGTTGTTCTTCATTCAAATTAATGAAGACTTCTCAGTTCAGGACATATTTTTCTGTTTTAGACTTTTCCAAAAACTTCCCTATAAAAATGGAATTATTAGTATATATATTATTTCTCAATACTAAAAGTATGAGGAAAGCATTCTGTTGTAAAACTGTGAAAGAAAATTTGCAGAATCTCACTGAATCATGTTAGAAGGAAAGCCCTGGTATGAAAAATTAAAAGAAAAAAAAAAACCTAGATCCTCTCCAACACATTAGAAGGTATATGGAAAGAGCATCCTCTTCCAGCAGCTCATTATGTTGTGTCTCAACCAGCAGAAAAAGATTCAGCCACGTAACAGACCACCAGCTATTGGGAATCATCTTGGGTCTTTAGGTGACTTCTTGTTCTGGGCAGCCAGCCTTCATCTGATGAGGATGCTGCTGCAAAAAAACAAGGAAAGAAATACTTTCAGAGAAGGTAGATGCATCACCCTTCCCTTTTCAGCCTCCAGGAAACCCAGAGGGCCTGGTAAGTCTTCTTAGAAAGGAAAAACTGGTTGCATTCCATGCAGCTACAAAGTCTGTAAAATTTTAAATCCAGGCACCATACCACCTCCTGGTGAGGTAATTCTGAAGACTCTTCACTTGGTGCTGACTCCAGAGAAGCAAGTCACCAGCACAAATATCAAACTTTCTGTGAGGGGTGCACACCTGAGCTGCTAAAGTGACAGCGTTGTGGATGGAGGTGACAGTTTGCTTTGCTCTGTGAATCATTCAGCTGGCCCTCTCCCACTTCCGTGGAACACTTGTCAGAAGTTTAGCACATGAAATAGATAGAGCATAAGATATTTAGCATTACACAGAAAATCTGCCTTGGGTTCTTCTATCAACACGGAGAAAAGATGAGAGACAACTGACCCTGGTAATCACGTACCTGCATGGGGACAGCACTCTGGACCCTATGGGGGAAATCTGAGAGTGTTGTGAGCAAACCTGTATGTCAGGTCCAGCTGGAAAATGCTAAAATACT
This sequence comes from Caloenas nicobarica, assembly GCF_036013445.1. NCBI lineage: Eukaryota > Metazoa > Chordata > Aves > Columbiformes > Columbidae > Caloenas > Caloenas nicobarica. The sequence goes on from NC_088284.1 coordinate 18,576,072, forward strand.
ACAAAAATTATTCTCACAGAAGAAAGCTGTGGACCTCTCTTCTAGATGGTCTCAGACACTGTTATGTTTTCCTTCCTATGAACCTACTGCTTGATGCCAAGCCACTGATAGCGAAAGTATTTTAAAAGCAGATCATGCAAACAGGCCATAGGGATCCAGGTCATATCTTTTATTGGGCCTTCCAGTCCTTTGTCCCCAGAACATAAGAATTTATTTCCATCAGAAAAAAGACATAATTTTCTCCACAATAGATTTTGGTATGAGGCAAATTCTGCCAAAAACAAAGCTGGAAAGGTAGGAAAAGGAATTGCAGTTGCAAAACTAAATTACTTTTTGTTGGAAGAGGTTGACAAACAGCATTTATAAATTGGTGCTGTACACTTAGCTCTATATTTAGTCTTTAGCCTAAGTCACCAGATTTTTAAGCACATTGAATGTCTAGAGCTTCCATTACACTTTGATATCAGGAAAACTGTGGATCAAAGATCAAGCACATGCTAGTTACTACATTTCTATTTGCTGTTTATTTATTACTGTTATCTATTCTTACTTATTAAAAACCAAACCAAAACAAACTGTTACCAGTTACGAGTTTGAAAGGAAGCATCTTTTCTTCACAATGGTTTTGTACTTTGCTTGCATTCTTCAGTCCTGGCAGATCAATTTACAGGAGTGTAGTCCAAATTGTACTCCGTCTCTTCAGCTTTCTCAAAAGTAAGAAAACTGTGGAAAAGAGCAACTTTTCAAAAAGTAGAATTTAGAACAAGTTTCTATAAATGTAGTGATGGAATAGTTGGAAATCTTTCAGAGTAAGATGTGCCATTTCATTGATTTCTTTTTCTCTCCTTGTAACAGATATACTCTACTATAGGTGGAACCAATAAGGATACTTTTTTTCCCTCCCAGTTTTACTAAGTTAAAATCCAGACCATATACTATTGCTTGTTGTAATCTTTTTATGGAAAGGTTCGTCAGCTCTACAAAGGTAAAAAAAAAAATATAGAGGAAGAACCACCCCTTAGTCTTTTAATAAGGGCTCCTAGGTAGGATAAGTAAAACCTTAGGGCAAGTAAAGCTGAGAACCTTGATTGTGTTACTTGAATGCCAGGACAACAAACAAATTTACCAGTGAAGCAAAGATCTCACCCTGGTTTTATGTTAAATCAGTTCCAGTTACGCTAAATAATACTGACTTATTTGAGGCAGTGTCATGAAACCGGGTCTCTCACATGCCAGCTAAGTGCTCTGGATATACAGTTTAACAGAAGATTGCATTTTGTCTCGCTGTTAAATGGGAAGATGTATTATTTTTTTTAGTTCAATAAACCACTTCCTTCTCAACTTCACCATCACTATTCTTGAACTCTTAAACCCAAAGCAAGGAAATGAAAACCGTGATCCATTGTGAGAGGCTAATCACAGGTTGATATTTAGACTTACTGTGGAGTAGACATTCGAATATGAATGTCACACAGAAAAAAATCCCAAAGTTCTTGCTCTAAAAATAAAATGTAAAAATCTCTCTTTAGTTTCTACTTAATTTCAGGAATATGTACAAGGATTCTGAACATATGAACATGATTTTCTTTTTCTGTCAAGTTAGTATACATTCATCTCAATGTTAGTATACATACTAAGGGTGTCTATAAGAAGTTTTAATGGGTCATTCCATCTTGCCTCCACATAAAAAGAGTTTGTAGGAATAATGGCATCTGGGGAGAGTTGTAGGTGTAAAAATTAAATTAGTGAAACTAAAGAAGCCAAACCTACTTTCACTGAAACTAAACAAAATTGCCTTGAGTTCATTGTTTACAAAATCAGAGAATCATGCTTTTGCTTCTATAATAGTTGTATTTTAGTATTAATTTCTTAAGCCAAAGTTGTTGATATTTGTTCATCTCCTGTCTAGTATCCATCAAGGTTACAACACACATGGGTAGTTTATAACTTAAACTAATTTGAGAGAAAGATACTAACTCTGCAACAAAGTTTTCTCTAGAATAACTGGACATCAGAGAACTCATAAACATGTGGGTTAAATAAATGTCTGCTGAGCCACACAGCCAACTTTGTTCATTTTAGTGGCACTTTTTTTAAACAACCACAAGAGAGGAATACAAAGATTCATCCATATGATGTTGGATGAATCTCATGTAGGAACAGTTGAGAACCCTAGATAAAATTTGTTTTTGTTAAGGGCAAGTGACTATTCAGACTATTTTCACCTTCCATTCCTTTCTAGAAAATCTTTATTCAGTTCAGATTTGCTGGTTAAACATGCATGTTGCTACAGATGACCGCAATTCATGTGAGAAATGAAGCAGTGCAATCAGATGTGGACTGGCACAGGTAACAGCACCAAAATGACTTTTGATGGCATGTTAGGTTGGCTGTACCTGCCACTTTTTCCATCTCCCTGGACCTTCCTTTTAGTACTATGAAAGAAATGAAAGCAGAGCATCATTTTCAGTAAATTTATTGATGGCTAAGATCCCGTTCTGAATCCAAGCTGGCCGAATCATAGGAGTTCAACGTTGAACCAGATAGAAAGCTTAGTATATAGGAGCGAGAGGAATTTAAATTTAGTAGCTGCTGTGTGCCAAGTATATAGTCATTTTTCTTCAGGGAATTGGTTGAGTCCAGCACATTGGCAATGGGTAAGGGGAAACCTATTTTGCTTCCAGCTGGCCAGTCTACAACTCTACAGCTCAGGGTTTTAAAGTATTATGCTGCCTGATGTGGGATGATTGCCTGATGACCAAAAGTGAAGTTGGGAAATACAAATTACCTACTCTGACAGAGCTGTAATATTTTTAGAGAGATTCTGATCTTGTTACTAGAATTATGAAAAAAAAATTAAGTATGTTTATTTTAGTAAAACAACAAGAGGATGGATAAGAAGTATATCCAAAATAAACTGTATTTTCAAAGGAGAATTCCTTTTAATTACTTTCATTTTTTTTTCCCAAAGAGTAAAAAGCAATATTTGTTAATAATGAAAATTACCTTCTAACTATACAGCTAATTAGTCCAAGTTAAATTTGACTGTGTTTAAAAAAAAGCATTTGCGTAATCTAAACTGCTTTTATTCAGCCCCAAAAGCAGAACTACTTGCTACAAGGGCCTGTACACCTGTCTGAAGAGCTGAATCTAAACCAGATAATCAGCAACAGGAGAGCCCTTTCCCCTTCTCAGCTATAAGAACTTCTTAATTGTAAATCTACTGTGCTTATAAGTTCACTGCTATAAAATCATCTGAATGTTTCAGAAAATGCTTATTCAAAAAGAAAGATGGGAAAAGCTAGGAATCTGAGTTTAAACACAGTACTCTAACCATAAGACAAGATTAGTTCTTTTTTTTTTCTTTCTCCATAGCAAAGCATTATTTTATGGAAATTATAAAGAAGTATTTTGAATAGTAGCCCTGCCCCCCCAATACCAGCATATACACTTTTTACATTTATACATACATATTGTTATATGAAACCAATCTATATTTAAATCTACATAAATAGACCTGAATAAAATAGTTTAAATTTTTTAATATGCATTGAAGCCACTAAGCCTGTGTGACCTTGCCAACTAATATACAGTAAACTCTTTTTCATTTGTGAAAAGTTGTTTACTAAGCTAAGAGACAATGAAGACTGGATTGCACACAATTATCATTAATATTGCACATACTTACCATTAGTATTCTCAATGCATCACAGAGGTCAGCGGGAGAATTCACTTGCTCCCTGAACAGCATTAGGGAGGGAGACGGAATTAGGATAGCCCTGACAGATTGTTGATCCCACTGCTGATGGCAGTTTGTTGTCAATGGACAAAGCACAAGATTAATTATTGTTGATCACAGTGCCATCAGCTCACCTGAAAATGCTGTAAAAGTCAGTAAGTGCATATTACATACTTAAGTGTTTCATAATCCAGAAAACACAAAAAGTAGGGATAATCACCTTTTTCTACAGCTCTTTTAATATTGAGTGTTACAAGATTCATTCCTGTGTTCCCCGTAAAATACGTACATGAAACAACTAGAAGAACTTCTGAAATGCTTAAAGGCCTAAGTATTAGCAAGGAGCAGAAGACACTTTAGTAGCAACATGTCCACCCAGGCACAAGTACAAGGACATATATCGTTTAATAGCATAAGCATGATGAGGATTTTTTTGAGAAAAACAGTCATAATATCTAATTATTTTTTATAGAGAGTGTGCGCTTTTTGTCAGCCAGTGTTCTGTTCTCAAGATGAAAAAATCCTTTTCTGCACATCATATTTCTTTAAGTTACCCAAATTATTGAACAAAGAAATTTTAAAAACACACTTCGTCTCTGTCTTTAGAGTGCAGTGATTAAACAAATAAGCACAATTTTTTTATCTTCAAAACTACCATTGGACTTCAGAAGAATTATAGTAGTGCATTTATACTCTATCTTTGGGAGGAGACCATGCAGCTGGTATGAGATTTGCGTGTAGTTTATTGGTAGAGCAGTCCACAAAGGATGCTGGGCTGTCCTGCCTATTCTGAAAGTTTTGCATCAGCCATTTCAAGCTTCTAAATTTCTTTTTTCCATGGAGTCTCAGAAAAAAACTTAGCAGATATAGTGCACAAAGTGAATTCCCTGGTATTCTTTCTCAGTTAATTTGTTTCATCCTCCAAAAGAAAGACCCCAATAGAAGAGTATCCATTCATGTGCAAAGCCGAGAATCTGGGGCAGAACAAGAGCAAAGGTTACCCCTGCACCCTCCCCCAAGCCCATTCAGAGAGAATCCCAATTCTGCTTCTCACCTCTGAAAGTCAGACATTGTATCTGGGGACAGAGAAAGAGAATAGCCCAGGGACAGCTATTCAGCAATGAGAAATAAAAATGCTCTGTGTCTAGACTCCAAACAGGAGTGACAGGGTATACTCACAGGTGACGCATAAAACTATCGATACGTTGAAAGAAGTATGAGCCTGGGATAGAGGAATAAGTAGTCTTGCAGTGGTGGAAGCAGCTGTTAAATACCTCATTTTTGTAATTATTAAAATGTACTTTGGCCTGATTTAAAAATTGTACCAGCTGAACTGATGGTGTGATGTTGCACAAATTTAAACTATTTGAGTTATGCAGATCCTTGAATGATGAAGTAATTAATGGCTAATTGCACCTAGGTTCCTTGTAGTCCCATTTGATCTCTTAGCAAATACCAACCATACCTGGCAAAACACAAAACTAAACTTTCAACTCTTGCATTACTTAGGATGAGCACTAACTGGCCTAGGAAACCGGCAAACCTCTAAGTCCTTCTTTTAAAGACAGCAGAAAAAAATCACTGTAGATATATACTTGCAGTTGGGATATTTCTATCTGTGTTTGTACTCCTTATGTATGTACTTGATTGCCCTTGTAAATACACTATTAAATTAAGATGGCTGTAGGTACCTACTGTTAGTCAAATTACTGGCAGTACTGAAAGAGTTGCATTATGTTTATCATTAAATCTATGCAGAAAACTGTTCATGCAATAATTCATGTAGGAGCTTACCCTATTTATTGCCAGATAACTTAATCTGTGGATGAAATTGTGTAGATTTATAGACGGTTGCAATTGTGGATGCAATGAGCTAAAAATAAATGTCCAGCATTTTCTGCAAGTCTGTAGATTTCTTCAGCTATTACTCCATTTGCTTTGAGTACTTTTATTTTGGCTGACAAGTCTCTTGATACACTATTAATTACAAAGTCTACAAAATTATTAGATAGAAATTATTACCATTAATTGAGTTTCGGGCATGGCGAGAATACAGAGAGTGTTTTGTTTTGTTTGATTTTGTTTACCAAAAAAAAAAAAAGGTCGAAAAAAAGGAAAAAGAAAAAGTGAAGTTAGGAGAAGTTAGTCTTTCAGGAGCTCAGAAGGTTGCTGCTAGAAGCAGCTTGAACTGTATCAGAGTTTCCATCGATGACCACATTTTGACCTCTTTTGATCTTGGCTCATCATGTAAGTATAAACATAGGAACAAGTCGCTTTTCCCTCCTTCTTTGCCCTCAGCCATCTGTGAACAGCCACACACCATCGTCTTTATATCCCTGGATGGTTTTATGGTTATTTCATGTTAGAACACAAAACTGATAGCATGTACTGTACAAGTCTGTTGAACCATAATATTAAGCAACCTGAAAGTTTTTGAGAAAAGATGAATCTCATCCTTTTCTAGTATAACTTGTGTATTGATGTAAATAATTACTTAATGGCTATAGCAGGAACAGGAGTACACTAAACCCAGTTCATATTTCAATTCACAGATTGTGCCCAGAATATAGGCTTGTAACTAAGAAATGTAATCTTTAGACTCCTTGGAGACAAAAAGTTTCTTGTGATCTAAATGCACAGCTGAGTTTTCAGCAAAATGTAAAGAAGACATTTTTGATGCTGAAAAACTTGTGACCTTTGATGTTTTATTGAAAGTTCTTTATTTTAGTTTTATCTTCAGACTACAGCAGTATCCTTTTAACAAATAATAAACAAAAAAAAATTCCAGACTGAAGGTATTTAAAGAATATTTATTGTAGTAACAGAAGATTCATAGGACTAAGTCCCATGAAAGGGTTATACAAATTTCAACCATCTCAACCATTTGCTCTTGCTCCCAGGCATTGTATAAGTGGCAGAGGGCTTTGAGAGGTTCATTTGACAAATAGCTGCAGTCACTACTAGGGGAACAGTAACTGTTCTTTTTTGGGACTTCTTTTTATTACTGTTCTCTCATGGGAGATGACTGCTCTCACAGCAGAGCAGCTAAATACAATATGTAGATGCTCCTGAGCTGCCTCAGCATGAAATCCAGCAGTGGATTACAGTGGAAATTAGTGGGAAGTTGGAAATCCTTTTCAGTTAAGCTACTACAATTTGTACTGAAGAAGCTGGAGACTGCTCTTAACATAAAAACAGCTGCTGGATCATACCTAAAGATTCATCTGGCCCTGGATTTTTTTTACAAGAGTGGCTACAAGAGGATAACCAGGGCTAACCGGGCAAAGAACAGGGCAAGCATAAATGGCAGTTGCCCTTTCCACTCTCTAGTCTCTAGTGTCTAACCAGTTCCAGGTTAGAGACATGCATGAGGGTCAGACCCTTCTACACAAACCATCTTCATGCCAAATCAGCCAATCCTAAATAATCTGGGGAAGGAAAATGCTTGACTTTTTAAAAGAGGCTTTAATAAACCCCTTCAAAGCAGAACACCATCTTTCCCAAACAAGGAGCTGTTAGTGCCGTGATAATCCTATAAGAAAATGAACAATGAAGTTATTTGTGAGATAAGAGGGAAGAAATATATTTACTAACCACATTCACATACCACCTTGCTGCATTCACAATAAGTCTTCGTACTTTGGAGGGATACCCAGAAGTTAAAAGGGCAGAGGTGAACATTGTAATTTTTTTTCAGTTCTTCTTCAAACCATTGTCCTAATGGCTTTTATAAAAGATAGTTCCATTTATAAACTGTTGCAAGACACTTTTGTAGAAAGAAAGCCAGAAAAGCATCTAAATTAGACAAAATTGTAATCTGTGTCCAAAGCAGTATGCACCGTATGCTTTAGAGTCTTTAATAAATCTTTTCCAGCTATAGAGTCCAGGAATATGGAAAGGAAAGTCCAATTCTTTCCATTCAAAATAAATCTGTGCTCATTTCATGATCCAATTTTACAATCTATGACATTAGTGTATGTGTTCATGCTTTTATATAAAGCATATCAAGAAAAGGGGAATGACCACATCGTTCAGCAGATGCTAAATGAGCAGTCTGTGGTGCTCATCAGTGTGATCACCATAATTCTCCTTCAATTCAGAAACTAAACAAGTCACTCAGGCACCTGAGACTGAGATGCCTAATTCTGCACTGGGAGTGTCATTCTTAGACCTGAGTGCTAGACTGCAAAATGCTGCAGTGCTCTGCATGGTAATAGCCAAGTCTTCTTCTTAGTTAACGCCAGATTTTTCATTCTAAAATCAAAATAACAGAATTCTTATGTATTTGCTAAGATTTTCTGCATAGCTTTTATATGTTTCTGTGTACACTAATATTTGAGGAATACCATTTGCCAGATTTTTCTATAGAGATTTTCCATATGCATTTTCCACATATTGTACAATTTGTCACAGCTTTGTTCTCCATAAGTCTTACAGACTGTTATGAACAACTTTCTCTGGAAACAGGAAAATAGCTAAACAAGAATACACAGTAAAACTACAATACAGATAGCTGGAAAATGCTCCCTTTAAACAAACTGTTATGCCTCCTGACTTAATCTTCTTTATGGGACCTATCTCTTGACTTGGGAAGTTGGCAATAGACGAAGCAGGAAAAAATACTCTATCTTTGAAATAAAACAACTCTCTCATCTGAGTTACCTTTTCTTTTCTGCTTACTACTATTCTGGTTCTTGCGTGGAACTGTATTGTTTTTTCTATACTTTCTGCTTTAATCTTAATGAAGATAGGATCAGTTTCATCTTATTTGCCTGAAAAATTTAAGAACAACATCCATTCTGCTATAGGTATTCCCTAATCAGCCTGAGTAGTCCCAGATTCTTCATCTCAGGTTTACTAGAGAGATATTTAATCTTACCTCTCCAACTCTCCACCCCTCCCACATTTTGAGGAAGCTCTGAGTGTCACTCTCACCACATCAGTGTTCTCTGATATCTTCTTTCTGCCCTGCATCATCTGTGTTCCTTCCACCAGGAAGGAAACTGGCCGGGAAGATGCCAAGCTTACATGAAATTTTCCAGTTTTATTTCCAAATCTTATACTAAAATAATTGGGTTGGCCAGCTTCACAACATGTTGCAGAAACAAGGAGGCTTGGGTGACAATAAGCCCAGCATCAGCATAACACATGCAGCTGCTTGCAGGGAGCATCCTGGAAAAGGATGGTCTGCCATCCTGCCTTTGGTAAGGCTCTTCATATTTAAATCAAGACATTCTTGGCAATATTAGCACTGCTGGGCAGAAGTAGCCTCGAAGCCATAGTTGAAGCCAAATGCATTGCTGTGAATTTTTTTTAGAGGGTCATCAAAGACAGCTCAACTTAAAAGGGGTACATTTTCCAATTAAAAGTACATTTTGGCATGCATTCTCCTCGGAAATACAATGCGCCAGGCACAATAGCTTCTACTTCTGATGGAAAATGCTTGGTTATTAGGCTGAACACGTGGCCCAGGGTCATTTCTAGAGAAGTTTTTAGACCTCTTCGTGCAAGGGCAGATAAGATTTGCAAGCAATCTGAATTCAGGTTATTTACAAGGAAACATCAGTGAAAGATACTGGATCCCAATAGCACCATTACCTTCAAGCACCCCCTAGAACCTTTTAGTTCAGGGAATCAAAAATGAAGCCTTTATGCACAACAAGATCTTTTCTCCCTATAAGCACAGATAAAGCACAGAACCTATAGCACATATAAAAGCAAGGTTATAATGTATTATTTTTTTCAACTATGTGGTAAAATGAAGTATTTTAGCAAGTATATTTATGTAATTTATAGTATCATTTTAGATTTAATTTTAAAAACTATTATTCTATCCCCAAACACTGCTGGGGTATTTCTAAATATTCCAGGTTATTATCCTCAGGTCTTCACAGATCAGGTAAAAATATATTCTGGAAAAAAAATTGTACTTTCAAGCATGTCCATCCAAATGTACAGGTAACAAAAATCTCATCTTACCGAAATGCACCGCTCACCAAAGTTTTCTCTTATATTTATTTCAGTTAAAAGCAAGACTCCTAGAATCAACTCCAAATACCTCTGAATATACCTAGCAATGTTAAATTGAAGTTTAATATAATTATTTACTCAAACAAAAACGTGTGCTTGTCAATCTTAGCAGTTGTTGACTGACATACTAGAGGTTTCAAAGGCCTAAAGTAGAGACTGCTTTAGCCACGGTCAGCAAAGTAAAACAAACTGGTTAAGACATGGAGTAATACGCTCTGTGGTCAATAAATGTGTAATCCTGTCCAGAGATTCTGAGACACAGTTGCCCAAATGATTTATACATATTATCAGAATTCACAGTAGGATTCCTGTCCCTGCTACAAAGACTTCTATTTGCAGCGAAGAAAAGTTTATGCTAAGAATCTGCAAATTTATTTTCTAAAATGTTGCAGATCACAAAAAATGTATATAGATATTATTTGGGCTGATGAAACAAAACCAAAAGCCATCAAATAAGCTCACTATTTTTATCTGAATGAGGTTCACTCTGAAAAATGGTTTTATGCAATAAAGCCAAACAGGTAAGTCAAATTGTGTTGGGAATTCTGTCAAAAATTCTAATCACAAATGGTCAGGATTTTTTTAACTGGAGCCAAAGCTTTTCCTGGTAATATACCAGTTCTGACAAAATTGCTATTGGAAACATTTTCTCAGTTCCAGCAGCAGGTGTAGGCAAAAAGTGTAGTTGTCTGGGACAGGGAATGAATAACTTGTTGGTCTCAGCAAGCAGCTGGGTTTTGCAGAGTGCATATATCTTTGCTTTGCTTGATTTAGATCAGGGAGTTGAAGCCATGTGAGGGCCCTAACCAGACAGTGATAAGCTGTCTTTCTTTTTAGCTTGATGAGTGTTTAATAAGTCGTACACAGCAGAGCAGCCTCAGCCATGGAGAGGCCAGTCTTCCACACCAGAATAGCCCCCAGCCCAGCCATCAGACAGCAACACGAGCATTCCGGAGTCTGATTTGGCCTGGGTCTGATTTGAAGGCAGGTCTCCCAGATCCCATGAGGATACCATAAGCATGAGGCAATTGGCTGTGATATGTGTCTGTCTGTTCAAAAGGTTATTTTTGGTCCTGATGGAGAATGGGGAAAAACTCTCTTCGCAACCTGTCCTTCCGAATGGATAGGCTCTCCCAGTTCTCCATATATACCACTGACTTTGCAGAACAGGTCGAGCAGAACCTGCCACAATGCCTTTCCATGCAGACAGATGATGCGCTTAAGGTACCCCGGCTGCATCTGCCACAGAGCTTCCTTGGTGAGCGTGGTTCATCCATGTGGCCATCCTACCCGTCAATCCGCTGCAGAAGTAAGCACTTTGGAATATTACCAAAAATACTTATCTCGGCACTAGAAGCGGCCGTTTTAATGAAGCAGACATCCCCAGACATAGCCACCCACGCGGCAGCTACCCACGCATGTGTGCGATGAAGAGCACGGGCAGCCGGCGCTCCCCGCGGTGCCCGGGCAGCAGCCCTGCCCGCCCCGGGCGCTCCCGCCCCGCTCGCCGACGCAGGATGGCGCCCGCGGTACGAGCAGTTGCCCCGCGGGGAGCAGGTTGGCGGTGGGTGCCGGGAGGGAAGCGTTTCTCTCCTTGCATGCCCGTATTCCTACGGAGCATTGGCTTCACAGCTCCGGTTGTCAGTGCGCTGAGGTGTTCTGCTGCTCCTCGAAGCATTGTGACATTGTTTTGCCCAAAGACTGCAAAAGGATCTCACAAATAAGCGTTTATTTTATTTGGTGTGGAGTTTCAGTATGAATGATGACAAGTGCAACTACCTTTCTTATAGGGTTGTGCTTTTTTTGCTAGAACTACTGTTAAAAGAAATGTCACATACTTATATGTAGAATCTAATTCCAGTACAGCAGTGCATATTCACTAGTCATATTCAAAGATACACATTATTGGAAACGGTGAATGCCAGCCAGCGGTCTGACTTCTCCATCTGACAGTGCACGCAGCCAGCCCTCAGTGACCAGGAGTACCGTGCGGACTGTTGACTCTGCAGGCTGATCCTGTTCTTTTGATGCTCTTGGACCTTTCTCGGCAAGTCATTTCACAGGCCAGCCAACTATTACAGACTGACCAGAAGAATTACACCTACTACCTCCGGCTAGGGTGGAAAGCACACACCCGCACCATTTGGGAAATACTGTTAGCAGAAGCTTGAAACCTTAGAACCTAGATTTAGGGAGGATTTTTTTCTCTCTCTCTGTCTTTTTGGCTATCGGAAATTAACTTGGCGGTTAGGAGAGCAAGTCTCGGATTCCATCCTCCCCCCCGGCTCCCGCCACCGCCAGCCCCACGGCACACAAGCGATCCTGCAGACCGCCAGCCACCCTGTGCCATCTCCACCTTCCTGCCGCTTCCAGCCGGCGCTGGCGATGCCGGGACGCGGCCCCCGGCCCCGGCCAGCGCCTGCCGGGTCCCGCCGCGAAGGGAAGCGAAGGCGCCGCGCGGCGCGGGCCCCGGCGGGCTCCCCGGCCGGGCGGGCAGGAGCTGGCCCCGGCCCCGCTGCGGTGGGCACCCAGCTGCCGCTCGCTGCCCCGGCCTCAGACACCCCCTTCTCCTCGGCGGGAAACAGTGACATGTTCATTTTATTTTGTTAAGGCCTGCCCTGCGGCGCGAGCCGGGCCGCCGGCGGCGAGCGGGGCGGCGGGAGCTCCGGCAGGCGGGGAGGCCGCCCCTGCCCGGCGCCAGCCGCCTGCACACCACACCGGCGCTGCGGCGGCGGTGCCACGGCCGTCCCGGCACCTCCCTCCGGCCAGACCGGGCTCCCCGGCGGCGGCGCGGCTCCCGCCTCACCCCGCGGCACCGGGCGGGAGTCGCGCCGGGGACGTTTCCCTCATTCCCCCCCCCGGCCCCCTCCGCCGGGAGCTGCGCGCGGCCTCCCCGCCCCCCCCGCCCCGCTCTTCGTTACCCCGACTGTACCCCTGCCCCCCCCGCCGCCACGTGACGCGGCGCGCATGCGCGGGCGCGGCGGCGGCCCGGGGCACATCTGCAGGCTGACGTCAGCGTGCTCCGCGCCGTCCCCCGGGCGAGGCTGCCAAGGCTCCCCGCTGCCGCCGCGCTCGGCTTGGCCGGGGGCCGGCAGCGAGAGGAGGTCTGGGGCTACTTCAACCAAACTTTCCTGAGTCCTTCCTGCTCTGCCTGCCTTCCCTCTCCCCCTCTCTCTCCCCCCTCCTCTCTGTCTCTCGCTCCCCCCTCTCCCCCCCAACTCAGATGATATTCACATGGTATTTTGCACAGAGGAGGCTGCTCAAGAGGAGGGCACCCACCCCCACCCCAATATAAGCCTGTTTTTCCTTCCTTCCTCCTCCCCCCCCCTGCTTTTTGTTGGAAAGACAAAATGTGCAGGGTGATAGGTTGGGTGAATTGATGGCATCCTTCCTCCTGCCAAGCCGGCCCGTTTTCTAAAAACCCCTTGTAGGAAGGCTAGAGAACTTTATTCTGTTGGAGAATATAACCCTGATGGTTGCTTGCACAGAGGGGAAAAGCAGAGAGGAATACGGGGATCGTCCTGTGCAATCTCTATTGTTTGAATCTTACTTTATATCAGAAATTGAAGATGAAAACGGTAAGGAAGATTTCACGCTATTCAATGAAACTTTTTGCTTTTCTTGTGTCCCGAATAATGGTGCGTGCAGGGCTTTGGGGAGCGGGGGGAGTTTTATTTGCATTAGGCGAGGTGGATTTGGAGTAATTTCAGACAGAAACCTTTGAGGATGGGGGAAGGGGGTGCGAGGATTTTCAGCTGAAAAGTGTAGTGATTTATGAAGTAGCGTCTCGAATAGTGTAAATTTTTTTTTAGATTTTTCATACTTTTAATACTAAGTCGTTGGCAGAGAGGGGGGAGAAAAAAAAAGTCAAACAACAGATGAAAACCAAATCAGCCCCCAAACCGCGACAACCCACAGCTATTCTGGATCGCTTTAAGTTTAAGAAGCCCAGCGTCTGGCCGTGCCGTGTCCAGAGTTGTCCGCTGCTGCGGTCAGACAAGTGCATATTTTGTGCGGGGGCTCGGAGGGCCGGCGCGGCCGCCGTCCCGCAGCCCGATGCTGGCGGGGATGTCGGGCTCTCGCCGGGCTCATCAGGAAGATCGAAGCGTCTGGTTTTGATTTACTTCGAGCCGCTCGGGATTTGCCAGACTCTTAACCCTGCGGAGCCCTATTTATCGGTGTGTGTCTGTCTCCGCAGCGGCCCGGGGTTCAAAGGGACTTTGTTTGGTGGGAGGAGGTAAGTGGGCTCTCGCTCCCTGGCGATGCGTGTGCGGATTTTGTCTTCGCTATTTTCCTTCATTGTTGTACAAGAGAGAACAGAGGGGAGAGAGAGAGAGAGAGAGTCAGACTCTTGTTTTTATTTGGGCTGCCGGTGCAACGAGTTTGGGCCAAACGCCAAGTGTCTGGGTCACACGCGTTTTATCCAAATAGATTCAGCGCTGCTGTCTGGAAATGGGCTGCTGAAAGTTAACTTTAGGATCAACTCCACCACAGCAACCAGGCTCTTCCCTTCAGCCTCTCTAAGGAGGAGGGCTTTTTTTGTTGTTGTTTTTTCCTTCTGGATTTTCTTTGAGGGATGTGTGTCTGGTGACCTCCAACTTGCTTTAATACTAGGTTTTTAAATTTTTTTTGTGAGTGCAGACGCGTGTATGCAATATGCATGTGCATACGTGTTGGGCTGTGCGTGTAGCCATGTATTTTTTCTCGTTGACTTTTTTTGCATGGGGGGGGCTGAGGGGAGTGTTTGCTTTTTTTTTTGCATTACTACCCACCCACCCCCCACTCTCGAAATGCATTGACAGCTGACCCCTTCGGCAGCGGGAGGAGGCTGTTCAGGGGGTGGCTGGCCCCGCCGTACCTCGGGGTACGCACAGCAGCAATTCTGTTAACCACCCCCTCGGTTTCTGCTTAAGTCCCGGGGAGGAAGGATCTGTTCTTTCCCCTTGTACGCGTCCCCCTGCCCGCCGCCCCCCGGCCCCCGTTTGTTTTCACCGAGCCCTTCCCGGCGCGGTCTGCGCGTCGCTGTTTTCGCCTGGGGAGCTCCCAGGGGCACGGCTAATCTCCGGCTTTTGAAGCCCTGCAACGCTTTTCATTGCCAGCCCCGATACCTGTAATTGAATTTGTGTGATTGATGTCCGCCCCCCGCCCCGTCCCCTCCCGCCGCCCTCTCCATTTCCTTAGCAACCACTCGTCCTACCGGCGCGGACGGCCGCCCCTGGCCGCGCCTCACCGCGGCGCTCCCCGCCGCTCGCCCGGGCCGGGGAGGGCGGGAAGGCGGCGGGCACCTCCGGGCGGCGGGGGAACCCTGTGCCTCCCTCCTCCGGACCCCTGGACCCGAGGGGTGTGTGCGGTGACTTCCCCTCCCGGGGCCGTTTCCCGCCCTACGGGGAGCTCGACGCATTTGTCGCTCCCTTCGACCCGTCCGTTCCGCCCCGAAGCGTAACCCTGGGTTTGTCTGTCTGAGCCGGCGCTGCAGTGTGGTTTCGGCACCTCGGCTGCTAGCGGGAGACCTTGTCGCCGCCTCCAAGCCGCGCCAGAGCCTGGCGGTTTTGTTCTGTAGTGGGCGCCCCTGGTGTGGAGACCCTGGGGCCGGCGGGGGCCGTGGCAGCCCTGGGGGGAGGCGGCCCGTGCGGTGATGCTCCTGGGATAGCGGTTTCGTGGCAGTTTGCCCATCTCACAACTTCATCTGCCTTAAGGGACACATTAGTTGCCCAAGGCGTCTTTGCTTAGATGGAGGCTCACACGGTGGCTAGCAGTTTGGCTAGCCACCCCCCATAATCCACTTTGTGCCTCAAAGTCTTCCGGTGTGTGTTTGTAGCCTTTTTTCTCCTAATGGGAGTTTTAGTGGGTAGCAAGCTCATGTCACCTGTGAGAGAACTGACACTCTTGTCATCAGGACCTCCACAGAAGTGCCAGTGCTGTGCACCTGCCTTCTTATCAGCATCTTAGATTTTGAAAAACGTCTTTCTTTTTTTTTTTTTTTTCCTGTTTGGCAGAGCATTTATAATTAGGCAGGAGCTGTGGTTTTAGGCAAAGGTTCAGGACATGAAACACTCTTACCGGCGGGTGAACGTGTAGTTCAACCACAAGATGGAAGAAACGCTTCTTATTGTAAGCTTAGTGTTGACAAAATGTGTCATCTTGACAACAGTCAAAAGTGGAATGCTGAATATATGCTACCTAAGAAGATGGAAAGAGAAAAGGTTATAGACAGTGGATGCTTTGAGGTTCATACTGGAAGTACTATATCTGGAGTTACAGTGCTTCTATCCTTCACGTCCATTACTACCCCTTAATTTGGAGCATTAATGTCTGCTTGTATCAGGGCTCAAGATGGCTATAATACTTTTGGAAAAGAGGTTAAAAATTCTGCTGAAGCTTCTAGCAAGCTTAACATGACAGGAGATTTTTCTTGTGTGAAGCTTGGAGTGGGTTGACCATTTCACACAGACCCCTGCAAAGGTACTAGATATGGATGCCTATGGGACACTGTTCACCAAGGACCACCACGTGGGCCATTGGTGTCTAAATAATGGGCACTGTAGTTCACGTTCAGTATTCTGAGCTACCTATCTCCTTAGGTACTACAGTTTCAGGAGGTCTTAATGTTGGGATAACTTCTTATCAGCTTAACAGGCTGAATATGAACTCCCCATTATGATTTTTTGGCTAAGGAAAAGCTGTTGGGCAGTTACTTCTAAATGTGGCAGTAACGGGCTGTTACTGGACTATAGTGTCCAGTTCTGGTGCCTGTGCATGAAAAGGGATGCTGATGAATTGGAAAGGGTTCAGAAAAAAAAATGCAGAAGTAACTAGACTTCTGGAAATTGGATTGCACAGAGTGACGTAAACCAAATAGGCTGAGCTGCTTATCAGGAAGTGTCAAAATGTGCTTTTATCAGATCAGAACTATCCATGCAAGGGGAAGAAAGCAGCTTATTAGTAGACAGGGATAAAGAAAGGTTCAGTGTCAGGAATTTGAAACGGGATGTTCTCAGATTAGTACACGAAATATTGTGCCTTATTTCTAACGTAGCTGAAGAGTATGGGATTGATTACATCTTTTAAAAACTAGTAGAAGTCTAAAAGCTGCAACTAAATATTAGCTAGGAAATAAAGGTTTTACATGGAAGTCCAGACCAGAGATTTTATTAATATGCTTTGAGGCCTTGCCACATGTGAGTGGAATAACTAAATTCTTATGCCACCTCAGGAAAAAATACCACCAAGCCCAAACTAGGGGCTACAAAACCTGCTACAAACCTGATTGAATTCTGTGTGCTGTCTTGAAAGACACTTTAAAAGTAGGTATTGGAATGATTAGATTAACTTCATTTATGTGGTAATAAGTAGATGTGTTTCAAATTGACGAAGAAGTTTCCTAATATTCACTGTGATGTTAATAAGTAGGATTTGCATGGTGTTGATTTTTTCTGAGATGACAGGCTACAACTCTTTAACCTTTGCAAATAATCCACTGGCTGCAGGGGTATTAACTGTCTTAATGAATGTTGCAAATTATTCCCAGAATTTTGGAAAGGCAAATTTATCTAGTGCATGTGTGACTATGTATGCTTTTATAAATTTGTTTTTAAACAGTTTTCCCTTGTTAGATACTCTGTTTCTCCATTGTCTGCTTCAGCAGAGTTTGTTCTATGCACAGTGTGCTGGGACAGCTTAAGAGGACTGCTTACTACCAGCTGACACAACACATGGTTTGGTGTTCCATGATACTGGACGGTTAGCGGACGGCATAGATCTTCCATTTAATCCCTGGCTGCAGCTAGACCAGCTTTTTAGTATTACAAATGAAAAGGAAATAATATTACTTACTCAATCTTGTGACATGCAAAATGAAAATAAAAATAGGTTCTACTACATCAATTTGTAGTTAAGATATATACAAAACATTTTTGACAAAAAATATTTGAAAAATTAGAATGTGTATGATGAATAGCTTCAGATGCTGAAATTTTTTCTTTGGTATTAGAACATGCAGCACTCCTATTTAAGCGAATGAGAATTCGGTCTGCATAAGCAGAACCCAGGCCCAAGTATTAACAAAATACATGCTGCAGAAAGATCAGATAACCGTACTCTGGATTTTTTCCCAGGTTCTTCCTTTGTCTACCAGTGTATTGGGTCTAGTTACTCACGACTGAAATCAATGAGTGCATAGCATTGATTAGCTGGAACAAGTTTGAACACAGTATTTGAGCAACAAGAAACCTTAGTTTTATGAGCTCTTACGCCTATTTAATGTAAAGTCCATATGTGCATCTTAAGTTGCATGGATCTGCAGTTCATGTTTTTTGTAAGATTGTGACATTGGGCCATAAAAGTGATAATGTTTGAATATTATTTCAAAATGTTATGTTAGCTCACTATGATGGCTTAGTGTTTTGCAGTATAGATCTCTTTCAGTAGAAAGAACTTGCTTTGACTCATTTTGTTTTGTTTTTCAGGAGAAGAAATGGAGCAAGTTCAGTAACTATCCAGTCTAACATCTTAACTGATATCTTAAGGAATCTTACAAATACTTATTTTGAATTGAGAAAATGACTGCAGGTATAGAAGAAAGTACAGGTTGTTGGAAAAGAATACCTGTCAAAAAGTGGAACATCCAGTAGTTAATTTGGAAGTATTATAAAATAAATATACCTGTTATGGTGCGATTCTGGAGTGGAGTTAACTCCATAGCACACAGGTAGCTCTTCAAGGACAAAAATAATTTAAAAAAATAAATAAAAGATTTCTGTTTTTCTAAATTATGGAATTTTTTTGGAAGACGTGGACATGGATTTTGAGTCTAGTCATGGTTTCATCGGAATTTCACAGTGGAAACAGGCTTTCATATAGTTCTCAAGGTAGGGTTCCGACCTCTGTATCTGACAAGGAACATCTATTTTTGCTATTTTTGCATTGTATTGGGTAATATTTTCTAAATCACATTTATCTAGTTCATGAGATCATATGGGCTCTACTCTTAGTTTTATCATGATTCATTGTTATGGAAGTTTAAATACAGCAAATCTGATTAGATTTTTATTTTAATTTCTTTCTGTCTACTTCTAACTGTAGGAAAGCCTTCAAATTCAATCTAGTAAAATCTTGTACTTGATAATAGTTTAGAGACTTGCCATAAAACAGTGAACATGTTTTCAGATTAGGAATTAAGAATCTAATATTACTTCAATCCATTAACATTTATAGATTTTTAATGAAATGAAGAGCTGTTTACATGTTTTTACAAAGTAACTATTTTCATTACTACTGTTTTTATTCTTGCAGGTGGATCTAATAGCTTTTTTCTTTGAATAGTATCACTGGGAAGAATATGTCCTTCTTAGGTTAGAATGTAGACCCAAATGCTTACACATTTTGGGTAAACAGGAAAAGATACCTATTTAAAAACTGTTGTGTTTTCAGTGACATCAAGTTAATAGGAAACTGAATACATTTTGTTGACTTAAAGAGAAAGAAAATATTATTTTATTTTATTCAGTAAAACACTACATCTTGTGTTTACTTGAAAATGACTTTTACTCATAAAGGTGATGAGATTTACCCAAGTATGGTTTATGTTTATACTACGACTTGTTGTTTCCTGTTATATTTTCTTCTCTTCTATGCCCACTCCCTGGACTGTCTTACCTTGTGATTACAAAGAGGAATTCCTGTCTTACCTTGAACACTACCAACTAACAATCCCAATAAGGGTTGATCAAAATGGAGCCTTCCTCAGCTTTACTGTGAAAAATGCTAAACCCTCAAGAAGGAGGAGGAGCACAGACCCTTATGACCAAGAACTGGCAGCATCTAAGTTATTTTTTAAACTTTCTGCCTATGGCAAGCACTTTCATTTAAACCTGACTCTCAACACAGATTTGGTGTCCAGACATTTTACAGTAGAATACTGGGGGAAAGATGGACCGCAATGGAAGCATGATTTTTTAGACCACTGTCATTACACAGGATATTTGCAAGACCAACACAGTACAACTAAAGTGGCCTTAAGCAACTGCAATGGTCTGGTAAGTGCACATTACATGTTCTACTATAATATTGTGCTTGTCCCTTTTAAATTACAGAAGAAGAACTTAACTGGCATATCTTTCAGTTTTTTGGGTCCCCATGGAAAGCAAGCAGACAGGAAGGTGCGGAAAACTCCTAAAATCTGGTCTGGGTCATAGGGAAATGTAGTCATCAGTTTTTCAAGCTTAATTGTAAGTACCAGGACCCAATTATGTAGTCCTTTAGCAGGCAACATTTTCAGTGTTTACAGTGTCTGCACAAGGGCTGCAAGATTAGGTCTGTGCTGAGATCCTTACAGGTTATTAAAATGTTCCAAGCTCAGGGGGTAGGATGAGGAAACAGTGGATAGTTTAGGATGCTGAGTCTCTCCAGAGAGATGTTGATTGAACTGAACACCTGCTTTCTGCCTCTGAGAATTTTGAGTAAATAGAACTTTGAGTAAATAACAGAGAATAGGAAATGCTTGGTGTAGGATTCGAGAATAGGAAATGCTTGGTGTAGGATTCGTCACTACTATAAATTCAAAGAGTTGTAGAGGAAAGTAGATCCTATGCAAGTAATAATTTACAATTTTTTAGAAATGTTTCATTCACAAATTGTAAGCAGTTGCATTTAAAAGTAGGATTAGAAAGTCTTGTCTCTTGTATTTTCATTTCTTCTTTTACTGTTTATCTTCTGATCATGATGGTAGTACTCGCATGGGAGAAAGATTCTTTTATTCCCCAAAGAAATCAGAAAACAAACACAAAAATTAAGAAAAAAACCCAACAACCCAGACTACTGAGTAACAAAATACTAAAATAGAAGGGCATTACTAGGTAATTTAAATCAAGAGCCAGTAATTTATCTATGTATATATTATGGTTATTCATTCTGGTTTTAATTATACTAGCACACTGCTCAATCTTCTTGTTAGGAATAGGCATATCTAACTAATTGCTATGGGAAAAAGGTTACACAAACTTGCTAAACTAATTCCTGTTTGTCCTTGAAAATGCGGTTGAATAATACATCTTGGGTTGTTATTTACAAACAAAAGCCAGCTGCTTCAGACCTAGATAGGTTGAATTACACCCAACTACTTTTAGTATCCCTGATACAGTCAAGGTTAACATTTTGGAGTACTCTAGAGGAAAAACAATTTAATGGGGATTTCCATGGCTAAGTGAACACTTTCAAAGAAATGTAGTTAAAATGGCGTTCCGTTGAGTATAGTATCACAGTTTGGTTAATGCAGACTTGTAGTGGATAGGTCTGAATTTAGTACAATTTTTGCTTTGGTTTTGCAGTTCCCATATAATAACTTTTTTGTTACAGTTATTTAAGCTCTTAAACTAATATATATAATCATTTTGCTTTTGAGTTTGTTTCAGCTAAAAATACTAGGGAGACTAAATCCTGACTTTCAGGCTGCATGCCTCTGTCCCTAGAGTTTCTCCCAGTTAAGGCACAGGCTGGTTGGCTTTCTCAGAGCCTGCAGTCAGTGACATTGTGCTCCCATTTCAGCTCCTTGCTGACTTCGGCCAGGGGATGAGCCAAGAACCCCTGCCCTTGCCTTTGCTGACTCTTGTTTTCCTTTCATGTTAGGAAGACAAGAGTGGGATGAAGCAGGAAGAAGTCCGTGTTTTCATGTCAGTGTTGCCCACCTCTCACTCCTCATGGCCCTTTTTTCCAAAGAATTTAGCAGTATGGGAGGTGTTGTGGTGAAGCAGAAATTTTTTTTTTCCTTCTGTGCCTCACACTGTGAGATGACATTTAGCGTTCCCATTGCTGCACGTTTTCCCTCAGCCTTGCTGTTTGCTGGAGTGAAGCCGCCCGTTGTTCTGTGGTTCTAGGTGTCAGTACGTTATCAGAGTGTCTGTAAGTTAACGTTAGGGTGGAGTGCTTCCCAGTTAAATCGTCATCTTCAGTGATTTTAGTTGTTGTCAGCCCTTATGTGTTTCTTCCAGGTATTAAGGCAGCCTTAGTCTAGTCTCTAGCCACATCATGACTGGCGCTCTCGAGTTCTTAATGATCATGCCTCTTACTTGGGGCTGCACATGTTGGGTGTCCAGTACATGCCCTAGAAAGCCCGAGTGACAAGCGTGTGAGGCTCCTGTCGTGTTCCAGAAGCAGGAGCAAGGGGTGGCATGAGGCTGTTCCTCAGAGAGTAGGAATCCTGCAGAGGGGTGGAGTGAAGGCTTGACTTGGTATCATCCTCTACTGTACAGAAATTCCGCTGTCATCCAGTGTTGGCAGGGCTTTCTGAAGCACTGAGTAGAGGAGTTACCTCTCCATTCAAATAAATCCATCACAGAGTTATTTTTAAATGATGATTCCTACTGACAAATATTTTGTTATACAGCTGCTGGTTAGAACATGTTTAATAAAGCAATTGGAAATGAATATTGAAGACAATATTGTTTTAGAATTAGTGATAGTTCAGAATATGTTGTGCTTAAGGCATTTGTTGTATTTTCCAGTCTGACCGTTGGTCTGTAAGAGACCATCAGTCACATTCTGCATAGTTGTTGATTAACATCTATCTCAAAGTCAGTCATTTTAAGTGTAACTCTAAAACAAGTAGTAATATTTAACAGTGAGTGTTGCTCACAGCAAAATTTAAGCGTTCGGTTTATTCCATTTGTCCTTTTAAGCTTCAGTATTGCTAAGTGAGTCAAATTTCTTCCTCTTAGTGAATGTTTTGAGTTATGCTGTTTAGTTATTCAGGGTGGGCAAGTGAGACCATGATCTAATCAGCATAAGTTGTATGACTTTGAAGAACACTTGTGGTATCTGAGATGAGTTCTAGTGCAAGAAGGGCTCTCTTGGGGTTTCATTATAATAAAAGCGACGAGCAGTCAGTTCATTTCCCTGTCGCTGTTTCCCGTTTCAGCCTCTCCCCCTCTATTTCTCATTACCAAGTGCCCTAGAATTACAGGCTGCTACTTACTGAAGTTTCATTGCAGCAGTTTCCCTCTACTGGGCCCTGATTATGCTATAAATTGTCTGAAGTTATGAGGAAAGCTCTATAATCCAGCGAGCATTCCTGTGAGGAAATTGAAGGTCTTGTCCAGCAGGCTTGCTGGCTGCCAAGCTCATATTTACTTCGTGGACATTACATTTGTGGGTAGATTGCAGGTTTGGCCTTCTCATGAAAGAACCTGCAGCAAGCAGCGTTTTGAGGCCTTTGGATGTTGAGTGCATGGCAACAAGGCTGAGGCATTGCCTGAGCTGGATACGTCGTACTGAAAGAAAGAAGAAACTGGTACACTGGCTGAAGAGAGCACTTCACCTCAAGGGAAGGAAGTTTGTCTAATTCTGATGGGAGCAAGTCTTAAAGAAGAAAAGTTTTGAAGGTCATGATAGTGGAATTGGGCAGAAACCAAACTTTTTGCATTCTGACCGACGTATGTCCTCTACCAGGTGTAAAAGCTTTTAACTGAGTGCTCAAACAAGTTTTCCACAGTAGCAGATTTTCTCATCGTCAAGGTTTAATGCAAGGTGACAAACCATGGCAGATGCTCTCTGTTAATTCTTCCCGCCCCGCCCCCCTTTCCTTAGATAGGAAAAAGTGATAAGAGGGAAAAAGGGAGAGCGACTTCAAGTTGGAAAGGGTTTAAAGGCTTTACTAATGCTACTAATAAGAAAATGATACAAAATATAAAAAAGCAATCTTGAATGTCCCAGAGTAGCAGCAATACGGAGTTGGCGTCACTCCAGCAGCTGCAGGGCAGGCACCCGGAAGTCCTGGGCGGGACTTAACAGCAAACCAGAACTGGATTCAGGAGTGCAGGGCCTGCAACCAGTCCTAGGATGGCAGGCACGGCAGGCAGGGTCCACTTCGGGTGCTAGCCATGGTTGAAGAGAGTGAGATCCTCGTGATCTCCCTCTTATATAGGGTGTATGATGCATATGGGATGGAATACTCAGTGGGTCAGTTTTAGTTACCCGTCCTGTCTGCCCCTCCTTGCAAATATGCCCCTCTCGTGATGGAACATGTGAAATCTTCTCAGTCTTCTTGGCTGTCATAGCAATAAATCTAAATATGGGGCTTCTTCTGCATTCCATTGGCCACTCTTATCTGTCTTGGAGTGAACAGTGTCTCAAAAAATATGCAGTTACTTAGAAGGTACTTAGAAGAACTTGGCTGAAAGGAAAATTCAGTAAAAGAGAACCGGTCTTGTTTTTAACAAAACCAAGACACTCGTTTTGACCTGAAAAGCTCAGTAGTGGGAAATACTTTAAAATGTGTAGAAAGTGAGTATTATTAGGAAAGTGAACGAGAGGTTAAATCACACTTTGAGGCTACTACAGTTCCAAGGAAATGTTTAATGTAAAAGGCCAAGTGTTTCCATGGCATATGAAGTTCCATACGCTGAGTAACATTTGTGCTGGGTAGCACAGATGTCTCTATCCAAACAGAAATGATAAAGAAAGCACAAGAAGTAGGCTGTGGCTAAAAACATGACCTTACTTGGTTAAAAGAAGAATTATTTTGCTAGAAGACTGCATGTTTGTTTCATGTATTCCTAAATTCATAGATGTATACATTAATCATATTCTTCTTAAATTAGATCATTTGAAAGCTGATTCTACCATAAAGAATGCATCTACTTTTATAGATTATAAATTGCATATAGTGTGGTATTCTTGAATTGCATGCAAAATAATGTCTAATTTATAAAGATCAGAAATGATACTGAAGAGGATTTAATGTTCTAGATCAGTATCTTTGGAGTTCTCTTTGGTACGAATATGTATTTTCAGTATAGAGTTGGTATTCAGAAAATTATATATAAGCTGTCTCTGTCCAAGTTTTAAGGTGTCTTGTTAGTTTCCATGATGTACTGCCTCAGGCCAGATGACTATTTTTTTTTTCATCTTTAAGAACACAGTAAGCTAATGCAATTGTTTTCCTCAGTCGTAAAACCACCCTGAAGTGTATAGCCAGATGTAGATATACTGAACAACATTGGCATGTTTTCAGAAGTTTCCATTACTACTACTTTATATTAAAAATGGATAAAGCATAGAGTCTAGAAAGGTTCAAGGCATGGAGAAATTGTAAAACAGTAGCACTGTGTGGAAAAGGCACACACTTCCTTGTCCTCCATAATTCAGTTCGCTTCTGCGACTGATGGGCATCCCCCATCTGAAGGAGGTTAAGGCCCCAGCTGGACAGCCTGGCAGAAGAAGATTGCTTTTCACAAATTCAGGGGAACTCCATGTGGATTCACAGATTTGTCTGAGCATGTCAAACTGCTGGATCCAGACCTTATATATGTTAGCAGGAGTTGGCAGCCTGTAGTGGGATTGGATAGCACAGGACCTCAAACAATCTGTTTCATATAATAATCTTGGGAATGTTGCTTGTAGTAACCTACTTGGGGCATTCGGCTTGTATCTTAAATTAATGGTATTTTGTCAAGACCTTTTGCTAGTCATTCTTATATCTTAATGATCTTTATTATGCTTTGGAGCAGAAGTTTGATTTACAAACTGTTCAAATGCAATAGCAAAACTAACAAAAAATCAACATTAATTCCTTTTAATGCTTTAAAAGATGTTGTTTCAATCTCCTTTTTCAACTGTAATTGTGTTTTGCTCAAATAGTAGATTATAAGCCAAAACTGGGATTTAGAATGTTGGTTTGGATGTAATAGTGTAATTCCCACTATTTATTAATCAGGCATTGCTGAATGCATATACAATGGAAGTATCTCTAGCCACGTGAATTTCTTAAACTCGTAATTATAATAAATGCTGCTTGTCACTGACCTAGGTATTTTTTATGTACACAATTCAAAGTGCGTCTTAAAATCAGCTACAGTGGTTAAACAAGACCACTTAGATCAGTTTAATATTGGAAGACCAGTGTTATCAAGTCACTTGGCTAGCTGCAGCAACTGATCACATACATATTCTGACTGCCTGGTGGTAGTGTAAGTTAAAATTTATTTATGGTTCGTCAACTAAATGTTACTAAAATATCTCTTAAACCACCATAGTGTTTGAGCAGATGAGATCAGATGTCAGCTAGGCACAGGAAAGATTAGCGATAGTCCCCTAACCTTTTTTTATGGCTGGTACCTGAAGGAACTATGATGATAGTTTGCAGACATTCATACTGGTTTTTGCAAATGCAAATATGCAATTTGTATAGAGAATTAATGCTGCAATTAAGTATTGCTTATGGCATATGAATTGACTCACTCTCACTAACGTCATATCACTGCTTAAAACTGTCAGTTTCAATATCTAATATAAATGTTCATGTTTAGACTTGTTAAGCGGGCTGGACTTGAGTATGGACATGAAGGATGTATGCTCTGGAGTAATCAGATTTAGGTTAAGACCTGCTGCGTAGCAGAGACAGAGCCACACTTTGGATGGTACCTATGTCTCCCCAGGCTTGGCAAGAAGTGGACGGCCTGATGGTGTTGGCCAGAACCACTCTGCAGGACTCTTTTCCTGTGGCAACATAATACCAGAGCTTATAATGGCTCGGGATTCGCCTGAACCCAGATGTCTGACATCCAGACTGGATGCAGTCCAGACTGTCAAGGTTCTTTCTGCACATCTGGCAAACCTAGTTACAATTTAGTTTATATTTTCAATACTATTTAAGCAGCAGTGTACCAGTAAATGATTTATATTCTAGTAAAGTCTTAGACTCCCAAGTAACAAGAAGGCATTGTGAGAGGAATTTGATACCAGCATCTTCCAGGTGAATATAGACCCTGATGTTAACTTCTTGAGTAAGTAATTGAGTTCATAATGAAAAATACCAGTGAAGAGGAACACTTACTGTTATAGTCACTATGTAAGGAATGTGTAATTGAAAGCTTCAGTGTGTTCATACATATATTTTCAAAATTTATAATAGAGTTATATTTGAAAAACACTGTTTATTCTGATATGTTATACAGGATTTTTTATTTCGTAAGTTTTATGTCGTTACTGAAATCCGCTTATTCCAGGGGTAAAGAGCAGCAGGCATTTGATGTACAAAGCAGCAGCAGGACAGGAGCTTTGACCAAGAGTACAATGGCAAGCCTTTAGAAAAGGCTTTAGCATATTTAGAGCAGATGTGGAGCAAGTGGTTTTACGGCTGATCATAGAGGTCTCATCAGAGGAAAAAATAACACCTTTAAAAATGGCTTATGCATAATACTTGCCTTACAGATCAAAGGTATGGTAGAAATTTGTGAGTCATCAAATGAGGATATGAATGCAGAAGTTCCTGCTTCCATTCTTCTACCTGATAAGTAGCTCTTTCTCCTGGTATAGAAAGTTCACACATTCAGAATTTTCTGGATATAGATACCAGAATTTTTTATTTAGGAAATATAGGTATAGGAGTCTGTCAGGGCTTATTCCCCAGTGTTTCTATATCTGAAAGGATCCCAAAACTGGATTTTCTGCTGAAGTTCAGTTTTAATTGCTGAAGGTTCAGGAAATTGCATAGTTGGCCTGAAATCTCCCCTTTCTTCCATAAACCACTTCCTGTTTGGAAGAAGCCGAGTTCACAAATGTGAAAGTTATGAGAACAGAATATCTACTATTCTGCACTGCAGTATAAGGAAAAAAATGTTCATTTGTTATGGAGAATGAGGTCTAGTGCACAGTCTGCAACGACTCGGATTTGCCAGATTTGTGGCAAGATCTTTTGTGCTGGTTTGACTGAAAACGAGTTAATTTTCCTTCATGCAGTTAGAAACCTTTCTTTATTGTAGCTAGCACAGTCATTATTTGGATTTAGGTTGAGGACAAGAAGACAACACGCTGGGACAGAGCTGTCTGAGAGCCAAGGCCTCTGAGCTCTGCCCACAGGTGTGAGGAGTGAGGAAGGGGGGCAGGGATGGGGCAGAGCTTGACTGACATCCAGGCTGATCACTAAGAATATTCCATCCCATTAACGTCATGCTCCGTATTTAAGGAGAATCAGAATATTCCAGCTGAGTTCTTTCCTCGTTTGGTTGGAGCCAGGATGGAGACCTGTTGGGGGAAGTTCTGTTGCGGAGTTTCTTTAGTTCAGCCTCTTGCCATCCTGCTGTTGCGCAGAGGCCTCTGGGCCTTTCTGCCTTTTTCTCTCTTTTCTCTCTGGGATCGGCTGTTGGGATCAGGTGCTGCTGCCTGGGACTGGCTGCTCGGTGTGGATGGAGTTCGTGAGGAATTGCCTTGAGTATCTTGTATTTTATATTCTGTTTCTATTATATATATATATGCTTACTAGCAGTGTATTAGTATTTTGTTATTTTATTGAACTGTGTTTATCTCAATCCAGATTTCTCCCTTCCCTTTTGATTCTCTCCCCTATTTGGGGAGAAGGGAGCGAGCGAGCGGCTATTGTTGTTGAATTGCTAGCTCAGGTCAAACCACAACACCTTTTAAGGAATAAATGCTTTGTAGATAGTGTATCCAAAATTAACATTAATAATTTGATTTTAATTACTAGCTCATTTTTGGAATTAAGCATCTGAATGTAAAATGCTGAACGTTTTCCCTGAATATATGTTCTGAAATGAATCCTTCATGCTCTTTTCTTTGATGCAGTATGTGGCTTTAAGCATCCACCAGTATGGCGTCACAGGGAGATATTGGTCTCACTATTTGAGCAAGACCATTTTGGCTTGGTGTTGCTTTTAAAGGATATGAATCACATAGTTTTGGAACGTCTCTGTGAAGAGATTATTTGTCGTACACTGAGAATATCTCCTTCTTTCTTACCACGTCACCAAAAATGATGGGAAAGAACTCCAGAAATAGGGCAGTGATGTTTGTATTATTTTCTCATTGTGTTGCTTATAGACACTTACTCCTGCTCCCACTAAAATCTATGCAGGCAAGCTGCCTCATGTATTGTTTTCTATGTTGACTTACAGTTCTGGATTTCTTCACACAGATTGTCGTCAAATGTTTTTTGAAGTTAAGCTTTTTAATAGGAGTTTTATCTTTTGTGAGTTTTCATTTTCTTATTTTCTTCTTTAAGCATGGAGTCATTGCTACAGAAGATGAAGAGTATTTTATTGAGCCTTTAAGGAATATAACCGAAGATTCTAGTAACTTTAATTATGAGAATGGTCATCCTCATGTTATATACAAAAAATCTACCATGCACCAGCAACATCTCTATGATCACAGTCACTGTGGAATCTCAGGTAAATGAGTATGAGTGTCGTTCCTTTTGAAAAATTATAACTTTATTTTAAAATCTTGCTTGGTTCACATGCCAGACAGTGGAAAATGTAGGAAAGGGAATCCTCCTTTTGGGTGATGCAATGTGCCCTGTTGAAAAGTAGCTTTGTTTTTATTTCAGATTCAGATTGAGAGTATAGTGTCTTTCAAAAACTGAGGCACTAGGAGTAAGTCTTGTTTTATACCTGTGTTGTGTATAGTGGTAGTAGTGAGCATAGGCTTCCTCAAAATGTGTTACGAAATGTACTTTGTTCCCCACTGGAAAGCACGACAGCTCAATGTTTAATACATGTTCCATCTCATTTGAGGAAACTTGACATGCAATAAATGCTTTAATATTATTATTAGTAATGTATTTGGAACTAGAGTCCACATCTTTCTTGTTTATAGAAGTTTATAGTGTTTTGATACTGACTTTTGGGACAGTGGGTTACTTCAATAATAGTCACATATGTGATTTACAGGTGCCTTACGAGAAGGATTATATAGTTTTGATAGAAAGATACTTTCCTTGTGCATTCCACAAATACACTTTTCAAGTACTCCTTGATGTGATTTTCACTTGCTTAAATGGGAAACTAACTTTTTGAAGACATCATGGAGTAAATCTAACAAGTTGTTTTAGAGCACTAAAATAATGGATTTTTCCTGTAATAGAAGAATGTTCTAACCTCGTAATTTTTTTTTTCGTATCTCAGAAATAGCTTGTTCTTAAAAGCTCCGTCCTGGACAGTTGTATTCCATGAGATTCAGTGCACAGGGCAGGCTGACAAATACTAATGTTAAAATAAAATAATATCACTGTTCATTGATGTAACTTATTTCAGCTTCTTTTGGAGGTTGTAACTTTACTGGCACCTGCTGACTAAATTTACAGTACAGATTGTCTGCGTCCATGCTTGGGAGACAGTTTTTCCTGAGTGTTTCAATTAACTGTGTTTAGGGAGTGTCAGACTTTACGTATGTAACTTCTGTTTTCCTTTGGAAGTATTATTCCATCTACATGCTTCTAATATTGCAAAACAAGTCTCCTAACCATTACTGCCTGCTAAATGATTGCAAAATGAGACTACTAATGTATATTTATTTTGTAGGGAAGGCTGTCATTTAAGCCTCTTGAAATAAGTGGAAGGATTGTGAAATGTAGGATGATGCAATTTTTACTATTATTATATCCCTAGAAAAAGAAAGGATATTGGCCTCTGTCAGATATTATCTCCCAGATCAATGCTTAGGAAGTAGCTCTCCAAGTGAGAATGAAGCAGTGGCATCTAGTTTGGTCAGGTTGCATTCAGTCATTCTGATGGTATCAGTTGTATGCATCATAGGTTGATCAGTGCTATGCATCTTGCATGCATTTTTTGTGAAACCTGCAGTAATCTTTAGCATTTATTCCTTTGCATATTTGATGCTGCATGTGTTCTTGGAAGGTTCTGTGCATGTCCT
Source organism: Caloenas nicobarica (assembly GCF_036013445.1). Classification (NCBI taxonomy): domain Eukaryota; kingdom Metazoa; phylum Chordata; class Aves; order Columbiformes; family Columbidae; genus Caloenas; species Caloenas nicobarica. The sequence goes on from NC_088284.1 coordinate 18,606,502, forward strand.
GAGCTTTAGATCTGTCATATCCTGAAGACTTTAATTATTGAAATACTAAAGCATTGCTTTTTAAAAGCCTGTGACTACTATCATGCTCATTCATCTCAGTTTCTGCTTTTCTTGTTGTTCTGCATACTACTTTCACTCCATGAAAATATCTGAAAAAATTTGCTGTCCCCCAAAAGTTAAGGTCTCACTTTTCCAGATGGTGTGCTATTTTAATGTTCTCCCCATGGGCACCCAAAACGTTTCAAACTCATTTTCTGAGCAGCGTTGCAGATTTATCGCAAAGTGGTATGGCATCCAAAGCATCTCTGGAATATTGAAAAAGTAAAATAAAATATTACTTTTCAATTTCACAGCTTTCAGACCCCAGGACTAAAGCCAAGTTTACAGTAATAACTTATTTTGCTAGTAGAATAAATCTTCAGGGCATTTGACTGGTTTTAGAAGTTTTGAGTAGTCTAATTTTGTGTTTTGAAATGTGGTTGTAACAAACCAGTAGGTGCTTTTAGGCAGTATATAATTTATTTTGTCTGGAGACTGATTTTAGCTTTACCTTCAGAACAATTTTGCCAGTATAATATGCTGGGAGGAATCTGCTTTTGTAGCTGTGCCACTATTCGCAGTCTGGGAAGTTTCCCCTACTGTAATCTAGACCTAGATTTATTGTGTGCCTTTTCTCTATCAGGGAAGTGGTAAGGATCTTGAAGTGCTGATTGAGACAAGGTGAATGTTATTTCTGACCTTTCTGAGAAAAATTGTAATAATTGATAGGAAGTGGGGTGGTGAATTTGGTGGAAGGATGATCAGAATTGGTTGGGAGGAGCGAGTGATGGACTACTTCACAGTAGATAAAATTATGTTGGCTAATACAAGAGAAAAATTTGAGGGGCAGGGTGGTTCAGGTAAGAAGATGGGATAGACTTTCATAATCTAAACTAGATTTTAAGCAGTTAGACATAAGAATGTTTAAAAAATAAAAAATGTTGAATTCCTATTTCCTGTATGTGTCATCACCAAATTAACTATGTTTTATTGAATATCATTGAAATCATTAAGGTTTTGGTAAGAAGTTGGCCACCATCAAATTATAATCTCTTCAATGGGATTTGAGGCCACTGGGTTATCTTGCAGAATGCTGTATTTGGATACAATTGAGAAACAACAAAAATTGCCATATGAAAGCAGCAGAGTGGCAGATTATTTAGGGGTGGCTCTACTGTGTGCTGCCTTATGTAGTGGTTTTACTCATGCTAGACTTTACAGTTGGTGTATTCTAAAATGAAAAAAATGCTTGTATATACATTAAATGGTGATGTTAAACCAGCAAGAAAAAAGCAGCACATAATGGCTCACTTAAAAATATTTTCATAGTCGCATCTTACATAAGCAGCTTTCTGTTGCATTTTGAGATCTTTCTCTGTATATGTTCTCTCCTCTCTCTGCTCCTTCACGCCTACCTAACATCTTTAGAGGACTGAGTTAGGAAAACTGGGGTACCGTAGTTGTGAACTCCACTACACATTTTTGGATATCTTTTCAGTTGCAATTTTAAAGCTAATCTCTGCTTTTGTAATCATTATCTTGGGGTTTTTCTGTTTTCATGTGTGGTTTGTTTTTTTTTTTCCCCCTTTCTGATTTTCTTTTTTTACTTCCTGATAGCTATATTCAATGTTAATGAAATTCAGTTTCTTTCTTTTTTAATCTAGGAATGTGGTGGAAAAATGGCATAACTTGCCACAGAACTATTTCTTTTAGATATATTGCAAACTTTAATTGACATGTTTTAGCTTTAGAAAGAAAATCCAATCAGCATTATTTTGTGTTTTTAAAGTAAACCAGCATGAGCATTGATAGATCCTGGAGTGTGAGCCTAAGTACGCAGGATTGTTTTCAGCTTTACCACTACTTTGAGACCAGCTGAAGTCTAAGCTTCTCATCTGATAAGAAAAGGAGAAATGTTTGTTTTTGTGAAGTCTTCTGAGACCTTTGTTTGAAGGATGCTATCACGATGAGTCCAAAATAATATTTTCTTTGTTTCTCTGAAAGTTTTCTGCATGAGATCATCCGTTTTCTTATGTTTAGAATAGATTGGCATCTTTGAGTGAAAAATTATGAACGAATGTGGAAGCAGTATTGCACTTCTAAAGTACTTCTAGCAATATAAGAGCATCAGAAACCCTCAAATGTCACAATTTGTTATTTTAAAATTAAGAGCAGACTTAAAAAATTTTAATAGAGAAGCTGTCAGAGAAAATTCCAGACATTCCTAAATCACTCCTTAAGTGAGATGAAAATCTTTGAACCATTTAAGCAACTTTGAATTGCTTACAATAGACGTGAAAAACAGGAAAAAGTTTAGTGTTCATATAGAATCCCCAACAGGCTTTAATACTTGATACAGTTTTTTAGAATGAATTATATCCATTGCAGAATGAGGACAATTGTATTACCAGCATTTTTTCAACTACCAGGTTTATTTTCATTTTTTGAGTTTTCTAAAATATGCACCTTTTAAAGCCAACACTGTGGCCTCAGAAATTATCAAGCACTGCAACAGTGGAAATGCTGAAGCTTTGTATTCTTGGGTTTTGACCTGACCATAGTGTGGTGTAATTATTGCTCTTTGAAAATAACATTCTACTTAGGTAAAACCGGTCTAGTAATATACTTTGATAAACTTAAGGTTGAGACCTGTGTGGGTCTTTCTGGAAAAGGGATATTTAATGCACTCAAAAATGCCGGTTTTGCAGGGGAGGGTTGGTTCAATTTTGTCCTGAGGACAGGAATTCAAAATCAAAGTAAGTCTGTAGTGTTTGTTTTGCTGATAATTAATTACAGCTGTTTGGATTTTTAATAATCAATCTCTTGCATGCAAAAAATATTTTTCTCTAGTAGAACAAATAGAAAAATCAACATATTTAAACTAAAATTAGTGTTAAAAATAACTATAGCAATTATCCCATGTCAGGCCATTTTAAATTTCCCATTATAGTTAATTCATGAGATAGATAAAACATAGTCTGACAGCTTTCTGAAGAAAAAGTTAGTTTATTTGGCCTGAAAACTATTAGGCATGTAAGCATAATTACCTAATCATTACAGAGTTTCACATGAGGGAAAAAGCTTTTTTTGATGCATTTATCAGTGTATTTAATTCTTTAGTATGTTTTGATACCTTTTAGCTTGAATTTTGAATTTTTTAATTTCCACTATGTTTTTTCCTAATGTTATATCTATCTTGTTCTTAGCCTTAAGATTCTGAAGTGTCCTTATGGCTAATTATAACTAATCTTTAGTATTAACGTATATGTGAAGAATCAGGTCTATTAAGAGAATATTGATGATTTATGTTTCCAAGTCAATTTAGGGAGAGTTGAGAATATAAGACCTCAAAGTTGGTTTTCCATTATGTAAGGTATTTTAAACAAATGTTTAAAAAATATAACAAATTTAACTTTTCTTTGCCTCAAGAAAGACTTCTTTTTAGAAGCCTGAAGATAGTAATCTCAACATAAACCAGTTGCATTTGAATGAGTTTTACTAGTGATCCCTCTGAAGTGTTTAATTATTTTGGCTCCTAGAAGACCTCGCAAGAAGTGGTAAACCTTGGTGGATGAGTGATGCATCTGCTTTTCCAACTTCACTGCCAGTGAATGACACGTTAAGTGGTCATAGTCGACAGAAGAGATCAGTAAGCCTTGAACGGTTTGTGGAAACGCTGGTAGTAGCAGACAAAATGATGGTGGGATACCATGGTCGCAAAGACATTGAACACTACATTTTGAGTGTAATGAATATTGTAAGTTTCATCCCTCTCTGTGTTCATATCAATAAGCACGTACTGAAATGATAAAGCAACTGTAAAGTATTTACTTATTGGCATGAATAATGCTTGCAGGAATGAATAATTGAAATATGGCAAATGTTGGCATTGTGGGGGAAAATGCAGTACTGTTTCTGTCAAGAAGTACACTGTGATCACTTTTAAATTGTTTGTCTTTAATTTTAAATTCATATGATTACATTTAAATTATACAGTTCTATTCTGTTTAAGTCAACAGTTTAAATGCTCCTTGTGTTGGATGAATTATGAAACAAGGTATAAACAATTTTGATTGAAAAGTGTGACCCAAGAAGTTTGTTCTATTGAATGGTCATTTTTTGGTCCAATAATAACTCTTATTCAGGTGATAATGATAATTAACATTACAAAATTACATTGAGTGAGAGGTTAATTTTTAAGCGTTTAGGAAACAAGTAGTGTTTCTTGTCTGACTTTGTGCCTTTTCTTATTTTCTGGAGGTCAGGTTGCCAAACTTTATCGTGATTCCAGTCTAGGAAACGTTGTGAATATTATAGTGACACGTTTAATTGTCCTCACTGAAGATCAGGTAAGAGCTCTTGCACTAAGCTTCATATACCTGAAATACAAGTTACATTATTGTGTAATATATATATTATATTTAATTATTGCTTGAATTGACTGCATCTGAGTACAAAATCTATCTTGTAATCTTTCACTACTTTAATCAAGATGAAACAGTTCAAAGGAATATTCCTCATGTATCATCTCAAATATATCTGTTCTTACTTCAGGTGATTATTAATATACCTTTGGGAACGTCAGTTTTATTTTTAGATTTATATTCTGATATTCTGATTTTTTTTAATTGACACAATCATTATTAAAGTTGGAACAGAAAGAATGCCTGTTCAGTAATACACAGCTGAACTTGGGGTCAGATTTTACGGAGATAAAATTTGGCAAGAAGAGTTTATTCCTAGAAACCACTGCTTCTAATTATAGTCCCATTTTAGTTTTCAAAAGGCTTAACAACTGACCTTAGTAATTTGTTTGGAACATTTCTGGTATGCATGTTGTATTGCAGCCAAACTTGGAGATAAACCACCATGCAGACAAGTCCCTCGATAGCTTCTGTAAGTGGCAGAAATCCATTCTCTCCCACCAAAGTGATGGAAACACCATTCCAGAAAATGGGATTGCCCACCATGATAATGCGGTTCTTATTACTAGGTATGGTCATTATAAGTATTGTGTTTATTTTATTTTATTTCTATAGCTTTCTTGTTCTTGCCTTACATATATATGTAGAGAGAGGCTCGTTGTAAAGTAATATAATTGGTAGGTAATCTTAAGAGGAGGAAAATGAATAGATGGCTTGCCTTAAATATATCAGACTATTAAAATAAAGATTAAGAATTTGGAAAAGATCTGCAAATTACTTGCTTCTGCTGTTATTTTCACTTCATAATGGCCAATGCAAAATATGACAGTAGAACAGATGGATCCTATTGAACATTTTATACTTTTATGATTGAAAAGAATTCATAAGATTATGGAGTATGAAACAGTATGGCAAACGTTTTATTAGCTGTATATAATGTTTTTTATAAGAATTTCAAGCCAGGACCTCAACTAATGTATTGGTATTTCTGCTGAAAACCAGCTTCTTACAAATTCAGGCAATGTGAGAATCTACTTTATAGCTGTTTGGATATATTGTGCTTAATGAAGATGAGAACTGACAGTTTTAATAGGTAGTTTCAAAGTCTGCATATGTACCCATTTGTTTGCTTCAATTCCAAAAAGCTTGCACTGTAATTTTGCAATTCTGATAAACGTATTCCTGTTTGTCCTTTGCAGTTATGGGTAGGCAACTGTACTTCATTAGGAGATCACTTTTCCCATTGCTTATTTTTTCATCTCTATTTCATTTAAATAGCAGCAGGTGCAGCAGCATTAATTTGGATTAGGATCCTTTATTATAGTTTCTGGTTTCCAGGACAAATTGTGTACTGCTTTGTATGTGACCTATTTGTGGAATAATTGTTTTCGCTGCAGAAAATCTTTACATATTGATTAAAATAATGGATATTTTGTGGCATTTGTGTAGAAGGTGTAAAAGTGTCTGGGTTTTTTTTCAGATGGGTGGTTTTTCTTGGTTTTGTTTTGTATAAGGAGCATTTTGGGGGGGCAAGAAAGAAAAGCTAATGAATCACTTGCATGTATTTTTGTATTCGTATTTCAAATATAACTGTAACGTGGGGTTGTTAATACTACATAGTAACAATTAGGGTGATTAAATGACAGAATCATTTAGAGATCTGCTATAGTCTGAGAAGTTTAAAAAGTACTAAAATCTCTAATAAAGAAAAATGAATGAAATTCAAAATAAAATACAGTTACAGTCCAAGATCTTGATTTTTCACAAAGGCCTTCATTTATGCTCAATTTTTTGCATACAAGTACTTCCTTGACTAGGGCTGCTCACTTGTGAAATTAAATATATCTTTACAGCTGTGCTACACATGAGGGTTTTACTAATATAATTTAGGCAGTGAGTGTAACTCATAGGTGGTATGGCTGTGTCAGTTGAAGCTCCCAACATGTATGTATAAGCTACCTTGGCAACACTATATTTTTGCTGTCATGACTGAATAACTTGATGTTTTGTTAGTGTTATTCTGGCACTTCAAAGCACAGTTGTTTATTTTCTTTCACTGTTGTGCTTTATTACTGTATATTTTCTGCTGTCTTCCCTGTTCAGGTAGCATGCTCCCAGCATAATTATGAACAGTTCTGCGTTCCAGATGAAGGCTTAAGTCAGTGCTAACTTGAAGGCCTTTAACTGCAAAAGGAGCAAGTTTTCAGAGAATGTGAATAATACCCATTGAAAATTAAGTTTTTTTCAGTAAGAAGTAGTAAATATTAAGGACTTATTTTATTCTTCATTATGGGGCCTTAGTAATTGTATAAGCATGCATGGAGGCATGCCAGGCTAATCTAAGAAGTCTCATGGAGACGTTGCCATGTCTGCTAAGCCACTGATCTTTGGGCAAGAGATTACCTTTGTTCAGTGTGCCTGGTATATGGGCTTCTCTGTTGTGGTCCTGCAGGCACCCTGCAGCCTGCTGAGTGCTTACTTTTACTATGTGGGTAGGGGGTTGCAGAAAACTTCGTAGCTGATAATAAGAAATAAGACAGGTAAGAGACTGGTCCAAGCAAGAGCCTGATTTCCAGTCAGGAGAGCAAAGCGGTGGTTATGGAAATATGGTATTACTTGCATGAATATGATTTTTTAAAAAAGTAATGTGCATTCTCAACTCGGTATGGTGAGTATTTGGTCTGGTTTAGCTTCTTTAAGGCTGACAGACTCCATAATTTACCTTAAAACCACAAAACTTCAAAGATCACAATGTACCCTGGTATTGCTACTTATTTGTAAAGAGCACTTAACTCAGCTTCCCTTCCATTTCAATCATTTGTTTCCCTTTCTTGATCTTATAGATCATACAGTAGGATTTGCAGAATTCCTCAGCAATACCTTGATTAACTTGCAAGCATATAAGTTATGAACAAAACTATTCCTTTTCCTGTGCACCTACACAGATGATGAGAGCCAGAGAGTTGCGTTCTAGGTTACGCTTTGTGGCAGAGGTGGAAGATGATGAAATTTAAAACATGCCATTATTTTTTTTTCTTTTACCCCCTAAGAATTCTCTAGTACTACATTTCTATATAGCTTAAGATGTTCATTTGATTTGTCCAGGTACTAAATACTTGTTTTTCCAGATGACATGTGTGACTGACTCTCTAAACTTTGCAGCAATGGGGTCTTTTCCTGCTGGGAAGGAAGATCCAGAGCTATTAGTTTGCCTCCTGTTGTGTCAGTAGATCAAGCTAAAGGTGTACCCAACAGCCCATAGAGAGGAAGGTTTCAGGGGGAAGCAGAGATGCCCATGTTTGTATCTCTAAGTGGGCAGAACTTGGTCTTTGAGATACAAATGTTTTAAACAGATGCATGAAATGTCATCTCCTATTGGTAGCATCGCATACCAGGAGTTCGTTTTATGTTTTTTAAAAAGAAAACTGAATCCACTGTGCTTGACAAAAGCATTAAGATCTCTTTGATGCAGCTACAGTGCTCTTATAGGAGCATAAGTGATTCCATGCAGAAGACTTCATGAAGTTTTAGTTTTGAGGCTGTAAACCTTTATCCTTTTTCCCCCTCCCGCCCCGCCCCCTGGTACTCATAGAGATGCACTTATGTAGATGCAGCTTCAGAAATTAAGGACTTACGTCTCGAAATACAAAAATCTTTTACTTGGAGTGCACTTGAGTTAGTTTTAGGAGTGGTTTACTGCTTTAGCAAGTTTATTCCACAGCCTCACTTAACTGACATACTCTGTTTGAGGAATCTCTGTTTGCTTGAATAAAGAATTGGGACCAGAAGATGTTCTTACCGATTAAGCCAAATACATCTTGATTTGTAGGTTAGACTGGTGTCAGTAAAAATGTTCAGTACCACAGATGGTAAAATTTTCCTGTTTCTCTGGGTTTTAAATGGGCTTGTACATGTTAATTTTTTGTGAGACAAGGAATGAGCTCTCTCTTAATACAGACTCATCTATTTTTGCTAGGTACCACTGTACTTGTAGTTCAGTAGATGTATTGCTAAGCAGCGTGATATGGCTGCTGTTAGCATTAACCCTGGTATTAGTACACAACATGTCTCTAGCAACAGTGCTGAAGACCATGTGGGAGGCATTAGCAATACGACAGAATTGGTGGCTTTTTCAAATCTTTCAAGGAGAGGAGTTCTAGAGAACTGGTTTATGTTTATTGTACATGTACAAAATTCACTTCACAGTGCTTCAGTTCGTTGTTCATCATTCATGTTTCCTCATGTGCAAGGTATACTCTCCTTTGTGAGATATGCAGCTTTTGTGCAGGCCAGTGCTAACAGTTCTTCTAAGGGGGCAGAAGGCATATGTATATGGTAGCAATCCTAAACCCCTGTAAATCTTGTGGTTCATAATCTAAAGAACTGAAATGCTTCTGGCATTGCTGTAGATACTTGAGAGGGGCAAAATCTTGTTGTTTCATTTTTGCATACCTGTATAGAGCTCACCACAATCATGCCTTTAATTTTTTTTATAGCATTAAGGGGTTGTAGGCAGCCAGGAATGATTTAGTATTTACATTGTCCTGATAGCAGTCCTAAAAGGAAATGTATTTTATGGACACATTTGCCCTTTTACATGTCACTTGCTTATAGGTTGGTAGTATACTTGTATTCTGTAATAAAAATTAACATTTCCCCATCAGGTTCTGTACTAGTTGAAGCCCTTGGTAGTGAGCTAGGGCCAGCCAGGACTGCACATTCCTTTTCTCCTGCAGGTCCAAGATTGTTAGGCTTCTTTCTGAGATACTTTTCCACTTTTATCCTGGGCTTCTTAACGTGTTGCAAAGATTTCTATACAATGCACTCTCACGTTGCTCTGTCAGGACGATTTCCTAGCCTTGTCCAATAAATTTGGACATCCCAAGCATTTCTGTTCCCATGAAATCCTGTCTCTGATCCTCATCCTGTGGTTTCTCCCTCTGTTAATAAGAATGGCTCCGATTACAAGAAGTAATTCTGATGTCAGTTGTATTTGTTTGCTTCTTACTTCCTTGACTTGTAGTCCATTAAGTGATTTTCACCCTTGTGTTTTTATACAGCCTTTCAACTTGTTCTACTGGACTTCCTTGCAGTGAATTTAAGCCCCTGACAGGAGGCTGGTTTTCCTTAGTTGTTTTTTGTGCAAAAATTGTAAGACTGTACATTGATTTAGTGTCCTGGAGACCACGTGTATAAGACTACTCCTCTGAGACAGAGGGTTGAAAAACTGAGATGTATATGTTGCTCTGAATGTCTGTCTCTGTAGGTATTTAAAGTACAAGGAGCCCACTTTCCAAATAATAACACTAAATTCCCCATGCCTCTATATTTTCAGGTAATTAAAGGGGTGTAAGTGAAAAATCTATCTGCGTATTCAAAATGATGCATTTGGAAAAAATCCCAACAAATTTGAAATGTACTAGGACTCTGCTGCAGCAGATTGAGGAAAGTAAAGTATTACAAGTCGTTTGCACTGTGCTTTGCATGATAGGAATATTTGTACCTGAGTATCTGTATATGACATGTTCCTTCACTCCATTTTAGAGATCTGCTGCTGACCACTGACAGAATCAGTACGTTGCTAGATACCGTGCCAGTACCACAGTTCTTATACTCTTCTGTCAAAACACATTTTGTGGGTCTTCACTATCCTAAGGCAATTCCTTGGAATTACCACTATAAGACTGACAAAAGAAGAGTTGTGGCTGAGGGACGCAGCGTGACAACCGTGAGCCATTACAGCAATACAGCATCTCTGTGTGTAGATTATTTGCTTTAAATATATATGGGTCTAGAGCCACATTCCAAGATTGCAAGCCCTGCATGTTCAGTGGAGGGAAAACATATACAAAGATTGCAGTGGATAATTCTCCCTGATTGATTTTCTGTGTCCTTTTGTGAGCCAAGAGGCTGTAGGCTGTGAAATGATGGTAGAAAATCCACTTAGATAACACAGACTATAGAGAAAAATATGAAAGAGTTGCAAAGTAATAGAATCAGTTGGCATATTACATAATTCCTCTTTATATGACAGTTATACACTTACTTGTTGAGAGGTTTGTTTTGGTTTGGTTTGGTTTTTTGTTCCCTTCCCCCACCCCCACCTGAATAAAGCCTGAAATGTTGTTCAGGTTTCCACTCCTGGCTGTGAATTTTTTTTGGTTTTGGGGGAGGAGGTAGGTGTAAATTGTATCTTTATAATTTATTCCTAGATTTTGTAGCTGAAAGGAATCAAATAGACTCTGTGGGATTTGAGGGAACTCACATGGAACAACAAAGTAGCTAGAATGCGAATCTGAAAAGCTGGTTATTGCATGGCAAATGTCAACCAGCAGGTGATTTGCAGCTAATTAACAAGCACACTGTGCGAGTGGAATGTTTTCTAATAAATAAAAAGGCTGTTATTTTTAATTTCTGATGCCATTAGTTGATTCCTAGTTTACAGTTGTTTAGTTAGAAGATGTATATTCTGATTTAGTTTGTAAAATTTGAGTCTGTGGGGGTGGAAGGGTGGAAAAGGTATAAGGTATAACCAGAGTTTGCCTAATGCATTCCAGGTGGACAAAATGTGTTCAAAATGTGTTTTATTTAATACCAAATACAGAAGACTGACCAGTGTCATGGAGTAAAGCTCAGACTTTCATGCTCTGACAGGAGACTTCAAGTCTGAAAGCTGGTGTTTTGTTTGTTTGTTTAATTTTTTTTTTTTTTTTGGTAGATTGATTGAAATACTTGATACTTAGTAAAAAGACAAATAACATTCTCCTATCTCAATTGAAGACAGAAATTTTGAGTGTAATCCCACAAACGTCTCTTAGGATGTGCTCACTGTGTGGAGCTGGTTACACACCTAATGATTTCCTGAACTGGAAAACTTGAGAATATTTACCAGCACACAACGTGGGCAGTGCAACTCCTTACTGCCCCCAGTTAAAGTCTTTCTCTAAATGAGGCAATGAAACCTTTGGTAATGAGAAATGCATTGAGATAAATCCATAAAGTATCAAACTACATTTCCTATTGATAGTAATGGTATATTAATGCCTGCTGTAGTTTACAAATAAAACTTTTCCTTTTAGACATTATAGTTACTACAAAGGAAAAAAAATGAATGAAAAGTACTTTAGTATGCTCTATCTCACTCCTTCCCCCCCTGTGTTTTTTTTTTTTTTCTCTAGGCATTTACCTTCTGAGTTACACAAAGGGTCATAAAACTATTCAAATTATAGATTTTCCAGGAAATGTTTGGTGGCAATAGTTTGGGATATCTGTTAGAACACTCAGTTACTGCTTGGCCAGATGTCTGAGGAAGGGCTTTCTAGCAGTTTGAAATGTCATATTTTGCCTTTTTTTTTTTTCTTATAAAGAACATAGACTTGTTCAAAAAGCTCTGATTTTTAATTTTTCTTAGTAGTCTGAACAGAATCCTAGCTTTTTTTTTTTTCTCTTTTCCCCCTCTCTTGCTTAAGTACAGTATCAGGGCTGTTATTATTTTCACACCTTACAATGACTGGCAGAATAATACATATCCAAGTGAGTAGCTGTGCTCCTCATTCTTGACAATCTAGAAAAACATATTAGGCCAGTTTCTACCCTGTATTTTCACCAGTTTTGGATTTCGTCTGTGATCTGTTGCATAAATTCTGTCGCTCTGCCACACATGACTATATACTACATTTTCATGTTTTCTTCACATTTTAAACATTGGTCTGGACTATTTATCTCAACTTTATAGTTACATTTTATTGTATTGCTTCTACGTAAGAATACCTTAAAAACATGTGCTTTTAATTAGGACACAGGTTGTAAATTAATTATTTTAGTGGTAGCATCATATCAATTTAATTTTAGTATTCAGTATTCTTCAGTTTCTGCTAGTTTGCACCAATCTGTCCTAACAAAGGGCATGATTATTTATGCTTTGAGGTCAATGGCAGCATGCCCATTATTTCAGTAGGATCTGGATAAGATTTCAATTTGAGCTCATGGCTTGTTCATTTTAATTATGGAAACAGTCATGTAAAACCTAAAGTGAGCATTGTTTGTTCCATGCTACTTTAACTTTTTGAACTATTTTGCAGCTTTAAAATGTGGATTAATGAAGTTAGGTGCATGAGTGTCTTAGCCGTTTTCAACTTAGGGATGGTATTTTCTCTGAAGTAGCACCCTTATATGTATGAAATTAATAACAGCCATGATGCATACAAATAGGTCACTTTCTAACTAATTTAGGTATATTCAGTAGGTTAAAAGTAGTTTCCCAAGTGAGTAGCACTATTTACAGGTGTGAGGTTTCTTGATGTTGGTGTTTGTTTTGTTTGGTTGGTTGGCTGGTTTTTGTTTTGTTTTTTGTTGCTTTATTAATGAATTTACGGCAAAGAAGTGACACTTGAAACAAAATGTCTGGAAATTTTCCAGTCAAAGAGCAGTTGTGAATAGGCAGGAGTAGATGATATTACAGAATTGTCACAAGTAGAGAAATAAGTTGTAGTTCATGTCTGCAGTTGTAGCTGTTTAGTTTATCTTTCATAATGCATGATGCAATGCAGCTTAACAGGTTATTAAAATTTGGAAAGAACTGGGTGATGAAGGTAAAGTAAAAATCCAAAGTGAAATTTCCATACTTGAATATTTTGTAATTGCTATGCTGGTCTGGTTGTGTGTGCTCAGGTAATCGGTACTAAAGTTGATTCTGAAATCAGATCTGCTGAACAACAGATAAAATTTTTCTTTAATCTCAAATGAAATCAAACTCTCTTGTTTTCAACTCAAATCAAAACATTTTAATGAGTAATACATTTGATGAAGAAAATAAGAAATTGCGTTTGTTTACATTTAGTATGTTCATAATTAAATTACCACCTGTGCTGCATTCTCAATTACATTTTAACTGACACTTTTCTAAAGATGTGTGTTTGCCAGTCTTTATTATATGAAGTGAACACTGGAAAATATGGTTGCTGAAAATCAAATACTGAGAAAAAAAACTGAGAATAAACTGAATATCTGGTGCAACAGCATGTGAAGAAACGATGGTCTGGCTAACTGTAAAGAATTAAATATGAAACTGTAAACACGTTTAATGACTAGCAAGTATTGTGTAGATTTAGTCTTTCACACACTATATTCCAGTTCTTCCAACCATTGTTTGTTTTCTGTTCTCTTCTGTTGCCACACTGACCTGTTATCAGCAGGTGGAACAGTAGCATGTGGGAATGCTACATATAAGAAAATACTCAGCAAATGTGACAATTTCTGCTTTTGTATGGTTTATCTTTTACTTATTTCTAGACTTGTAACTCTTCATGCTTTACTAGCTGTATTTGTACTGGCTAGGCTAATACAGAACAGCAATTACAACATTATCAACAGGGTGGGTAAAAAAAAAAGTCTTTTAATACTGCATAATCAAGTATCTTTCTTAGATCAGCAGTTATTAATTGTCCACACATGTACTTATGCAAAATTCTTGACATTCCTAGTTTAAGCTCTTAATATACATACCCCTATTTATAGTATTTCAAAACTGTATTGAAGTAGTCTGTGAACATGATGGAAATAGCCAAATGCTGTTGCATGTACATGACTCTCCTGGACACATGTGCTAATGGTACCTCAAGCTAATAAATTTAATCAAGATTTTTTTTTTTCAAATTATATGCAGTTGTCTTATTTTGAGTAATGACTGGTCACTTCTTCAACAGGCAATACTCTTATTCAAGCAATTTTGTATGTTTTAGTGAGTCAAAATGATAGTTTGTCAACAGTGACAGGTATTCTAGTATTTGATACTTTGGCACAGTATTGCATGTAGATCCTTTGTACAGGATATTTTATATGCTTTTCTTCTCTTGCATTTTCTAGCTTAGAGAGAAGTGGCTTTCAGTTGTAAGTACTGCTGAACTAGACTTGAACAATGGTCAAGATCAATTGCAACTATTTATCAAAAATAGCACAAGACTTCTGTATATAAAAATACTTCTATGTTAAAGAAGCTTTTTTGTACTTAAGTTTTGCGTATTATATATAAACATTAAATTTTATGTAAGTGCAGCAACTTGTAAAATTAGTAGGGAGGTGCATCCTTTATTTTTACATGTATTATCATGTATAGTTAGGATGGTAAATTACAGACAGAAAATATTAGATCTACTGAGGGGAGCCATTGGGTGATGTCAACCCATGATGTCAACTGCTATGTATGTTGTTGCTGTTAGTTTGACTTGCAAAATTGTACCAGCAGTCATTAAGTTTTGAGCACATGTTACAATAGTGCATTTTCTCAATATTATATTATGTCAGAATTGTTCTGTTTGATTAGTGGAAGCAAGCTGAAAGCTGTGGTGAGAAACTATTTTGGATGCATTTTAAGTACCTGATTTGTACCTTGCAAATAACCCCTCAAGTATGCTGTACTTACTTTTGTATACAAAGCAAGTAATGTCCTGCAAAGACCGATCTTGACCAGGTATAAAACACAGAAGTTTTCATCACCTTTGCATCTATTTCTTCTCATCTGTTTTTCATCATGCATGGTGAAAGCATTCTTTGTTTGGTCTGGAAGACCTTCTGTACCTGCTCCTCTGCTGCTCCTCTGCTGCTCCTCTGCTGCTCCTCTGCTGCTCCTCTGCTGCTCCTCTGCTGCTCCTCTGCTGCTCCTCTGCTGCTCCTCTGCTGCTCCTCTGCTGCTCCTCTGCTGCTCCTCTGCTGCTCCTCTGCTGCTCCTCTGCTGCTCCTCTGCTGCTCCTCTGCTGCTCCTCTGCTTGGACTAGGTGATCACTGTAGGTTCCTTCCAACTGAAATATTCTGTTCTATTCTTGATGGTTTATTGAAGCTTTCAGTTGAAGCAATTGATTTATATTTATTAATATACCAAGAGTTTTAAGGTGAAAGTATGTTGTATTGAACTTGCTTTCTTTCAGAGAGAGGGGAGGTATTTATTTTCAGTATGTATTTGCCTGCCTGAAGGTTAAGACTTCCTTTAGTACTCTGTATACCACAGTGTGAAATTTTTTTTGGTGGTAGCACAATGCAGTGAAATATACTGCATTCTAATTGCAGGAAAGTCACTATTTGTTGCATGTAGCAATTTATTTCAATAAATTAGATATGTTTATTTATGTTTAATGGAGAAATTACAACTGTTCTGACCATTAGAAAAGTCCGGAACATAGTCTAAAAACATTTAGCTGTTAGATATCAGACACATTATACAATGGGGCATCTAAGACGATTTTCATCTTCCTCAGCCTCATCCAAAAGACCTTTCTGCCATCAGAATAATTTATGATTTTGCCTTCCTTTACCTATGACCTCCATACATGTAACTTCTCTTTAAGTGGTTCTGCTGAGTGAGTTATCAAGAAGAGTATTTTCTATGGCTGCGGTCCTGCAATTTAATCTATAAGTCAAACTCCCATGTTTATGCCAAGTGCCTTAAATATCAACTTGGCTCTGCACGATTATGTATATAAAAAATCCCAACCTTGCACAAGTATATCATATTGAAGGACTTAGGCCATAAAGAGGACAGAGTACTTTCTTATTCTTGCTTACAGGTGATAACAACTAGATTTAGTGTATGGGAGGGAGGGGACGGAACACGAGGACACTGTGTATGTGTGCACGCATGCGTGGGGAACAACCACCAAAACTTCTTTTTCTTTCCACTCTTCAAAGCAAACAAACAATCAAACGAAACCCTGTGGATTCCTCAGCCTGAAACATTGGAACATCGCTTTTTAGAACTGTAGTACTTAGGACTTCTTTTACAATATCATAGTGTTATTTTTAAAAGGCATTTATTCTGACTTTGCTTGCTTTTTTTTCCTGCCACACGGATGTTGTGACTTTAGTTAGTAATATGACTTTTGTAGAACTAGGAAGGAAAATAAGAATGTTAATGATGTTTTCTTTAAACCTGCAAAATTATTTTTGCTACTTTAGTGACCTAACTTTGAGCTACGTCTTCTGGTAAAGGTCACTGTTAATGGTCTTCTTATATGTTACAAATGATGTGTGCCATTAAGCTTTTTCCATTATCCTTGAGGTTCAGGTGCATCCTCTGCTCCCCTGCTACATGTTAAAGAGATTCTTCTTCCACGCAGATCTTGAATCACTTGTTCCCCAAGTGTCCAGTGCAGCTGTATGGAAGAATTTTCTGTGAGGTGGTCTGGAGCAGTGTTCTGTGGGACTGGTGATACAGATGTATTTCAGTGTCCTATTTCTAAAATCACCTAATCTGTAGAAACAGAATTCTCTATTGTTAAACAGTTATTTGGAATCACAGACCCATAGCAGTGTAAAACAAATGTGTAGTTTAAAAATATTTTTATTTTTTAAATTTTAAGACAATAGATGTATAATAAGTAGTACTTGAATTCATTCCGAAGTTATCTCTCATTTCACGTATATATCAAGCTAACAAAGCTGAAGGGTTCATCAAGGCCCTTTGGCTGAGAGTTTAGTTCTTGTGCTACTCTATAGTCCTGTGGAAGATTTGGCAATCGGGACCCGTGCTCCACTGTTAAAGATTTTTCTCATTCAAAATTCTTTCGATCCCCGTAGGGTATTTTATTAAGGAATTTCAACCTTTCTGTTGCTAGACCATTGTCTTTGCCTTTGGAAATGCTGGCGTCCCTTGATTGAGCGTAGTTAGAAATTGTGCAGTCTGTAAGGTCTGTTCAGAGGCTCAGAGGGAAAATGTTTTCATACTTAGTGTATGTACAATCCTCATTGTGTGAACCTTCTTCATATATGTACGTTAACTTTGTATTTCATACACAACTGTAAATTTATTGGATGCTTGTAAATGGCAAGCATATGATGGCATTTATCAGTGTGTATTTTCAGAGACAAGATGCTTTGGTAATAGGTTTGAGTTGACCTTTTTCCCCACGTTGTCTTTTAGCATTACTGTGTCAGTGTTTAGTTTTTTCTAGCACACAACAGAAAACTGAATTTCTGGAATCAGTGTTTCCATTGTGTCAAATACTGTGATTTTTGCCGATAAAGTACTTTGAAAGTTACTAAGTTAAAAACTGGATGCAAATTAAGGAAAAGAGTAGAGTGAAAAGAAAAATTATGTCTGATATCACAATGTCAAAGATACTTGCATATGTGAAGAGGCTGTTTAGTGTAATATTTGGAGGGAAAGGGATTATAAAGATATAACAGACCAAAGGCCATGACTATCTCTTATATTGAAGGCTTGTGCAACTCTGCAAAATCAGGAGGAAAATGAGATTGAAACCTTGATTTTAGTAGAAACGCTTACATAAATTATGGTTCAGATGCTATATTCGTGGGTGTTTCTTGGCTGTTAAGCATGTAAGCTTGAGCTATGTTGAGGAGAGAATGCTTCTTTCTAAATCACTTGTCTGGTATATGTGAATGTCTGCTTTTCTGTTGAATATCATATTAATACAGTATAAAATATTTAAGTTTCTTGCAGTTCTCTTTCTTTGGGCCAGAGCTGTCCTGGTTTCATACTGATTTTTATACCGTGAACATAGAAAGCTCCAAATCATATTGATCCAAGTCTTTTTCTTGCATTTGTCTACTCAGAAAACCTTAAGCACTCCAGTTCTAGAGTTTTTGCCTTCAGTGTATCTGTATTGTATAAGACCTCCCCTTCATAAATAGCAAGCTATCTCTCCTCAATTGCCCTTGGTTGAGATTGACCATTTTCTTCTTTGCAGTGGGCTGAACCTCCCTTCTCCAAGCCTGCTAGCTATTTTGTTATAATCCCTTTCTCTTAATTGGTGTAACGAGTTTCACTTGCATATGACTAAAATTCTTATTAAAAATGAACAAATTAACTTGCTCACTGCTACTTACCTTTATAGCTGAAAGATCCGAAGTAGCAGCAGTTTAGTAAAAATTACCAAATGGATAACAGCCTGCTAAGGAAGGCCTTGCCTTAATCTTCAGAGCCCATTCTACAATGTTTGCTGTGGTAGCTTTGTTGAAAAAGATTTCTGTGCCTGACATCTTTGAGACAGGCATCAGCATTCACAGTGAGCACTGAATGATTGATTGGGATTCATGGGGATGGATGCAGCCCTGGGTAGAGTGTGCAGTTGCTGTCTCCCTAAATCCCAGGAACAGTCTCCAGCAACCAGAATTTATCTTGATGTACCATGCTTTCCCATCCTCCTTTCTGCTTCCTCAGTCTCTACACAGCCTGAGTTCTGAAGATGAGAGGAAATGGTGTGGGTGAGTATGAGTGTGAGTATGTGTGTGTATGGAGGGGAAAGAAAATCATACCATGTCAGTACAGAGCAGGAAGAGAGAGAATAGTTGGCTGTCAATACTACGTCAGAAAAGAAGTCCATAATGGTTGTATGATTTTTATGAAAGTGTGCATTTGGACTCTGTATCTTGAAGAACTTGGTCTGTTGGTAAGTAACTTCATTTATACAATCCACTAACATCTCCTTTTTTTCAGCTGTCGTTTTGACCTTAAGGCTGTCACAGCATGTATGGTTCCTAGTTTTATATGCTGAAACCAAGCTTGAGAAACTTGTGTTTTTCAGTAGTATAGACTCCTTTAACACTGTGTGACACATAATTTTATAGTTGTCAAAACAAAATCTTGGTGTTTTCTTACTCCTTGCATCCATCTATTTTTCCCAAATAGTTACCAAGTAATTTCCTGTTACATGTGGTCAGGTCAAATCCAAGACTGCCAGCTCATGTTTGCTTCATATTTTCAAATACAACTTTTTGGAGAAAAGTTTAGAAACAAGGTCAGATGTTTCTGAAGTTTTGCTGTCCACAGATGAGATCTTAGGAAATGAGAGTTGATTTTTTTAACTTTTTTTTTTTTTAAAGTAGCCATCATAAAACTGCTGTTGAGTAAACTGTTCTCTATGTATTTGAATGTGTTTTCCCACTAAGATAATAAAACTCAAGTGAGGCTGAGCTATTTGGTTGAAAAATGTAACGAGAGAGCTGAAGGACTGGAAAGAGAATGCTATGCAAGTACTGTAATAGTCATTACGCAGCTTTTATGTTCTGCAGGGGTTCCAGTAAGGCAGTTTCCTATTGTTTTACTATGCTATATTTGTAGTAAGTATATGAAGATTTCTTAACCAAGCTTTTAAAAACAAAGGATGTCTATACCATGCTCTTTTGTAAAATATTTCAATGTTTCCACCTCCACTGGACTTGAGGAAAGCTGCGGAAGGCTTAGCACTTTTGAAGCATATTTCTGCTTTTTAGATTGCCAGTGCGGAAAGTTTTTTATTTTGAGAGTTCCTTATTCTCAGAAACACTACTGGCAAATAGGAAATTAAGGTTGTGATTCTGTCAAATATTCAGTAGTTAAAATTGTCAAATCTGAAAGGAGATTTCAGTAAGCAATTAGGGCATATCAGAAGTACTAGTGTCTAAGCTCCATATCCAGCTGATTACTCAGATCCTTCAGTTACTGTAATGCGAGTTCTTTGTGGAAGACAAACTGTTTACAAGGAAGAACTGTCCATATGAAAGAGCTATATTTTTAAGGTCCAGAAGCTTGCAGAACCTATATCTGAGTTTCTACTCCGTTCTGTATTTTTTTTCCTCTGTGTTGCTGGTTCACTGCTGAGTATTGTGTGGAAATAAAGGGTTGATTTTTGTGTGGTATAGCAGCTTGGAGTACTTACTGACAAAATGAGTTTCTGTATCTACTCTTAAATGTTACAGAATAAGAGCGATAGTATCAGTTCACTCCTTGTAAATATTGCCTTTACAAACATCACTGAGGAAGAGATACTTTTTTAGAGCTTGTATGGTGGGATGTTTTTCTGCTTTAATTAATCTCTTTATTGAAATAGCTTTTGAGTATTTTTTAAAGAAGAGGGAATTTCTGAGAGTATATTTGAAACAAAATGTAAGATACACCCATGTCTTTCAAAGATACACTGGCAATGCAGGTTATGCTTCACTTCTAATAATTTTCGCTGACTAGATTCCAGCAACGAAGCTGACGAGGGGCCTGAAGCACAAGTCTGAGGAGCAGTTGAGGGATCTGGAGCTGTTTAGCCTGGAGAAAAGGAGTCTGAGGGGAGACCGTATTGCTGTCTACAACTACCTGAAAGGAGGTTGCAGCATGGAGGGTGTTGGTCTCTTCTCCCAAGCAGCAAGTGACAGGACAAGAGGAAATGGCCTCAGGTTGCACCAGAGGAAGTTTAGGTTGGATATTAGGAAGAATTTCTTCTTGGAAAGGCTTGTCAGGCATTGGAACAGGCTGCCCAGGGAAGTGGTGGAGTCACCATCCCTGGAGGTGTTTAAAAAGTGTTTAGACAAGGTTCTTAGAGACATGGTTTAGTGGTGGACTTGACAGTGTTAGGTTAACGGTTGGGCTCGATGATGTTAAAGGTCTTTTCCAACCAGAACAGTTCTATGATTCTATGTGTACTCCACACTGTACAAATGTATAAAGGGCACAGCAGGAATTGGTTCACAAACATCCAGAACTCATCACTTGTGTTCTACAATTCACATTAAAAAATTTAGAATCCAAAGGTAAATCCTTTCTTCTATATTTGATAAAGAGTGAGACACAGAACACATGTAAGTGTTAAATACTTCCTTTGATCACTACATATTTCCAGAAGTAGATAATTTTTCTGCAAAGGTATGGTTTTGTATGTTACAGGCTGATTATCAACAAGTTTGTTAACCCAAAGGTCAGTTTAAGTTAAGAATGTCTTCTGTCACTAGTTCTTCATTATTTTCTTTTTTTAATATTTTGTCCTCCAGCATAGGTAAACCCATACTCCAGAATATTTTTAAAATAATTTTTAAAAAAGGAGTAAAGGCATATTTCCAAACCTAATTTGATGTGTGACTTTGAGCATCTTCATGATTCAGTGTCCAGCTATGAGGGATTTTAAAGAGGCAGAATATTCAGAAAATGTTGTCTTCTGTTTGGAAACTAAAGCTCTTAAATTGTTTAGAAATAGAGGTGTCAGAAGCCTTTCAGAAATATTTTAGGTCTAAGTATTAATTTGGCTAAAACATTAGCTCACTTCTATAGAAACATAGAATCACTGTAACATAAATTGCACTAATATTTCAAAATAAAAAAGCTTTAATGGCGTTAAAAAAACTCTTTAAATATCACTTAAAACTTCATTTTCAGTTTCATGACAAATAATGTGATTTGGTTTTATTATAATTAAGTTATTGACTCAGTAGATGGCACTCTTCCCTCTGAGTCACCAAGGTGCCTATGTCATCTGTATTTAAGGTTCTCTTTTTAAAATACAGTATAGAATCGATCCTGACTGCTTCTGCTCATTAGAACAAGAATATCAGTTTTCATACTCTGACAAAATTTTTGTTTAATTGTTACATGCTTGCTTGTCTAAATCTTGGTTTGTACTGCTGCCAGATAACATTTTTTTCCTCTATACTGTTGTGTGTGTTACTGTTAAAATAGCTGTAACACCCCCACATATGTACCTTCCTTCACTCCCCAGCTTGCACCTATCAAGGCCCGATTGTCAAATCTGTATTCTCATAACTAAGTCTTATGACTTCAGTAGAGTTGTTTTAATAATAAGATGAAAATTCACAGTGTAAAACTTGTCAGTCAGTTATCTTTCAGTAAATGTTATGCGAGACTTGGCGGCATGCTGGTACTCTGTGCTCATAGTATTAAAACAGGATCTCTTGCTATGGATTTTTGTCTGCATAATGGTCTGATTGTGCTGCTACAGACAAATGCAAATCATCAGTAAACCATTTCAGCTGTAAAATGCAGTCTTTAAATACATGTCCTTTATGTGTATGTTATTGGAATTTGTTTGAAAATTGAATTTTCCTGCCAGTATACTTGGGTTGTATAAAGTTACAATCTTATAATTTTGAGTGTCAGTACCTTTGTCTGTGCCATGCTGTGGATGTCTGTGTCCCCTGAACCCATGGCAACAAGGGAAATTGGATGTCGCTCTCTCTTTAATTATTCTTAGTACTTTTACCAGAGACACTGAACTCTTACATGATCTGCAGATTTGTACACCATGTGATTTTTCTTTTAGTGTTTTATATAGAAGTTCAGGTTTTTTCTGGTTTTATGCAGCCTGGTTATTGAAAAACAAAACAACATCATTTTCATACCTTTTCTCTAGTTTCCACACTAAAGAGAATTTAGCTAGTTATAAATGGAAGTAAGAATCAGTTTTTGAAATCTGCCCTTCTTGTAATGCAGCTTATTCCATTTTATGAAACAGATTTGAAGTGGCATTATTGGACACATCCTTATTATTGTTTTGGTTTTTTAGAGAAGACAGAAAAACCAGGGAAGTCCATTCGAAGCTTTTTGTAGTATTCAGTGAGACCTTCCTTAAAGCAGGAAAGAATGCTAGCTTATGCTCAACAAGCATCTTCTGCTAGTCCTGCATTTTTTCTTAGTCTTTAAAAGTGACTTTTTCCTTTTCCTTGGGATCTGATAAACAATAAATCCTCTTCAGTCTCTGAAACAGAATGCAGTTTACAATTCAGATGTGTTCCTCTGATGTTTTGTGGCACATTGGTCCTGATACCGGTGATATGTTCTCAACCAGCAACCCATAGCTGCTCTAGTAAAAGCCTTCAGTTATCAGTGCCCTCAGGGTCAGTGATATCCCCAGAACCAAATTTCCTTCTGTGGTGACTTTGAAAGCAAGAATCATTGTTTTGTGTCCTTTGCTGTTTTAATGCTCTTTAAATGCACTACCAGTCACAACTTCAGTTTTTCTCCAGATTGGATGGAAAAAGACTCATCTTTCTATAGATTTTTAGATTATATTTCTAGATTTTTATATTTTGAGATTTTTTTTCTCTAGAAGAAAATTGCTTGTTTTCTTCCTCTCTTCTAAGTAACACAAGGAATCTTCACGTGACTTGAAATAAATAATAGTTACTTACTCTTTTGCCAAAGCCTTACTGTTCCAATAGGTTATCCTGAAAATGCCCCCACAGTTTAAGCCTATAAGAGTTTTGAATGGATGCCTACATAAGTATTCAGAGTTTTGACTGTTTACTGCGCCTCTTTAGTCTGAGTCTTTGTTGATGTATTACGCAGCTTGCTAGGAAGACACACTCTGCAGAAAAAGGATGCTTCTACACATGTGCGCTTGACAGTGTATTTTTCAGTTAATGAGTAATCGTTGTGAATTTTTTCATAATTTGGAATTCAAAGCTTTTGTATTATCTCTCAGAACATAGTTACCATTCTGGAGAATTCTCTGTGGTTATCTTGAATTTAATCATTAGCATTTCTCCAAGTGGAAGAAGAAACATGTCCATATTACAAAAGTTGCTGGAGTGACTGGCATTGTTTCAGCAGTCAGACTGCACAAACATATTAATAATCTTTGATACTTGAATCTCGTATCGGTTTTGGAGGGGTCTTATGAAAACATTTGCACTGGCATTACAGGTAGGGAAAGTGGTCTGTGGATAAATGAGGAGACTGTTTTCCCCTGTAAAACCAAATTATGAGTAGTTCTTATGAATAACAGATTTAATTAAGAATACTCACAATGTAGAAACTAAAAAACCTGAAATATTACCTTGTTTCAAGGCAAATATGTATTTGATTTACATCTTGGTTTTAATTCTACCAAAAAAAATTTCAAAGTATCAAGATGTGATTTGAAAAAAATTGTGGTAACTTCTGGTTTGTTGTAATTTTAAAAATTCCAAAACATTGACAGTAAGATTTTTCCATTTGGTAGTGAGATGTAATTTTGGTAGTCTGGAATTCATGTAATCTTGCTAGTTACTCATTTAAGAATGATGAAACTTAAGAGCTCTTTCAGTAATGGTTTAAATGCTGTAAAAGACTAACTGGAGTGTCAAATCATGGCCTTAGTCTGTGGAGAAGGGCAAATGCACAGATCATGTAATGAAAGTATTTTTTCCATGTGTTTTATTGTTTGGGTTCTTTTCAAAGTTGCAATATAGTTCTTAAATGACTGCAGCTGATATGTTTTGGTTTTTTAAGAGGTGTGTTGACCTGTGTGATTTTTGTGGGAGGACTCCTAGACTTACATAGAGTAACACCAATGGCAAGGGAAATGTAAGAGTCTGTGTAACAGCTTGGACATAGAAGCAACTTAGTACAAAGTACCAGCAAGATGCTACAAGTTAGCTTAGTCTTGCTTTGTTGCACATTAAGCTGACTCAGCTAATCTTTCCTTGTCAATAAGCTCAAAGTTATGCAGTTATGATCTTGAAGGAAAAGGTGCTCTAATGTCAGAACTAGAAGGAGAGAAAGTATCAAAATTCTTGGTTTATTTCCCATATAGGCACTTAAAAGTCTTTGTTTTAAAATCAACTTTATACCAAGTTGCTGGAAGGATCTTGCTCCATGGCTATCCAATCCTGCTGTTGGAGTCAAACCTCTGTTGTAGGTATTTGTAAAATTATGTTAGGGCATCGGGTGTTCATTATTGAATACAGTATAATCATTATTTTAGTTATTTCTGAACATTTTGTTCAGTTTGTGTTCTGAAAACTGTGGAACTTGGTATTTTATAGAGCTGATCACATTCAGCTTCCAGATGAGCGTGATTCTTTTCCAGACCTTTTAAGATGGCTCTTTGGATAGCACTGAAGTTGCACTTGGATGGCATTCACACTACTTCAGCCAGACCCATGGCAAATCTCTCATTTATTACTCTCAGCAGCTTGAAAAAGGGAGTGCTAAGTGATTGAATAAATAGGGAGGAAGAGGTACAGGCAGTTCCTTAGCTTGCACATTAATTTAGCTGTAATGAAAGGTATTTGCTTATATTGTAATTCTAGGACAGTTAGTCCTGCTTAAAAATTGCAAGGTCATAAGTAATGCTGACAAATATTAATTGTCCAGACTCTTTCAGAAGAAATGACTACCCTATGAGCTCTTTCAACCACCTGCCAAAGTGGAGTGAAATGTATTTTGCAATTCTGAATAATATGTTTGGAAACACTAAAGAACAAGAAATTGTACTCCAAACACCAGAAAAAACAAGGAATTTTTCAGATGTGTGAAATGCAATCTGTTAAGCTATGAAAGTGTTTATGAGTCTTTGACCAAGATTGGTTTTGAAGCAATTCCATTTTAGTCATATTTTGGCTAAGATTGTTAATTATTTAGTGGTTAAAATTAGCAGCAAACAATAGCAATAGTAAGAGGTGCAGTTGGTCAGGAGAATTTTGCAAATCTGTTTTTGGTTATGTCTTGAATCAATTAAACAGATCGTTTAGCAATCCAAAGAACTTTGTTACTGTATGTGACTTTTCTTAAAAAGAGGGTTCTAAAATAGTATGGTTCTGTGCTGGGCATAGTAACTTCACTGAAATGCATGGCTCTTCTTTGTGGTCTTTGCACTGCTGAATTTGCTCTCTCTCCCTGCATTACTGGAAGGAAGCTCTACTTCTGCACGTTCTTTTAAGCATCTCTGGAACTTAGATACATTTATTCATCTTAATATTTTACATTTTTAACTAACAAAAAGAATTTTTTACTTTAGATGTTTTGCTTTAGGCTTTTACAAGTTCTAAGCAAAAGTGGGAATTTGATTAAAGTATTTATATTTGTGAATGACTTGTATTTATTGAATAAAGCCACACTTAACATTAACAGAAATACTGAAGTAACTAAAACTGAACAACACTGTTTTGCACAATAGAAATTAAAGTTAATACATTGTGAAAAAAAATACTGGTATTTTCTGCATGTTGTCCAACCTTTTTCTGAGCATCCTTACATTATTAAACTACTATATTGATCCTTATTTCCATATAATTCGAGTGGAAGTTTAGTGTTTCTGATCACTAACTTTGGTCTGTGTAAAGTAATAACATACTTTTGTGATTTTAAAACAATGAAAATATTTCTAATTTTTGGCCACGGTGGAGAGAAATGTTTATTGGTTGTTAACTTTACTTGTTTGCGGATCTTATGGTACTTGCATTTATTTATATTAACTACATTATTGCCAAAACTTACTGAGCTGGAAAAAAATAAGGCATACTTATTCTGCTTCCAGCTTGAACTTCTTGAGCTTCTTACAGTTAGTGCTTTAGGCAGTTGTTTTGGCATTGCAGAAGAGAACACGTTTTACAGGACAATGTTAGGCGCTAAAACTTAACAGGCACTAATTGGGGAAAGTAGTTCAAGAGGTTTCCCCTGTAGTTGTTAGTAAGATGTAGGACTGTTCCAGCTCAGAGTAGGATGAGGTGGGAGACTTTTCCCACTGTTTTCTATGTTGATAAAATATTTAGACTACAATAACCATGGCTATAATATAGCTTCCATTTTAAGTATGCTTCACTTTCTTTTTCAATTAATATTCTGAAAAGTTGTATTAAAATATCATTTTTATTTTTCCATGATTATGACATAAATATTTGAGGATTTTCTGATAACGCTTACTTAAATTATGTGGGATTCAGGTTGGGAGGGACATCCGGAGATCTTCAGTCCCATGTCCTCCTCTAAGCAGGGTGAACTGTGAGATCAAAACAGGTTGCACAAGCCTTTATCCAATCTAGTCTTGCAATACCTGTTTGGGCAATCCACTTTACTGCTCAGCTGCCCTTGTGGGGAAAAAAGGTACTCCATATAGCCAAAATTTCTGCTCAGCATTTAAAATTTTATAAGACTTTCGGGAATCATTATTTTAATAGTTTCATGCTACTATTCAATGTGGTAAAAATAAAAAAAACCCCATGAGTTCAGGTCAATTTTAATACAATAGAATAGTCTGTCAATTCAAAAAATAATAGCTTTGAAATACTAGTTTACAAAATTAAGACTTGAATAATGTATGGAAGATTAACACTTAGGAATAAGTGAGGAATTCCTTTTGACAATTGGATAGTTTTAATATGGAATTAATAGCTTAGTTTGAAGAATTCATAGACAGGGAAAGAAATCTGACAGGTGTGCCCCTTTGCAAGGTGGATCACTGTTGCTGTAGCTCATTTCTTTCCCAGCTAGTGGTGATTCTTCTGTGATTCTTTATTGGTAGAAGCACTAAAATAAATTGCACCTGCCTCATTCTTAGATTCTTTAAGATATGGGGAACTAAGTATGTATGCATGCAGTCTGGGTAGACACTGTTGACTAATCCCAACTTGCATTCATATAATAAGAGAGATGTGGTTTGTAAAGAGGTACTGTTCTCATGTTGTTTCATTCACAGCAGTTAGTTGCTGTTGTCATTAAAGTGATTTGTAAAAAATAAGCCAGACAGAAAATGATAGTGTATGCCACACAGTCTTTTTTTTGTCTTGAATTGAGCCAATATTTCTTCTTGATGTGTATTATATGGAGAAGAAGATGAGACAAATATTAAGTGCAATTCTGGATTGCATTAATGGCTTCCACTTTTTGATACAGATCGACTTTAGAGATCAGTCTGCAGTGCAGGTATTCGATTTGCCAGCACATTTAAAAAATGAAAATCAAAATAAGTTCCTTTTGGTCTTAGTATGACAAGACACGGACAAGATTTCAGTCATGTTATACTTCTTGTAGACTTATT
Organism: Caloenas nicobarica; assembly: GCF_036013445.1. Classification (NCBI taxonomy): domain Eukaryota; kingdom Metazoa; phylum Chordata; class Aves; order Columbiformes; family Columbidae; genus Caloenas; species Caloenas nicobarica. The sequence goes on from NC_088284.1 coordinate 18,634,475, forward strand.
CTCTGCTCACTTCTTTCAAAGTTATCTTTGTTACAACAGTCATTGCTTCTTTTGTCATTTCATTCTGTAACTCTGTGCATTCGCTTCCTCTCATTTCACAGGCAGTCTATGAAGTTTATTAGCTTAAAAAATTGTTAGTTGTAGAACACAGCAGCAGCCTGTTTGATGGAATTTATGCATGTCATCTGGAGAACTACCACAGTGTCCAGCACTTGAGTGGTGTTGTGTTGTTCTTTAAGCACTGGCAATCATATTGGTTGCTGTCATTTCTTGAAGAGGAGAAATCCTTTTTTGTAATTTATTGTAACATGCTTATAGAAACAAATACTAAATTTGTAAAATAGATTGTTTTGAGTGTGCCTTTAAAAAAAAATTGCTTTTGATACTAGTCAGGGTTAACAATAATTTGAATGGAGTGATTGCCTTTTTTTTTTACCTTAAAAAGAAGTCAACAAATAGATTTTCCTTTTTATTATTTCCATTGGCTGAAGAAGCTTTAATTACTGTGTTAAGCTACTGAAATTTAGCTCCCTCTGTAAATCCAACTCTGTGATTATGCAAATACTTTATGATTGTTTAACTGAGACAGGCACAGGGCATATTGTTCTAATTGTGTTCAGGAAAAATAGGTTGTAACAGAACATGCTTAGGAGTTTCAATCCTTTTCTCAGAACTTTTTGTAAAATTATGAACCAGAAGTAACAGAAAAAATCACTGCTCTTCTTTCCTCTTTTGATTGTTATTTGATAATATTATGACTTTACTGAAAGGATTTAGCCTACATGTAAAATACACATTCTTAATCCAGCAAATTAAGTATTAATTTTTGGGATAAGAATAAAGATCCTTATTATGCCATTGAGTAAACTGGGCTTGATATGCCTATATCTTGAACACTTTGTGTCATTTGTGTCATTCTGGCCTTATCTCAGAAAGTTTTAGGAGAATTGGGAGAGAGAAGCAACTGTGATTTAAAAAAAAATATGGGCTTTTCTTTACAAGCAGTTACCAAGTTGAGGACTCTTTTACTTGGAGGAGTCAAATTTTGGAAAAGTCACATTTGGGAGAATATTACAGTGACCATACAGATTGTATGAAGGGCATAAATAAGGAACAATCGTTCATTGCATCTTTCATTACATGAACTAGAGGCTGCCCAATAAACTTAGCAGAAGAAAGGCTCAGTACAAGGAGAAGGGAGGCAGCCCTTTATGCAAGAGTTAGCTGATGTTGAAACTCTTTGGCAAGTCACTTTATGGAAGCTGGAAGTATACATGGGTTGAAAGGCTGGTTAGGCAAGTTCGCTGAAGAAAAATCCATTCAGTTACTGAATACTCAGAAGCACATCTGTCTTAAAAAATTTGAGCTGAATATAGTTGAAGTTGTGAGAGTATTGGTGTAATTGTCATTTTATGCTTGAACTGGTGGTTTTTGTTTTGTTTTGTTTTTTGGGCATTGTCTTAGATGATGGTGAAGGCAGAGTGCGGGGATAGTGGAATCTTTGGCTTGGCTCATGTTGCAATTCTTATGTTCTTATTTTTGTAGCAGGTGTAGTCTGTCATCCTAATGAACTGCTGCTCTTTACAATCGATCTAAAGTACCAAGCCTTTTATCCCATATGCATTGTGAGTAAGGGCAGATAAAGTGCACATTTTGTGTATAAGGACATGTGTGATCTTTTCAGAGACTTGTAAACTAATAATTTAGAATATTCAGAAAGTTAGAAAAGGGAGAAGGGCCACATCCGCAGCAAAACTTATATTTGCAATATGTTATTGCTATAATTTCTCTCATTTATTTCTGTACAACAGAACTAAAACTTGGTTTGTAATCATAGCTCCTAGCTGTGCTTCTCTTCTGCCAAAGGTCTAGACTAGTGGCTTCCTATAAATGGTTTAGCATAATATTTTCTGCTGTGTGGCAGGATGCCCCCAGCCACGCCTATGTAATTAGTTTTGCTAGTCTTCCTTTTTCCCAGACTTTGTTGCATTAGCACACTCTAAAATAGCATTGCCCTGCAAGCTGCTTGAGCAGCTCTGTGTGAATGTCCTTTGAACAAAGGCTTTATGTATTAGTTGCCAGACTTTTCCTGAATGCACTGATAGAAGAATTATTAGCAGTGTACTTGGAGTAGATATGCAGAAATTTCTGTTCTGTTCTCTAGGCCAGCTTTAGCTAATCACATCCATGTAACTCCATCTAAATTTTGGCTCAGTTCTGAGAACGCAGTAAAACAATGGAATTGCTTCTGAGGAAAAGAATACAGCAAGTGAAGTATTACCTATGTTCTGGTGATACTGCAAATGCTGAATCTCCCCATTGTCTCTGAATGGTAATGGAGTCACAATTGTCACTCAGGTAGGTAGCGCCACCTTTCTGATGCAGTAGTATGATTTTTTTTCTGTGGATCAGGAGCTAGCCCATGGAAGGAAAATTAGGTATGCCACAGAAGATATTTAATAGAATCATAGAATCACTTCAGTTGGAAGACACCTTCAGGATCATCGAGTCCAACCATAACCTAACTGTAGCACTAAACTGTGTCCCTAAGAACCAAATCTAAATGCCTTTTAAACACCTCCAGGGATGGTGACTCCACCACTTCCCTGGGCAGCCTGTTCCAATGCCTGACAACCCTTTCTGGGAAGAATTTTTTCCTCATATCCGATCTAAACCTCCCCTGGTGCAACTTGAGGCCATTTCCTCTTGTCCTGTCAGTTGCTGCTTGGGAGAAGAGATCAACACCCTCCATGCTACAACCTCCTTTCAGGTAGTTGTAGACAGTGATAAGGTCTCCCCTCAGACTCCTTTTCTCCAGGCTAAACAGCCCCAGATCCCTCAACCGCTCCTCATAAGACCTTTGAAACACTCCTTATAGTTCTGCTGGATTTAAACTCTGCTGTATTTATACTCTCTGATTATTTTTATGGGTTCACAGTATTCCAGCTTGCAAGCTTTTGTGCCTTACTATCATAATTAATTTTAAAATTTTGAAATCCACGTATGGTTTGTCCAATAAGGGCTTTTAAAATTATTTTCATAGAACCATGGGATACCAGGTTGGAAGGAACCATAGGGATCATCTGGTCCAACCTTTCTTGGCAAAAGCACGATCTTGACAAGATGACCCAGCACCCTGTCCATCAGTGAAAGATGCGTGGTTGAGGAGGCTCAGTGTTGAAATAGAATGAGCATGTTCTGAAGAAGAAGGGCAGATTTATTTGAGATAGGGCTATAACTGCTAGAAGGCCTGGAGCTCCTTCTGTGTGATGGCTTATGCTGTCTGTACTGCTATCAGTAAAGTGATTCTAGTATACTGGAAGTCAAGCTCTTTTAGCTAGCTTAGGTGCGGATTTTAAGCGCATAAGCACAGATCTTGGTGCAGGGTGTAAAAATGGAAAGAAGCAAGATGAATCTTTGGGTAGCTACCCTAGGCCAAGCCTGTGTGATGCTGTGACTCCCATGTTGGTGTCCCTCAAAGTTATGTTTATAGTAGAATGGGCCTATTTGTATAAGCTAGTTGAGAATAGCTTGAGCCATCAGTCAGTCTGTTAGTCTTAGAGCTGTGGAGAGAGGACTCTGATGGAACTTGTATTCACTGAGAATCACAAATGAAAATACATGGAGGAAGGACAAATGAGTTAATGCAGCAAGACTGTGTGTATTGGATACAGAATAGAAAAAAGTAGGAGTTAATTTCTAATGATGAAGAAATTAAGACAGAGCAGAGAGTGAAGTAACATTGCTAGTCCAAGGTTTGCTAGGGGCAGGCTTTGGAACCACAAGTGCCAGGCTGTTTCTCCAGTGCTAGTTTGCTTATAAAGCCCTCTCTAGAGTAATTCTAGAGTCTGCATTGTCAACTCAAATAGTCTCGTGAATTTGTACAATGTTCGTTTGCCTTCATGATATTGTGGTTGAGTTGATACTTTCTTACTTTGTAGTCATGTATGGTCTACAGAAAGGTTCTGATTAGAACAAGAATGTGGGGAAGGGAAGTATTCTGTCTTTTCCAGAATTTGAAATCATGTTAAGAATACATCAATCAGTGGATGGTAAGGAATTACCCATATTTTTATGCTACCTAATTTTAATCCACTTAATAGTACTATCATAGAAGCAAAGATTGTGATGTCACAGCTGAACCAGTCAGCAGTACTGATGCTGTTTGAGGGGGTTTTTTGTGTTTTGTTTGTTGTTGGGTTTTTTTTGTTGTTGTTGGTTGGTTGGTTGTGGTTTGTTTGTTTGGGGTTTGTTTTGTGTTTTGTTTTGTGTTTGTTTTTTTTTTTTAATACTAGCAGAATACTGACATTTTTCTTTTAAGTTTTTGTGGGTGTCTGTCTCAGATACCTAACTAGATCGTGATCTGACAGTTTGTAGCACTTGTTATTCTTTACTTTCCATTACTTTATTCTCTTCTCATTGCTGTAGCTGGGAAGGACATGTTTCTATGTGAGGATTGACCTCATCAATGTTTATAAATATATAAAGGGTGGGTGTCACGAGGATGGAGCCAGGCTCTTCTCGGTGACAACCAACAGTAAGACAAGGGGTAATGGGTTCAAGCTGGAACACAAGAGGTTCCACTTAAATGTGAGAAGAAACTTCTTCTCAGTGAGGGTGACAGAACACTGGAACAGGCTGCCCAAGGAGGTTGTGGATTCTCCTTCTCTGGAGACATTCAAAACCCGCCTGGATGCCTTCCTGTGTAACCTCACCTAGGTGTTCCTGCTCTGGCAGGGGGATTGGACTAGATGACCTTTCGAGGTCCCTTCCAATCCCTAACATTCTGTGATTCTGTGTGATTGTGGATAGTTGTAGAATAAACCCTGAAAAGGGCCAAGAATGTACATACTGATAGCCTTAGAAAGCAGATGATGATTAAAAAGTCTGTATTATTTCCTCAAATGAAATGGTGTGTCATGGCCTAGGATATGTCTTAAGCTGAGAACAGTCTCAGAGTCTTCATCCTGTCTTTGGATCGATTTTTGTTTACTAACTCATCTACATACTATTTGTATGTAATTAGTATATTTTGCAATAGCTCTGCTATATGCTTGCATGACACATCAACATAGTATTGAAGGAAAACCTGTCTGATGATATATTTTTCATTAAGTTAGTTGAAGATATTTTTTTTAGACAGTCTAGGTGGGGAATTTGCAATGAGAGAATCCTTTATGAAATCCTAATTTCAAAATCAGCTTTGTACATCTGTTCTAAGTACACCGATAATAATGATTATGGTAAATTTGAACCTGGTATTCTAACGTTACATTGTAACGTTACATAATGTTACAAATTGATGAAACAAATGACAGCATTTAAAAAAATTGTTTTTAAAATGTTTATTTTTACTGTTCTGACTGCATTTGCAATTTAGAAAAAGTAGTATGGAAATGTTTCATCTGCAGTACAATTATTTCAGTTATTTATTTTCATATAAGCCAGGAAAATTAGAACTTATAGCAGTAATGGTTTTTCTAACTCTAACTCAGAATTTCATTTATCCACCTATGGTAAATATCAAAAGAAAGTCCAATAGAGCCAGGCTTTGGTTGTCCATGGCAGTTTTAAAGACATGGAAAACTAATAATAGAAAAAGCTATTTCTGTTGAGTGATGTGTAACATATATATTATACTTTTCCTTCCTTAGTTTAAATAGCTCTTTTTGGTTTGAGGTTTTTGGGGAAGAAACCAAATAAGATGTGTACTTTATTTTAAGGCAGAATGCTGTTGCGGTGTACCACTTTCTGTAAGGCTAAAGATATACTGTAGTAAAGCTTTTAGAAAGACATCAAAAAATACTGTGTTATAAAAAGTATTGCTGTTTGTAACCTGTGCAAATCTAATGAATGACAAAATTATCTCAAGAGTGATGATCTGTTGAGGAATTATGATACAAAGTTTTTTGTAAAAAGTGACCAAAAGTCAGTATTTGTTTTATAACTATTTTTTCCACATACTTCTCTCGCATCAGCGACATTGTCTGCACTTGCAAAATAACCACTTTTTAATTGTAGCCAAGTATATGTATGCAAAAGAATGCTGTGAAACGACAAGCTACTTACTATTTTTTATTTTTCATTTTCCGTTACGTAGAAATAAGACTTGGAATTGTCAGATAGCTTGAGGTTTTTGATCCCTTTAAGAGAAGTGTGAGATATCAGTTTAATTCAGCAGTATAGTTTATAGTTCTAAGTGCTGGAACTACGTTAACTTTATTGGTCTGGTCTTTTAACACTTATTCAAATATGAGACATATGATTGGGTGCATAGATGAATTGTTACATAGCGTGAAGAATAAAAAGTAAAAAAGATCAAATTCTAATGTACCTCTTATGTTTATTGTTGAGCAAGGACAGTCCTTATTTGAATAGCTTATTGTCAAAACCTGCAATAATAAAAAAGCAAGTGTCAAAAAGCATAATTTGGTTTAAAACATTTGAAAAATTAAACCTTCCTTTTGGAGATAACACATTCGTAAATGTTCCCTAAAAGTGAAATCTTAATAATTTGTCGTAGTTAGCTCTGTTTCCTCTTAGTCAGGGCAGAGCCAATTCTTAGGCTTTATTTTTTCTGACCACATTTTCAGGCAGGGTAATTGGGAAATCCTGTAGTATTATATACACGAAGTACATGTTCAGCTGTCTCAAAGTTATGAAGAGCTTTATATCCAGTCATACCTGTTTGTTCATTTTGTCTAGACTGAATTTTCTTACATTCATGTATTTTTTACATTTATATTCCAGCCATCTTGGTAGGGTTTTCCTTAGCAATTTACTGTAATAATAGTATTTTTTTGTTGTTTCCTAAAATCTTTGCCTTAAGAAATATTCATTCAAAAGCCTCATTTACTTCTGTCAATAACTATCTGAAATATTGCTCAGGCATATTGGTATCTTTCAGGTACTTTTAGAGTGGGTTTATGTGCTTTTAAGTAAGTAGCTTGTGTTTCCTACTGGTTTTGAACAGTTTGCATTTCTAATAAGCTCACAAGCTGACAGGTTGCAGGGATCACGAAGAATCCTCTCACCTTTCCCTGCAATGTATAGTTAGGTGGGAGAGAAATGTCTGTCTTCCCCTAAGGTGTCTGCGACTGGCTGTAGCTGCAAATAACTCATCTGGCAAGATTGAGCAGTGCTTACACTATTTACAGAGAATTCGTCTTTCTTATATATTTGACTTAAGTGTCCTACTCAAATGATCAGGATCCTACTCATCAGATTTGCAAAGGAAAGGGATTTTTCTGCAAGTCAGAATTGCAGATAAGTGAGACTTCTTCAAGAGATAATCCATAGCTTACGTCTACACTAATAAATTAAACAAACATGTCAGTGACTTTTTTCTTTCACTGAGGACCGCTTCCACAGAACTATTTACATCCATACTAATAAGCTGACTTCTCCAGAACAGAGAACATATCTTCATATGTTTTGCATGTTCATAATTGTGTGTGGCCACCTTCTGAGTTTCTTCTGGGAATTCTTTGAGATTATTTGTTGTCATGGGCCAAATCCATGCAAGGAACTTTTTTTTAACAATTTGGTGGATTTTAAAACAGTTTGATAATACAGATAATAGAATTTCAGTGTCCAGGAGCCTGGTCGCTTTCACTTTTTAATTCGGTGGTATAGATGTGTATTCTAGCATGGAGTATGCTCATATCCTGCAAAAAAGACTGGAAACTTTTCCTTGTTAAGTGCCCTTGGAGGGCACACTCACACTTCATGTTTGATTCATGGTGTCACAGGAGGCTATTGCTGCTCCAGTGCTTGACCATCCTGTTGGACTGATAATAGTCTGTCTCTGCAGTTTCCTTCTGGCTGATACGTTGGTCTTAGTTGTAAGTGACAGCTGTATATCCATCATGCATTTCCCACCTGTCTGATGCGGCTCTTCAGCAGCCTTGCAGGTGTGCCCGGAAGTCCCAGACCTCTTCCACATCTGCCTCATCGAATTACTTCTGATCCGTTCAGGGTGAGAATGGACACGTAATCAACAATCTTGTCTCATACCTCTTTCCACATTTCTCTTCCCCACCCTGGTCACATTCAAGGGACATATGCACCCACTTTATTAGGAGGCATATGATCCACCTTCGGCAAAGGATTTCCGTGGCTCTCTCAAAATGATCAGGCTGCCATCTCATCCTGAGGTTTTTTGCAACCTGCATATCTGTATTCTTACATTCAAATTTTGTGTGGCGGCCCTCTTACACATTCAGTCAGTGAATAAAAAAGAAAATACAATCATATCTTGCAAACTACGTTTTTGCATATCTCTTGTGACTGTTGTCATTTTCAATGGTTGAGATGATAATTGTTGGCCTGAGAATTTATCTTTTGGTTGTCTTTGGCTCGTGAAGTATTTACTGAGGACCTGGTGACACTAGTGACAGCTAGGACCCATCTTCACCTTTTTGGAGTGTGGTGTGGTTTTTTTGTTTGGTTGGGTTTTTTGGTGTTTGTTGGTTTGGTTTTTTCTCGTTTGTTTGTTTTGGTTTTTTGCTTGTTTTGTTGTTGTCGTTTTGGTGTGGGGGTTTTTTGTGTTTTTGTTTGTTGGGTTTTGTTTTTTTTTTAATATACTGATTAGACCTATCTAATCTCATGGGTAATCTGGATGATCTGTCATTTCAGGAGTTTCTTGGTTTGAAGCTACTATCTGGGAAATATTGACTCTGTCATCTTTGCATTTTGGAACCCAACATCTGTGGGTTTAATGGATTAGTTGGAAATTCAAAATAGAGGAAGTGGTGTCAAAACAAAAAAACACAATGTAGACTGATTTGTTTAAGTCATATAAAGAAGCAAATGATGGAATCAAGCAGTTTGGTACATTAAAATGATAAGAGGTTTCAATCAATTCACAAGCAGAAACCATCCATATGAAAGGAAGTGGAAAAAATGGAGCTTGAAGATGATGTAGGTAAAGTAAGTCATTGAGCACTGAAAACTGAAAAGTTTTTTTTTCTGTTAAACATAGGCATAAGAGAGTGTATGAATGCTCCTTATAGGAAATTAATTACTGCCTATAAAATATGAATATTTCATGAAGCCCTAATTAGAATACATTACTGCCTGGATATGTTCTTGCAAAAATAATTAGTGTATTGGAAAATAAAATTGTGTTTCCTTTAGTTTTATTGTCTAATTTAAGTTTCATTATCATCATGTTTTCTTACAAATGCTAGCCTATGCATACTGAAAATACTCTCTACCCAGTTTAAACAGAGGATACCAAGGTCTTTGTTTTTCAAAAATATAACAGGAACAAGGGACTTAATTTATAGCATTCTTTCCTATCACAGTTCCTTGTGAAACTTAACTGAAGGTGAGGTATAGCTTCATATTCATACCTGTATGATAGTAAGCAGGTTGAGGCCTTAAGGGCCAGTTTGCAGCCCTGCAGAAATTGGTGACAACATTCTATTTGAATTTAGTGGAACTGGCTTTCTTCTTAAACTTCCATTTTATCCAGGGATATATACCTTTAGGTTTTTTGTAATTAGCACTGGATATTAAATGTTAGAAGACTAATACTTCCTGTGTATTGTACTGTCTTCCTTGTGTTCAGCTTTAAACTACATTTTAAAGAATTTGAGGAAGTTTGGGAACTTGAGCAGGATTAGGTTTAGGCTCTGTCCTAAATGCAGAAATAGGAAGTTTACTTCCTTACGTGTGTAAAAGGCAGGAAGTACTCGGTGCAGTTCTTTCTTTCTCTCTGTACCTGTGTCATCTTAAAGCTTTGTGACATACAAAACCTAATGATATTCCACCACATTTTGTATAAGAATGCTGATTTAATTACCTCCCCCTTTCCACACAGCAAATGGGAAGTCAGAGAGAGCTTTATGTGCATATGGAATGGCAGAATGTGAACTACATTGAAGAGATCAGTGCATATGAACTTTTAAGTTCAAAATTAGAGCTTAATCCTACAAACTGCTCTGTGCTCAGTACCTTTAAATTTCACAGGAATCCCATGTGGTCACAGCAGTCTACATGCATAGAGAGTTTACTGGATTTCAACAAATTTTAAGCTTTGCTATTTTGTCCATGGATTTGGCTTACAGACAGGCCTCAACTCAGTTAGCACTGAAAGGTATACATCTCACGATCAGACTCCTACAGGAGAACAGTCCCTAGGTTATATTTAACAGAAATGTCAGGTGACCTGAAATTAGTAACTATTTGGGCTAAAAAATTTAAGCGTGAATATGGTATTTTTTAATCTTGTTTTGATTCACCATTCGAAAGAATAGAAATTACTCTGAAACATACTGCAAGGAAGTCAGTATAAATCCTTGAAAATCAAAGGCATTGTAGGAGTGTTCTCATATCACTAGCCATATAATCAAATTGCAAATTCAAAATCTGAAGGTGTAATTCATGAGTTGACTGCTGCATGACCACTGCTATTATAGGCTATGCTGCATAAAACATTTTAAATCCATTTTCAGCTCCAGATACTTACATGTTAACTACACAAAAACTCTTTGAGTTTCTGTATTTGAAGGAATTTATCAAAGGTGATGGTAATTCTCCTTTAAAGGCATTATTTAGCTTTTTGCAAAAATGTTTTTCATTTCAGTTTGTTATGGTGCTCTTAAGACACACATAATCATTGGAAGATAATGACAAGGGAACTATAATGGCAATTAATAAGATTTTTTTATATATAATTTTTAGTGTAATAATTCAGAGTTATAGTTTTAATTAGAGTAAAAGATTAAATAGGAATAACAATATTGTTTAGTTGATAAGTGTGAGACAGTAAGAGGATTCTGACGGTTCAAAAAGTAAAAGTTAAGTGTTTTGAATCAGTAGCAGCCTATAGACATGCTGCTGTAAGTTCAGAACAGCCTGGTAGACTGCTTTGTGGAGTCGGTGATTACAAAGATCCACTTTAACCATTTTTTTCTTACTGGCAGGTGTCCCACTGGCCCGAGGCCAGCGGCTGTACTGCAGCTTGTGGTTTACACCAGAGTGTAGAAAATGCCGACACCAGCTGGCTGCACTTAATTAAGCTGATTGCGGTCTGACAACTTGAACTATGATAGAGATATGTGATAAATATACAAAATATCTTACAAGTTTGGTTCTCTGACATATCTACTTTTTTTTTTTTCCTCCTTAACAGATATGATATCTGCACGTATAAAAACAAGCCTTGTGGAACGCTGGGTAAGGTTATAAAGATAAATTTCAGCTTATATTTGCTGTTGCCTTGCTGTATACTCAGCTATTGATTTGTTGACTGATTAGATCTTTTTAAGTTTATTCTTTCAAAATTTTTCAGTTTTACAAGCATGAACAATAAAAAGTAACCTAGGTGTGTTTTGGCTTTGATACATTGCTGGAAGTTTAAATTAAGTGAGCTGCTGCGGTGTGTTTCTTCTCTGGCAGCTGTGGTTGTGATGAAACCTGGCAGATGACTCAAACTTACTTTTTACACAAGTGAACTTGCTGTTTATTTCTATTTAACCTGACTACACGATCTAGTTAAGAAAATACAAGTAAAAGACCTCAGGAAAGTTAAAAACCAAAAAACCAAACCCAACAACAACAACAACAAGAGCTAAAAAACCCTCCCAAACAATAACAACCCCCCAACAAAAAAAATCCACAAACCACCTTACAGAAGAAACAGGCTTTGAGGTTTACACTGTTGCTCTGTTGTACACAGGGAGTAGAGCTTCAGGTTGTTCCTTTCACAGACTTAGAGAAAAATAGCACGGTGATATAAATTACACTAACATTTAAACTCCTTAAAATGATACTTTGACAATGGAGGAGCACACATAGCAACCTTAGGCGCAAAATGGAGAGCTGTTGTTTTCTCCACACCTAAACTTATTGCTGAAAGTTATTAAATATAGTAATTACCTTTAATAGTGCTTTAATATAGGAAAGAAACATCAATCAAAGACATAACATTCATTTATATTTTTTTTTCAATTTACATACTTTCGTAAAACTGTTTCTCAGAAATAATTAAAGATACAATTCCAATTCAGCTAGTTCAGGTTATTAATACTTTTCTAGGTCAGAACTCATAATTGTGTTTGCTTTGTCTTTCTCTGTATTACTGTATGCTTTGATAGCCTTACTTCTTGTTAATTTTTCTACAAGTCCTGCTCACGTCAGCAGAGCTTTTGGCAGAGAGATGTAGTTTACATGGGGAAAGGCACCTGCTGTAAATATAAACCATTTCCACAGCATGTTTTAGTAAAAGGCAAATGATGCTGATGAATTTGTAAATGTAATTGATTTTCTTTGACATCTGTGTGGAGGAGAAAAAACTAAAGAGACTGTCTGTATTCCTGTCATAGAATTGTCTTTGCAAGTGTTAAAAGAAGAAAGTTTGAAAGAGCGTACATTCATGCACGAACTATTTGATATTTTTACGTGATATTTTTAACACAGATCATTAGTGTACTAGTTCTTACTGTATCAGACTTTGGCATAACGTCAAATTCTGCTTCACTTGAATCCAGCATAATAGAGGATAGACTTTGGCAAATGTTTTATTAAAGAAAAGGCTTGAATTTTTAAAAAGATTTTATTTATTTATTTTTAAAATAAAGATTACA